>NC_137213.1:32837474-32877474 GCF_949987685.1 Ammodytes marinus | reverse complement strand
GTGTGTGTGTGTGTGTGTGTGTGTGTGAGAAGGATTGGAACAACACACCTCAGTATTCACGCATTTAAAGCTGTAGTGCGTAGCTTCTGTCACCCTTTGGGGTCGGTGAAAAAAAAAAAATCCTTCCTTCTGAGATTTTAATTTTTTCGATTTCATAATTTGCAAAAATCGTTAAAGTGAGTCCTGAAATTATCTTTTGAACTGAATCGAGAAATAGATTTTGAATCGAATCGTGGAATTCCAAAATATTCACACAATGCTTCAGTGTGTGTGTGTGTGGTAGGTTGGTGCTTCACTCAGTGCGTTTCCATGGCACAACTAGATTGGATTATCACATATATCGAACAAGACACTCGAACGGACCGTGTCACTTGTCTGAGTATACATGGCCTTTCAGGAATCGGATAAATGTCCGATGCATGGCTGTCTCCACTATGCTAGGTGGCGCTGTAGCCCTTTCAACCATGCTTTCAACAAGTGGTTTTAGAGCCATGTCCGGTTCCCTTCCGTCAATAACCCATGGTGTAGCCTATCACGCGCAGGCACACAAGCACAGAACGAGAAGTCCGATATGCGATATCCGATCCCTGTATACATGCAGAGAGAAAGCCGACAATGAACAAATTATCTAGGTGTTCTTATCCGACTTCTCTTGTCCGTTATTGTGCCGATTTGTGTGCGAAGTAGATCGGATAAAGGTGTTTACATGCAGTTTAAAAGTCCTGTTGAGGTCTTATTCCTTTAGTTATCCGATTATGAGTCTGCATGTAAACGCACTGACTGTGTGTTGTGGTTTTGTCTCCAGCTGGATGTGTATGACGTCACCGTGAGTCCAGAACTGCAGGCGCAACTGGCCGCTGTCGTACAGGAGCTGGGAGTCCAAATCCCTCCACCGGTGAGTAGCCTGTCTGTCTGTCTGTCTGTCTGTCTGTCTGTCTGTCTGTCTGTCTGTCTGTCTGTCTGTCTGTCTGTCTGTCTGACTGTCTGTCTGTCTATCTGTCTATCCGCCTGTCTGTCTGTCTGTCTTTCTATCCGTCTGTCTGTTTGTCTATCCGTCTGTCTGTCTGTCTGTCTGTCTGTCTGTAATGCGTCTCACATCTTTTTTTTTATGATAAAAAATATAACCATGTATAAAAAGTACTGAAAAAAAGAATAATAAAATAATAATTAAAAAGAGTTACATGTGGAGTCCATTAACCCTTACCTGTCTGTCTGCAGCCCTGTCTCTCTGGTGCAGGGGAAGATGATCTATCTATCTATCTATCTATCTATCTATCTATCTATCTATCTATCTATCTATCTATCTATCTATCTATCTATCTATCTATCTATCTATCTATCTATCTATCTATCTATCTATCTATCTATCTATCTATCTATCTATCTATCTATCTATCTATCTATCTATCTATCTATCTATCTATCTATCTATCTATCTATCTATCTATCTATCTGTCTATATGTCTGTCTGTCTGTCTGTCTGTCTGTCCTTCTAACTTATGTAATGTGGGGAGTTAGTTTCATGATAGTAAAGCATCTAAAAAGAGTTAGGCATATTCATCAATATGCTATTTCTCTGTCGAGTCTGAAGACTTTTCTGTTTCCATTTTAACCTGCAATTTTTATTTTATTTACTTCTTTTCATTCGCTTCTTAAATGTTTTCTAATGTGTTTTATGTATTCTAATCTTGCCCCTGTAAAGCACTCTGAGTGGCCTTGTGTTTGAATTGTGCTGTATAAATAAACTTGCCTTGCCTTGTCTTGCCTTAATCTCTGTGTGTCCCTGTGTGTCCCTGTCTGTCTTTAGCCCAGCGACCCTTCCAGCCCTGTGTCTCTGGTGCAGGGGAAGATGGCGTCCTTTGAGCCGTCTGTGCGTCAGAGCGGGGCGGGGGTTGTGCCCTGGTCGCCCCCGCAGGTCAACTGGAACCCCTGGACCAGCAGCAACATCGACGAGGGGCCGCTCGCATTCGTGAGTCTGCTTTTATTTTTATTTTATTTTTTTTTTAACCTTTATTTCTTCAGGTAAATCCCATTGAGACCGAAGACTCTTTTGCAAGGGAGACCTGTTTTACTTTCCCACGTTACCATTGACACACATACACCGATAGCAGCAGGCTAACTATCGACATTCACACGAGGCAAGGTCGGTGAAGTGTCTTGCCCAAGGACACAACAACTATGACACAGGTGGCTGGGCGGGGATCGAACTTCCAACCCTTTGATCATCGGCCGACCCGCTTTACCAACTGAGCCACAGTCGCCCCCAAAGATATTAAAGATTTTAAAGATTCTTTTAAATTCTCTCTCTCTCTCTCTCTCTCTCTCTCTGCAGTGCACTCCGGAGCAGATCAGTGGAGACCTTCAGAGTGAGTTGATGCATCAACTGGAGCACGACACCAACCTGCAGAAGGTTTGTCTCATTTCATTATTACTACTGGCAGGACACTTTAAAGGTGCACTGCGTAACTTTTGTATGCCTTTCTATGTATTTCTTGTTAAGAACATATACATTTTAAGCTGTAAAAGGAACATACATTTATTTATTTTTAGATATTTTTTTTGTATACATAATTTAACTCGACTCACCTTGAATAAACTGCAATGCCAATGAGAAGCGTCTTTGAGCATTTGGAAAAGCGCTATATTAATTTGTTGTATTATTATTATTAAACATGTACACCCTGCCACATTTATTTATTTTTAGATAGTTATATATATATATATTTAAATTCCTCAACTCAACTTGACTAAACATATAACCCTGCATTAATAATCTTTTTATTTTTATTTATTTTTATTTATTTTTATTATATATATACAATAGCCTATAACATTTTTATTTGATTTTACATTTTTATTTATTTTTTATTCCTTTCAGGAAATCATGTATCCATGTTGACCTGTAAATTGTACATTTATTTATTTTTAAATAGTTTTTATAAATCCTTCCCCTGTAGATCGTGGGTGAGCGCTCCCAGCTGCCAGTGAAGCAGTTTGAGGCAGAGATCATGGCGGCTCTAGACTCCAGTCCCGTGGTCATCATCAGAGGAGCGACCGGCTGCGGCAAGACCACGCAAGTCCCTCAGTTCATCCTCGATCGCTTTGTCAAGGAAGGGAGGGCCTCTGACTGCAATATAGTGGTCACACAGGTAACAGACAGACAGACAGACAGACACACTCACTCACTCACTCACTCACTCACTCACTCACTCACTCACTGGTCACACAGGTAACAGACAGACAGGCAGGCAGACAGACAGACAGACAGACAGACAGACAGACAGACAGACAGGCAGGCAGACAGGCAGACAGACAGACAGACAGACAGACAGTAATAATGTATGCTCTTGTCCCTGTGTAGCCCCGTCGTGTCAGTAGCAGAGCGAGTGGCCTATGAGAGAGGAGACAGACAGGCAGACAGACAGGCAGACAGACAGACAGACAGACAGACAGACAGGCAGGCAGACAGACAGACAGACAGTAATAATGTATTCTCTTGTCCCTGTGTAGCCCCGTCGTATCAGTGCGGTCTCAGTGGCAGAGCGCGTGGCCTACGAGAGAGGAGAGGAGGTGGGGCAGAGCTGCGGCTACAGCGTTCGCTTTGAGTCCATTCTGCCACGGCCCCACGCCAGCGTTCTCTTCTGCACCGTGGGTAGGTTCTCTCTCTCTCTCTCTCTCTCTCTCTGTCTCTCTCTCTCTCTCTCTCTCTCTCTCTCTCTCTCTCACACCGTGGGTAGGTTAACCTCAAGCCTAGGCTCTGTAAACGGGCATGTTGCTAGCTACGGTGGGCCCCCCTTTGTTTCTTTTTTTTTTTTTTTTTAACCTTTATTTCTACAGGTAAATCCCATTGAGACCGAAGACTCTTTTGCAAGGGAGACCTGTTTTCCTTTCCCACGTTACCATTCACACACACATTCATACACTGATAGCAGCAGGCTAACTATCGACATTCACACGAGGCAAGGTGGGTGAAGTGTCTTGCCCAAGGACACAACAACCATGACACAGGTGGCAGGGCGGGGATCGAACCTCCAACCCTTTGTCGCCCCAAAATGACCTAGGCTCTGTAAACGGGCATGTTGCTAGCTATGGTGGGCCCCCCTTTGTGTACATACCCAATAGTACACACTTGTTAAATATAAATAATGTTCCTCATATTGAACATTTCAATGTATTTGCTTTTTTAGGAGAGTCAGACCAAAAATTTAAAATGTTGAAGTGTTCCTTTTTAAAAATGACCCACAAGGGGGCAGTATACAGAGGTGTACACTGAACAACATATTACGGTCCCATTGATGGTGATTTTGGTGTGTGTGTGTGTGTGTGTGTGTGTGTGTGTGTGTGTGTGTGTGTGTGTGTGTGTGTGTGTGTGTGTGTGTGTGTGTGTGTGTGTGTGTGTGTGTGTGTGTGTGTGTGTGTGTGTGTGTTCCAGGTGTGCTGCTGAGGAAGCTTGAAGCAGGGATCAGAGGAATCAGTCACGTGATTGTGGACGAGATCCACGAGAGAGACATCAACGTGAGTTACTGTTTACAGCTGCTGCTTAAGAAGGCCAGAGGGTTTACTGTGTTGTTGTCTGACCCTCTGTGTGTTTGTATCTAATTGTCCCTTTGTGTGTGAGTGTGTACGTGTGTGTTTATGCATATATATATATATATATATATACAGGTGAAACTCGAAAAATTAGAATATCGTGCAAAAGTTCATTTATTCCAGTAATTCAACCTAAATGGTGAAACTAATATATTATATAGACTCTTTACATTCAAAGTGAGATATTTCCAGCCTTTATTTGTTATAATTGTGATTATTATGGCTTATAGCTTATGAAAACCAAAATCTCAGAAAATTAGAATATTACATAAAATCAATAAAAAAAGGATTTTAAATACAGAAATGTCGGCCCTCTAGAAAGTATAATCATACATATGCACTAAGTACTTGGTTTGGGCCCCTTTTGCACAAATTGTTGCCTAAATGCGGCGTGGATGCTATCAGTCTGTGGCACTGCTGAAGTGTTATTGAAGCCCATGTTGCTTTGATAGTGGCCTTCAGCTCCTCTGTATTGTTGGGTCTGGTGTGTATCATCTGCCACTTGACAGTACTCCATAGATTATCTATGGGTTTCAGGTCAGGAGAGTTGTCTTCACATATCTCACTTTGCATGTAATGAGTCTGTATAAGATATTATTATTATTATTATTATTATTATTATTATTATTGCTGCCACTCTTCCCCACTCTGTAAATGTTTCAATCGTTTTGTTTTTTTCTTCTCTTCACTTGTTGTGTATTTGATGTTTTTGCATTGAATATTTTGTTTGTATTGTTGTTTTGAATTTGTTTTGACTCGACGTCATTGTAAATGAGGGTCACCCCTCAATTGGTCTCTCGAGGATAAATAAAAGTTAAATGAAATGAAATAAATGAATTATCTTCACCTTTTAAGTTGAATTACTGAAATAAATGAACTTTTGCACGATATTCTAATTTTTCGAGTTTCACCTGTATATATATGTTTGTGTGTGTGTCTTCTTGTATCTGTCTGTCTGTCCATCCATTCATATCAATCCATCCATCTATCTATCTATTCATATCTGTGTGTATCTCCCTCCATCCAGACAGACTTCCTGATGGTTGTGCTCAGAGATGTGGTGCAGACTTACCCCGAGGTGTTCTGATGATAACTCTCTCTCTCTCTCCCTCCCTCTCTCTCTCTTCCTCCCTCACTCCCTCACTCTCTTTTCCTCCCTCACACACACACACACACACTCACACACACACACAGACGGACTTTCTGATGGTTGTGCTCAGAGACGTGGTGCAGACTTACCCCGAGGTGCGTGTGGTGCTGATGTCGGCCACCATCGACACGACCATGTTCAGAGAATACTTCTTCAACTGCCCCGTCATCGAGGTGCACGGACGCACATTCGCTGTTCAAGGTGTGTCCTGTGTGTGTGTGTGTGTGTGTGTGTACTTTTGTTTGTGTGTGTGTGTGTGTGCCTACTTTTGTACACACACACACAGATAGATACATATACAGGCAGACACACACTCACTCACACACACACACACACACACACACACACACACACACACACACACACACACACACACACACACACACACACACACACACACACACACACACACACACACACACACACACACACACACACACACACACACACACACATTGTTCTTTCACCCATTTAATTAATTTTCTTCATTTTTCCTCCTATGTCCCAGACTACTTCCTGGAGGATTGTATCCAGATGACTCACTTCGTTCCTCCTCCGATGGACAGGAAGAGGAAAGAGAAGGAGGAAGACGGAGGAGAGGAGGATGTGAGGGCCTTTACTCTCATCTGTGTGTGTGTGTGTGTGTGTGTGTGTGTGTGTGTGTGTGTGTGTGTGTGTGTGTGTGTGTGTGTGGGTCTCTCTCACTGACACTATCAAGGGGTTTAACAGCTAGAACTAAACTACTGTTCAATAGTGTTAGAGGTGGAGTCAGTGATTCTGGAGAACGCTTGTTGTCAAAATCTGTAATAATTTTTGCAAGTATGTACTAGATATAGTGGCGTTTTTTTTTTTTTTTTTTTTCAAAGATATTTTTTTGGGGCATTTTTATGCTTTATTGATAGTGTAGAGACAGAGTTGAAATGGGGCAGAGAGGGGAGTGACATGCAGAGAACGACCGCGAGCTGGAATCGAACCTGGGTCCGCTGCTGGCCGAGGCCCTTGGGGGGGACGCCCTACCAACTGAGCTAAGGGCGCCCCCACCATTTTACCATTTACCATATTTCTCCTTCTCGTTCCCATCAGACCAACTGTAACCTGATCTGATACGTGTCACTGCCTGTTAATTTTTTATTTGTTTGTAAACATGTAGTGTCCAAAAGAAGACTAACATCTTTTTTCATTTTTTTATTATTATCATTTTAATTATTATTTTGTATATATATATATATTTTTTTTTTAGTTTTTTGTCTATTTTCTTGATTTGTCTTGATTTGTGTAAAAAAATAAAAATAAAAAATACTAACAAATTATCCCTCCATCAGACCAACTGTAACCTGATCTGTGGGCCGGACTACACAGCAGACACGAAGCGTTCCATGGCTCAGATCAACGAGAAGGAGACGTCCTTTGAGCTGGTGGAGTCTCTGCTGAAGTACATCGAGACGCTGCAGGTAGCCGGGGCCGTGCTCGTGTTCCTACCCGGGTGGAACCTCATCTGCTCCATGCAGAGACACCTGGAGATGAACCCACACTTTGGTACAACAGTCACTCTATATTCACTCACACAGTCACTCTATATTCACTCATACAGTCACTCTATATTCACTCATACAGTCACTCTATATTCACTCATACAGTCACTCACACAACACCACTTTCTAGTTGAGGAATAGACCCATTTATATTGGGTCCCATTTATTTTTTGCGCTTTTTTTTAGATTTGAATAAAAAATTAAAAATTGCAACTTAAAAAAAAAATTTTACTTCCGTTTTGTGCCTTTCTTTCTCAATGACGACGGTATTATGCAGTTTCAGAAGAGGGGGATTTGTTTACATTCACAAATCAATTTCTTTTTGAGGAACTTGGAACCAAATGACAAAGACTAGAATATGTTTGTAAACCAAACTGTGGGCCCTGCTGCTGTAAACAACAACAGTGAAACAGTAACTTTTCAGGAAGCTTTCTAACTTCAAACAGTGTTCCAGGGATCACATTTTCCCTGTGAGGAAAGTTTGTTTATTCTGTTATGAGAATAAACCTTAGAAAATGTTTCACTTCTCTGACACACACAAAGCTACACACGGCACCTTTAAAGCAGTAAGAAAATACACTAAAAATGCATCCAAATGAATGACTCCTTGTTTGAATTTCAATAGATTAAAATGTGTTTTAAAATCAGTGCAGAGTTACGTATGAGGTCATGCTGAAATGTCTGTTGTTGATGTGTGTGTTCCAGGAAATAGCCGGTACCGAATCCTGCCGTTACACTCTCAGATCCCCAGAGAGGAGCAGAGGAGATGCTTTGAGCCCGCGCCAGACAACATCCGCAAGGTGTGTGTGTGTGTGTGTGTATCTCTCCGTGTGTGTGTGTGTGTGTGTGTGTGTGTCTGTCTGTCTGTGTCTGTATCTCTCCGTGTGTGTCTGTGTGTCTGTCTGTGTCTGTGTCTATATCTCTCCGTGTGTGTGTGTGTGTGTCTGTGTCTGTGTGTGTGTGTCTGTGTGTGTGTATCTCTCCGTGTGTGTGTGTGTGTGTGTGTCTGTGTGTGTGTGTAAGGAAGCGTGTATTAACTGTTTAAACTGTTTTAATCTTCAGGTGATTCTGTCGACTAACATCGCAGAGACGAGTATCACCATCAACGACGTGGTCTACGTCATCGACTCCTGCAAGTAAGTGTCTGTCTGTCTGTCTGTCTGTCTGTCTGTCTGACTGTCTGTCTGTCTGTCTGTCTGTCTGACTGTCTGTCTGTCTGTCTGTCTGTCTGTCTGTCTGTCTGTCTGTCTGCAAGTAAATGTCTGTCTGTCTGTCTGCAAGTAAATGTCTGTCTGTCTGTCTGTCTGTCTGCAAGTAAGTGTCTGTGTGTCTGTTTGCCTGTCTGTCTGTCTGTCTGCAAGTAAATGTCTGTGTCTGCCTGCCTGTCTGTCTGTCTGTCTGTCTGTCTGTCTGACATTCTATGTTTACAAAAAAGGAAAAACTCAATAAATAAAGTATTGAAAAACCAAACAAACCTGTTTTTTCGTGGCAAGTAAGAGTGTGTGTGTGTGTGTGTCTCGCTCTCTCTATCTGTCTATGTGTCTATGTGTGTAACCTGTTTGTGTCTCTCTCTGTCTTTGTGTGTGAATCTGCATAGTGCACTGAATATCTCTAATTAAAACATGTTTTTCTATGTTCATAACAAAATAAAACATGTATTAATAAGGTATTTAAAAAAACAAACAACCCTGTTTTTTGGTGGCTCGTCCAGGCAGAAGGTGAAGTTGTTTACGTCCCATAACAACATGACGAACTACGCCACCGTGTGGGGCAGTAAGACCAACCTGGAGCAGAGGAAAGGCAGAGCGGGCAGGGTCAGGCCGGGCTTCTGCTTCCATCTCTGCAGCCGCGCACGCTTCGACAAGTAAGAGAGAGTGTGTGTGTGTGTGTCTCCGTGTGTGTCCGTGTGTGTGTGTGTGTGTGTGTGTGTGTGTGTGTCCTTGTACAAAACAATTTTTTTTAAACCTGAGTATTAGACCTTTAGAGCGTGAACATTTAGTCCGGTTCTCCCTTTGGGACAGGGCTGTTTGAGGGTTAACACTAGGTTTTGAGGACAGGCCTTTAAAGGGCTGTTTGAGGGTTAACACTAGGTTTTAAGGACAGGCCTTTAAAGGGCTGTTTGAGGGTTAACACTAGGTTTTAAGGACAGGCCTTTAAAGGGCTGTTTGAGGGTTAACACTAGGTTTTAAGGACAGGCCTTTAAAGGGCTGTTTGAGGGTTAACACTAGGTTTTAAGGACAGGCCTTTAAAGGGCTGTTTGAGGGTTAACACTAGGTTTTAAGGACAGGCCTTTAAAGGGCTGTTTGAGGGTTAACACTAGGTTTTAAGGACAGGCCTTTAAAGGGCTGTTTGAGGGTTAACACTAGGTTTTAAGGACAGTCCTTTAAAGGGCTGTTTGAGGGTTAACACTAGGTTTGAAGGACAGGCCTTTAAAGGGCTGTTTGAGGGTTAACACTAGGTTTTAAGGACAGGCCTTTAAAGGGCTGTTTGAGGGTTAACACTAGGTTTTAAGGACAGTCCTTTAAAGGGCTGTTTGAGGGTTAACACTAGGTTTGAAGGACAGGCCTTTAAAGGGCTGTTTGAGGGTTAACACTAGGTTTTAAGGACAGGCCTTTAAAGGGCTGTTTGAGGGTTAACACTAGGTTTTAAGGACAGGCCTTTAAAGGGCTGTTTGAGGGTTAACACTAGGTTTTAAGGACAGGCCTTTAAAGGGCTGTTTGAGGGTTAACACTAGGTTTTAAGGACAGGCCTTTAAAGGGCTGTTTGAGGGTTAACACTAGGTTTTAAGGACAGGCCTTTAAAGGGCTGTTTGAGGGTTAACACTAGGTTTGAAGGTTCAGGTATGAATTAGGTTTATGTTAGGGTTAGTGTAAGGGTTGAGGTTAGGCATTTAGTTTGGAGGGTTAGGGTAATTATGTCAATGAATGTTCTTACAAGTAAAGCCTTACAAACGTGTGTGTGTGTCTCTCTTTCTGTGCGTGTCTGTATGTCTGCGTGTGTCTGCCTGTGTGTGTGACTGTGTTTGTGTGTGTCTCTCTCTCCCTCCCTCCCTCTCTCTCCCCCTCCCTCCCTCCCTCTCTCTCTCCCTCCCTCCCTCCCTCCCCCTCCCTCTCCCTCTCCCTCCCTCCCTTCCTCCCTCCCTTCCTCCCTCCCTCTCTCTCTCTCTCTGTCCCTCTCTCTCTCTCCCTCTCTCCCCCTCCCTCCCTCTCCCTCTCTCTCCCTCCCTCCCTCTCCCTCTCTCTCTCTCTCCCTCTCTCTCTCCCTCCCTTCCTCCCTCTCTCTCTCTCTCCCTCTCTCCCCCTTCCTCCCTCCCTCCCTCCCTCTCTCTCCCTCTCTCCCTCTCCCTCTCCCTCCCTTCCTCCCTCCCTCTCTCCCTCTCTCTCTCCCTCTCTCTCTCTCTGTCCCTCTCTCTCTCTCTCTGTCCCTCTCTCTCCCCCTTCCTCCCTCCCTCTCTCCCTCTCTCTCTCCCTCTCTCTCTCTCTCCCCCTTCCTCCCTCTCTCTCTCTCTCTCTCTCTCCCTCCCTCCCTCTCTCTCTCTAGACTGGAGACCCACATGACTCCAGAGATCTTCCGGACTCCGTTACATGAAGTTGCTCTGAGCATCAAGCTGCTTCGGCTCGGAGCCATCGGACACTTTCTGTCCAAAGCCATCGAGCCTCCGCCACTGGACGCTGTGATAGAAGCTGAACACACACTGAGGGGTAAGACAGACAGACAGACAAACAGACAGACACACACACACACACACACACACACACACACACACACACACACACTCAGGGGTAACACACACAAGGAGAAACACACACACACACACACACACTTTCTGTCTAAAGCCATTGAACCTCCTCCACTGGACGCTGTGATCGAGGCAGAACACACACTGAGGGGTAAGACAGGCAGACAGACAGACAGACAGTCAGACAGATAGACAGACAGACACACACTGAGAGGTTACACACACACACACACACACACACACACACACTTCTTAGCCCGTAAGTTTGTGCAATAAAAACAAAATGTAATAAAATAAGGCATTTTTAAAATATTTAAACATGTTTGATTTCCCGCTCACTATCTATCTACTAATCTTTTATTGCGTCTGTCTGTCTCTCTGTCTGTCTGTCTGTCTGTTTGCCTGCCTGCCTGTCTGTCTGTTTGCCTGTCTGTCTGTCTGTCTGCCTGCCTGCCTGCCTGCCTGTCTGTCTGCCTGCCTGCCTGTCTGTCTGTCTCTCTCAGAACTAGACGCTCTGGACTGTAACGATGAGCTGACTCCTCTGGGGCGGATTCTGGCTCGTCTGCCCATCGAGCCTCGACTGGGAAAGATGATGATCATGGGCTGCATCTTCCAGTGAGTGTGTGCGTGTGTGTGTGGGTAACTCTGTGTGTGTGTGTGTGTGTGTGTGTGTGTGTGTGTGTGTGTGTGTGTGTGTGTGTGTGTGTGTGTGTGTGTGTGTGTGTGTGGGTAACTCTCTGTGTGTGTGTGTGTGTGTGTGTGTGTGTGTGTGTGTGTGTTAGGCATGGGCCGACCAGTTTCAATGTATTTCAAAACCACTATTATTTTTCTGTCATAGCGTTCATACAAGTTTATGAATGTGCCGAATATTCTTTATGTTGACAAAAATGGGGAAAAGGAAGCACCAACACAAAGCCAAGGATTCCTTTAGTAAGACTTTAACTGTTAGGGCCCTAATATAAATAAAATAGAATTAATAAATAGCTCAATGAAGTTAGGTAGAATGAACACAATTTCTTCTAAATAATAAAATATACACTTATAATATTATAATAATATTTTTCCCCCTCTGCAGTGTTGGTGATGCGATGTGCACCATCTCGGCGGCCACCTGCTTTCAGGAGCCGTTTGTCAGCGAGGGGAAGAGACTCGGCTTCATGCACAGGAACTTTGCTGGAAGTCGATTCTCTGATCACGTGGCTCTGCTGTCTGTGTTCCAGGCCTGGGATGACGTCCGGTATGTATGAGTGGGAGGGGGGGACATTTTAATTTAGTTTTATTTATTTTTATTTTTAAATAATTTTTCAAAACTTTAAGACATTTTTAAAATATACATATTTTTCTATTTTTTATTCTATTACATTTTAAATTTTTCTTGAAAAAATGTATATAATTTTTTTTATTGTTTATAAAATGGAATTTAATTTAATTAATTAAAAACTGTCTGCCTGTCTGTCTGTCTGTCTGTCTGTCTGTCTGTCTGTCTGTCTGTCTGTCTGTCTGTCTGTCTGTCTGTCTGTCTGTCTGTCTGTCTGTCTGTCTGTCTGTCTGTCTGTCTGTCTGTGTCTCAGGATCAACGGTGAAGATGCAGAGAACAGATTCTGTGAACACAAGCGTCTGAACATGTCGACTCTGAGGATGACCTGGGAGGCTAAGGTCCAGCTCAAAGACATCCTGGTCAAC
Organism: Ammodytes marinus; assembly: GCF_949987685.1. Taxonomy (NCBI): domain Eukaryota; kingdom Metazoa; phylum Chordata; class Actinopteri; order Uranoscopiformes; family Ammodytidae; genus Ammodytes; species Ammodytes marinus. The sequence goes on along the minus strand of NC_137213.1, from coordinate 32,864,780 downwards.
GCTGGCTTTCCCGAAGGTACCTGAACGCCCCACCAATAACAGTGTTACCTGAACGCACCGCCAATAACAATCCCTGTGTTCCAAATCACATACTTTTTCTTTTGAGTACAGAAGTTTTAGTATTTTTACTACACTACATACTAAAGTACAGAAGAGTTTTAGTCTTTTTACTACACTACATACTAAAGAACAGAAGAGTTTTAGTCTTTTTACTACACTACATACTAAAGCACAGAAGAGTTTTAGGGCCACAGACAGGAGAGAAAAGAAAATCAGATAAGGAAGATTTTTTTCATTATGTCGAGAACTGTCAAGAATAAAGACGAATACTCCAAAATACTATTAGAGTTAGTGGGGCACCTAGGTATTTTTGGCATACTGCAATTGACGTGCATGTATTGGGACATCCTAAATCTTTTTCTGGCATACTAAATAGTAGGGAAGTATGGGTGTTGGAATGCAGGGTCAGTTACCTGATTGCACCACCAATAACTGTTAATCTCCAATAATAGTTTTATTTTTTATTTATTTTTTGGCATTTTTATGCTTTATTGATAGTGTAGAGACAGAGTTGATATGGGGCAGAGAGGGGAGTGACATGCAGAGAACGACCGCGGGCTGGAATCAAACCCGGGTCCGCTGCTGGCCGAGGCCCATGGGGGGATGCCCTACCAAGCCAGGGGCGCCCCTCCAATAATAGTTCTTGTTCAACTTCTTCAGTCCATGTATTTGTAGCTCCCCAACAGCATAATATTACAGCTTCGCCACCTGTCAGCTCACACAAAATACGTCACAACTGTGCGCTCCTGATAACAGGGATATGGCTACCGTAAATAATAGAATAGAGGCGGCAACACATTTAACTTGACATAACAGTGTTACCTGAATGCACCACCAATAATCACAGGAAGCAGATGTAGTATGGAAAAAATGTCACCTCATTTACTTGTGAGGCACTCGTGGTGTGGTGTAGTGTGTGTGTGTCTGTGTGTGTGTGTGTGTGTGTGTGTGTCTGTCTCTGTGTGAGTGTGTCTGTCTGTGTCTGTCTGTCTTTCTCTGTGTGTGTTTACGATTTTCTTCTGTTTCCCCGTTTATTCAGAGAGCCTAATGACCCACAATAAATATTTTAGAGTAAGCGTGTGTGTAGGTGTAGGTGTGTGTCTGTCTGTCTGTCTCTCTCTCTCTCCTCGCTCTCTCTCTCTCTGTCTGTCCCTCTCTCTCTCCTGGCTCTCTCTCTCTGTCTTACATTTCTCCTCTCTCCCCCTTTCCACCCAGAGAGCCTTATGACCCAGATGTTTAACACAGTGGGTCCAGATAATAACCTGGATGTGTCTGTCTCTCTCTCTCTCTGTCTGTTTCTCTCTCTCTCTCTCTCTGTCTGTCTGTTTCTCTCTCTCTCTCTCACATGTCTCTCCTCTCTTTTCCCCCCCAGAGAGCCTAATGACCCAGATGTTCAACACGGTTGGACCAGACAATAACCTGGACGTGGTGGTTTCCCTGCTGACGTTTGGCTCGTATCCTAACGTGTGTTTCCACAAAGAGAAGAGGAAGATTCTGACCACCGAGGGACGAAACGCTCTCATCCACAAGTCCTCTGTCAACTGTCCCTTCACCAGCCACGACATGAGCTACCCCTCACCCTTCTTTGTCTTCAGTGAGAAGGTTTGTAAGCCTGGACAGACAGACATAGACACACACTCTTTCTCACTCTCTCTGTCTCTCTATATCTGTCTTTCTCTCTCTCTTTCTCTGTCTCTCTCTCTCTGTCTCTCTCACGCTCTTTCTCTCTCTCTCTATCTCTGTCTCTCTCTCTCTCTCACGCTCTCTCTCTCTCACGCTCTTTCTCTCTCTCTCTCTCTATACATCTCTCTCTCTCACACACACACACACACACAGAGGGACGCAACGCTTTCATCCACAAGTCCTCTGTCAACTGTCCTTTCAACAGCCACGACATGAGCTACCCATCACCCTTCTTTGTCTTCAGCGAAAAGGTTTGTTAGCCTGGTTATTTACTAGGGCTGTCAAATTATCACACACACTCTAGGGTTGGGAGGTATTACGGTATAACCATATACCGGGATATCTAAAAATAGTAACGGTACTCCATTTATTACCGGCATTAACGTCATGAAGAAAACAATTCTGTGTAATGTGCAAAGGTTTATAATAAATGCCCTAGCAGTGTGTGTATGTCTATCAGCAGCACTGCCAGTGTAAGAACAAGCTATGAAAGTGTTACATGCTCTGCCTCCCCCTGGTGGTTAAAATGATTATGGCGTCTTCAGCCTGTATGCTAGAAGATGAAAAACATTGGTGTTGGTGTGATGGTTGTGCAGCACATGAAACAGGTGTTTTTGTTCTTAGCTGCTTAAAAGTGCCTTCAAGAAGTAAATATAAGAAAAAAAATATATAAAACGCCCACCAAATCCACTCACTCACTCACTCACTCACTCACTCACTCACTCACTCACTCACTCACTCACTCACTCACTCACTCACTCACTCACTCACTCACTCACTCACGCACTCACGCACACAAACACACAGTCACACCCACACACACACACACACACACACACACACAGAGCTACACACTATAGTATTGCTGTTATACCAGAGTGTGTGGTCTTGTTCCAGATTCGTACCCGGGCGATCTCGGCCAAAGGGATGACGCTGGTGAGTCCTCTGCAGCTGCTGCTCTTCGCCTGCAAGAAGATCAGCTCCACTGGGGACGTGGTGGAACTGGACGACTGGTAAGAGTGTGTGTGTGTGTGTGTGTGTGTGTGTGTGTGTGTGTGTGTGTGTGTGTGTGTGTGTGTGTGTGTGTGTGTGTGTGTGTGTGTGTGTGTGTGTGTGTGTGTGTGTGTGTGTGTGTGTGTGTGTGTGTGTGTGTGTGTGTGTGTGTGTGTGTGTGTGTGTTGTGTTTAGTTTATTTGTTTATAGTTTCGTGGACAGTCCCCTTTGAGAAGGAGCAGCTTTAGCCTATTTGGCTAATTTCCAGCTGTAGTCCCCGGCCAGTTGTGTGTGTGTCTGAGTGTGTGTGTGTGTGTGCGAGGAACTTTTAAATATTTCTGAAACAGTCAAATTTTTCCTCTGATGATCAAAAATTACATGTAACAGCAAAATAAGTATTACATTTTTTTTTACATGTAACAGGAAACAAGACCATCAGTGCAAAGAATGCTATTTTTATATAGTTTTTCTTAATGCCTTTGTCATGGGTATACGCTCACCCAGGAACAACAGATTTAGTTTGTGTTCATTCTAGTGGCCCCTGTAGACAAAAGCACTCACTCACTCACTCACTCACTCACTCAAAAAAACAGGGAAAAGGGCTATATAAGTGGAGTCCATTAACCATTTACCATAATTCCTGACCTCCATACCATGACCCTGACCCTTAAAACCTTATATTTCTCCCCCAGGATCAAGCTCCGTATCCCCCATGAGGTGGCGGGTTGTGTGGCTGCCTTGCGGGCCGGCCTGGAGGCTCTGGTGGTGGAAGTGACCAAAGACCCGGAGTACGTGAGACAGATAGACGAGACCAACCAGCGGCTGCTCAACGTCATCAGACACGTCAGCAAACCGTCCGCAGCCGGACTCAACCTCATGGCCAGCAACCAGAGGTAAGACAGACAGACAAGGTCAAGGTCACTTTTATTTATATAGCACCTTATAAGAACCTAAATTCACCAAAGTGCTTTACATAAAATACATAAATTAAAGTACAACAGCACACATTAAAAAACACTTACAGCAATGACACAAAACAATTCATTAAAACGTAAAAGCCGGTGAGTTTTAAGAGTGGACTTGAAGGTTTCCAGAGACTCAGATGAGCGAATATGGTGTGGTAAGCTGTTCCAAAGTTTTGGGGCAACCACGGAGACAGACAGACACAGACAGACATAGACACAGACAGACAAACACAAACACACACACACACACACACACACACACACACACACACACACACACACACACACACACACACACACACGCAACCTGTGGTAAGAAGACAGACAGACAGACAGACAGACACAAACAAACGCAACCAGAGGTAAGCATATATACCTACACACATACACACACTCTGAGGTACACACTTTAGTACACACACACACACACACACACTTAACCAGAGGTACACATTATAACACACACACACACGCGCGTGCACACACACACACCCAGAGGTACCCCCCCCCCCTCCATCTAGTTTGTCCTGTTCTTAACTTGATAATTTGTACACCTCGTTGACTTTTGAATTTTTTATTTTCTGCTTAACATTTACCTTTAGTTTAAACAATGTCCTTAGAAACCTGTAAAGTAGAGGACGCCATGTTAGCTGTTTATTTTATTTTGTATTTTGTTTGTGTTCACTTTTTCAGTTGTGTGTGTGTTCTTTAAAAAAAATAAAAAATCCAAAAATATAGTATTTAAAAATAACTTGATGATTTTTTTTCCTCTCTTCTCAGGATGGGAGACGGTCCGCGGCCCCCCAAGATGGCTCGATACGACGGGGGAGGCGGGGGTGGAGGGGGTGGGGGTTATAGAGGAGGAGGGGGAGGTGGGGGGTATAGGGGGGGTGGAGGAGGAGGGTACAGGGGCGGAGGAGGGTACTCCGGTGGGGGAGGGTACAGAGGAAATGGAGGCGGCTATGGAGGTGGCCGGGGGGGAGGAGGAGGATATGGGGGTGGAGGTGGAGGAGGGGGATATGGGGGTGGAAGGGGAGGGGGGTATCGAGGAGGTGGGGGGGGAGGCTACAGGGGAGGTGGTGGATACAGAGGTTATTAACAATCGCTCTCTCTGTGTCTCTCTCTCCTTCTTTCTGTCTCTCTCTCTGTTTCTCTCTCTGTGTGGGGGGGGGGGCTACGGAGTATATTAAAGTCGCTACGAGGAACTTTTAAATATTTCTGAAACAGTCAAATTTTTCTTTTGATGATCATAAATTACATGTAACAAGCAAACGAGACCATCAGTGCAAAGAATGCTATTTTTATATAGTTTTTCTTAATGCCTTTGACTTGGGTATACGCTCACCCAGGAACAACAGCTGGCGTAGTAAAAACACTACCGCTTTTGTCCAAAGGGGGGCGCTAGAAATAAGACAGACTGAAAGTTCCTCGGAGCAGCTTTTAAGGAGGGAAGACATTTTTTTTTAAATATTTTTCTTTTTTCTTTCATTTTCCATTTTTAACAGAAGTGAATGAGAACTGTTCTTAAAGTATCCGTTTACCCAAATGATCAGTAAATCAATGATTTATTTGAGGGGGGTTATCGAGGGGGAGGGGGTTAGTTAACATGTAAACGTGGCTGTGTGTGTAGTCAGGTATTTCTTTAGCATGATGTGATTTCTCTGTTTAGCACTTACATCTGTAACTGTCGACCAACCAATTAAACTTTGATATTTCTGAAACAGTAACGTTTGGTGTTTGAACTTTTATTGAAAAAGAAGAATTTTAATACTCACCCTGATTCAAACACATGCTTTTGGTTGTTGGACTTCTGTGCATGTCGTGGACTGTCCCATATCATTGAACACACACACACACACACACACACACACACACACACACACACACACACACACACACACACACACACACACACACACACACACACACACACACACACACACACACACACGTGTTCCCAGAGCACCCATGCCTTTGGACCAGTTTACCAGTGACTAATGCTATCATAGGCCAACATACACACTAAATATTAAACTAAACAATATGGTGAGGTAGAGGGTCGCCCCTTGTGTATTGGTTAGATCTATCTATCCATCTATCTATCTATCTATCTATCTATCTATCTATCTATCTATCTATCTATCTATCTATCTATCTACCATAGATTATAGAATATATAATATAGATAAAGATGACATACATCAGGCCTACACCTGACGTGATTGGCCAACGCTCTACCGCGAGCACCGATCGCCTCGTGACGTCACCAACTGTCACTCAAAGTTTGAACCGTCTGCATCGCGGCGGGAACAGCGGACAATGACCGGAGGACGAACTGGATTAACAGCTGTGGAAGAAACACACACACAAACACTCGCATAGGAACACAAACATTTAAAAAAATATATATGTATAGAAATTTCGCTCGGGAAAGTTGGTAGGAAGTTTGGCCGTTGTGTTGGTAAGTAAAAACAATACGCTGCTTCTAGCTAGCTAAGCTAACATTCGTGTTACTGTCTAGCTAACGTCATGCATGCTACATAACTTTGACGTCGGACTGCTACTCCAATGATGGCAACTGTAAGGTAAGAAAACTGAACTCGCTCCTCCTAAATCATATGAAAACACTCCTGTTACTGCTGTGTTGTGGTTTTGTGAGGGAGTTCCTGTAAAGTTATCAAAGTTACAATTTCATTTCTGTTCACTTTACTTTATTTATTTCACTGTCTGAAGCAGTTGTTTTAGCAATATAAATATTAGCATTAACACTAAAACAGTTGCTAGTAAATAGACAACTGAACAATTATGATAATGCCCACACATATAATCTGAATTTCAAGCTTTACGATTATAATACATTCTTAAAAAGATATTTATAGCTCTTACCTTATTGACGTTTTATTTTTTGCTTAACACTTACCACTTTATTTATTTAATTTGAACAATGTCCTTAGAAACCTGTAAAGTAGGGGTCGCTATTTCAGTATTTATTTTTGTCTTTTGTTTGTGTGTTCTGTAAAAAAAGAAAAAGATTTTGATAGTCCTTAAACATGATTTGGAAGTGAATGTTACTTCTATAAAGTTGCTTTAACTTCAGTCTAATTTTTAAATGAGTTTTGGGGAACAATGTGTATTGATCACACTGTCACTAAAATGCTAAACCAACATAGAACCATAGAAGTTAAACAGTGCAATGTGTTTTAGGGACTTCAATTATTCTTCATATCTTGACTATATTTTTTTTAAACTATGGCCGTGAAATAGATCTTAAATTACATTTATACTTGTAAAGGTGTAAAAAGTCTTAAATTTAACTAGTCAAAACAATGCAGAAATATTGGAGACTCAATAAACTACAGCTGTCAAGGTTAACGGTTAATTCCACTATGTCACCAACAACTGTCTGTCAACCTGCGCTAAATTTGACTAGTTTCGCGTTAACGTTAACTCTCGCGTCAAGGATACCATGACGACATGAAATAGTAATGCATACATTTACTGATGAAGTGGTGAATAATGAGGAATTTCCTAAACCATAATTACACAGCCTAGCTTTGTTTTTGCCGGGTCTAAAACGTCCAATGAAGACCAACTGCTTTTGGCTTGATTTTTTTTTCACATTTTGGAATTTCAACATTTCTCACTTTCATCAGGAGAGACATTCATGCCGTATTACGTACACCACGGACTGCCTTATCACATCAAGGATTCCATTACGACATGAAATAGTAACGCATTGATGAAGTGGTGAATAATAAGGAATTTCCTAAACCATAATTACACAGCCTAGCTTTGCATTTGCCGGGACTAAAACCTTGAATGAAGAAGACCAACTGCTTTTGGTTTGATTTTTTTTTTTTATATTTTGGAATTTCACATTTCAACATTCTTCACTTTCATCTGGAGGGATATTCATGCCGTGTTACATACACCACGGAAAGCTTCATCACTGAGGACAACTATAAGGTAAGAAGAATAAAATGTAAACACAATCTTACACTGGAGATGCCTTTTAAGTTTTCAGAGATCCCAAAGACACTCCCTGCGTTCCAAATCGCATACTCTTTCTTTTCCTCTATTCTACATCTGATCATAAAATTAATCTAGTTAGGATGCAGTATACTACAATTGGGACATACTTTAACTTATTTATTTGATCATAACATTGCGCCTTGATCTTGCTTTTATATCCGTCGCATCCCCGTTTGTTTTCTATCTAACGGAGGCTCCGTCGATGTGAAGTCACTTCCAGTGCGCACTGGATTGTGGGTCAGAATTGCCCAAATAGCAAGCTGTTTACGTCACTGAAAAATTTGTCCGGGAGATGCATACTGTAAAGTTTTCAGAGAGCGCAAAGAAACTGTGTCAGGTTGAACATGAGGGAAATGTAAACAAAACGAGGCACAAACAAGTGAATGTTAAAATTTAACTGAAAACTAGGGATGATTAGCACATGACTAGTCGGTTGAACGGTAAAACGGCTTCTCTAGGCGGCACCAGAAATACTAGTCGACCGGCACATTAAATGTCGGTTAGTAATTAAATGCCAAGTACGTGGACTTGAACATTAAATGTGTGAGGTTGAAAGGTGAAAAGAGAGAGAGGGGAGATACAGAGAGAGAGAGAGAGAGCACATAAAGAAAAATAATGCAGAGCCTGGAAATTGAAAATTGTATATACCTGAATAGAAGTGGGCAATAGAAACACTATGAGAAGTTTGATAGTTTTCTGTACAATTCTTTGCAGTTTTTTATCCATTTGATGTTAATTGTGTTATTATCTCCAACAGGACTCTGACCCCACCTGCTGGAGTCTGCAGGTAAATACAAGAAGCCAAACTCACTCACTCACTCACTCACTCACTCACTCACTCACTCACTCACTCACTCACTCACTCACTCACTCACTCACTCACTCACTCACTCACTCACTCACTCACTCACTCACTCACTCACTCACTCACTCTCACACACACACACACACACACACACACACACACACACACACACAACTTTGTCTAAACAATTGCTACAGAAATGTTGATATAAATACATTTAAATTAAATTAATGTATTATATTATAAGGCAAAAAAATATTTAGTGACCTTCATGACTTATTTTTTTGCTTAACATTTGCCTATAGTTTAAACAATGTCCTTAGAAACCTGTTAAGTAGAGTACGCCATGTTAGAAACCTGTAAAGTAGAGTACGCCATGTTAGTTGTTTATTTTATTGTGTCTTTTGTTTGTGTGTTCACTTTTACAGTTGTGTGTTTCTGTTCTTAAAAAAAGAATCTCAGTGGGTCTTACCAGAGCTTCGGTGGGGAACCTCTACGTGGTGTGAAGACGCAGAAAGGATGAGTGAGATTTCTGCCTTTTCAGTAGATCAAAAGATCTACCTGGTTTTATTCAGCAAGCTTAGCAGAAAATATACAACTTTCAAACAAGAGTAAATGACTCAAAAGCCATCTATTAATAAACTTCTTCAAACAATAAAAATGTATAAATTAAAATATACATGAATTATATTCAAACAGAAGTAAATGATTCAAAAGAGTATAAAAAGTCAAATGGTCTGAAAGCCAAAAAAATCCCCAAAAGCATTTAACATTACCTCACCTATTTAAGGTTACAGAGTTGAGGGGTGAACATTTAGTTTGGGTACAATAAGGTGATGAAATGAAACACACACAATTCAACGGCTAAAAGACATATCATGCATAAACATTACTGGAAGCATCAGTATTCCTTTTTTTCCCTTTTTATTTACTTAATTTTACTTTGCGATCTCTGCCTCCCGGCCCCATTAAGCTCTGAGCTGCACTCAGTACAGAGAGTGTGAAGTCAAATCTCATGTCAAATCTCATCTCTCTTTCAAGAGGATACAACTTCAAAGTACAAAAGGCATGTAAAATAAACGTGTTCAAACATGAAAAATGTGAAATTAAAATATACAGGAATTATATTCCTTAGGGTACTTAAAAAACACAAATCAGTAGATGAATACAACAACCTCTGAGCCTCTTTAAGCACTTGTGGAAATGGAAGGTAATATTCATGTGTGTTTAATTAGTGCATAATTGCTAGAAAATTAAGAAATGTACCTAAGAATGAGCCTTTTATATGACCCTACTCAGAGACCTTCATGTTTCTACAGTAGCACAGAACGGACATACGACCTCACACTTTTTTGTATAGTGGGCGTCCTGGGGAAATGCACCTGTTGGAAGACCAAGAAGAAGAAGTACTATAGAATAAATAACTAAATACATCTTCACCTCATCACTTGATATTATGGAAAGACTTGAGGCAGTGGTGGATGATGCCATCTTTAGTAACTAGCTTCTTGTCCTTAAAGGCCTTTTTAGATTCAGTAAATTCTCCCCAAGGGAGGGGTTAGCAAGGGAGCGTTGCATTCTAGAATCCCATCACTAAATGCTGCATAATAATTTATACAACACACTGTACCTCAGTAAGTCTAGAACAGAAATACTTCTAATCGACTGATCTGTTATGCAGTGGGAATGTTTCACTCTCGCTCTGTGAGAGAACACAGACTCACTGAAGACCCAATCCTTGACCAGAACCCAAACCCAATCCCAGGGTGCAGAGGTTCTCCAGTGAATGTGGTGTTGAAGGTGTGGAGGTGGATCAGTGAGTCAGAGGAGACACTGTAGAAGGACAGAGAGCCAGCAGGACAGTCCACATACACTGCTACTCTGTGAGAGACAGAGGAGGAGGAAGAGGAGGAGGAGATGGATGTTCTTATGTCATTGTGCCAGACAGAGTAACCATCACCATCAGAGCAGGTCAGACTCCAGGACTGATCATTCTCTCCAAACCTGCAGTCTGCTTTCTTTCCTCTCCTGCTGATTCCTCTGTAGCTCACTGATATGAAGAGCCCTCCTCTACACTCGACCTCCCAGTAACGGCGACCAGTCAGACCATTACTACACAGCAGCTGAGGAGTGAGGTTAAATCTCTCTGGATGATCCGGATACGACTGATCCTCGTCCACGTATGTCACCGTCCTGTTGTTGTCAGACAGTCTGATCTTCCTGTTTACTGTGTTTGTGTCCAGTGTGAGTTCACAGGAATCTGATGGAGAGAAAGGCACATCATTAAGCGCTTTGAGTGAGAGAAGAGCGCTATATAAATAAAATGTATTATTATTATTATCATAGTGCCAGTTATTAATCCATCATCTATTCATTGATTGACAGTTTGATGACTGAATAACATTACAACATACTTACATTTCCTCAGACCTGGTCTCAACCATTGGACTCCTCCATGGTCCATCCTGAAATAAGGGGGGGGGGGGGTTTCAGACCAGAATATCCTCTTTCATCATGCTGACATGGACATAAAATACATCGCTCTCATAAACAGTTTGGTTTATGTTTCATGTGTTTGATTGGGATTTTAATTATTAAGTGGACTTAGTGGTTGTTATTTGCTAAATGGTTGTTGCAGTTATGCTAGCTATGCAGAGAATTATTTTGGCTTTAATTAATGACACAATGTATTGTATGTTGATTAAGGAAGTAGCTCCCCTAACATCAACACACCTGCTTTGAGGTGGGGCCGGCAAGCTTTGGCTTACATATCCGGCGCAGTTCAAGTAATAATGGTAATGCTATCAGCGAAGCACAGTTTGACTCGGCGCAGTCAAAAGTGCCTTTGGAAAAGTGCAAATTGATCGTATCTGCGGCAGCCTGACCATACCTGTGTGTTTCCAGTTTCAATTGTCCAGCGGACAGTATCTTTACCACTGAGTCTCCTGGATGGTTGTAGCTCAGGTCCAGCTCTTTCAGATGGGAGGGGTTTGAGCTCAGAGCTGAGACCAGTGAAACACCCCCTTCCACTGTGATCAGACAGCCTGACAGCCTGCAAACACACAAAAAACATGGCAGATCATCTGAGGATACTTCGTCAATCAAATACAAGAATACAGGTAATTATGTAGGCTAAAAACTACTGCCCAAGGTTGGTTCAAGGTCATGTGTGAGGTCACATTAGCAGACACACACATAAAGGTTAGTTGTTTATCCACTTATATAAATATAAACCTGATATTAAACAGTCATCAAATTAACGAGTTAATGAATCCTGACCTGAGAGTTTTCAGTTTACAATGTGGACTCTCGAGTCCAGCAGAAAGCTGCTTCACTCCTGAATCCTGCAGGTTGTTGTTACTAAGGTCCAGCTCTCTCAGACTGGAGGAGGAGCTGAGAACTGAGGACAGAGCTTCACAGCTTTTCTCTGAGACGTTACACAGACTCAGCCTGGAGAGGAAATAATAAAAAAGAAGACAAAAAACAATTGTGTTAAAATGTTGAGTTTGGGACTTTGGTTATAATGATATATAATCTCTTCCTAGCACATGTTAAAAACCTTGCAATAAACAGAAATGTTCTAATCAAAGTCCAATGAAATCAATATAACAGATGGATGGCCATTTTAGCCATTCATAATACAAAACCATTCATAATAAGGGGGCGCCTTTAGCTCAGTTGGTAAGGCGTCCCCCTCCCGGGCCGGGCCCAGCAGCAGACCCGGTCGTTCTCTGCATGTCACTCCCCTCTCTGCCCCATTTCACCTCTGTCTCTCTGCACTATCAAATAAAGCATAAAAATGCCCAAAAAATATCTTTTAACAAAAAAAAACCATTCATAATACAAAATGTAAAACTGAATCTGAATTTGATGAAAAAGACAAGTGAGTAGTTTTCTCTGGAAAAATTTGAGCTTATAATTAATAGAAATATATACTCTAAGGCAAATTGGAATTTGTTCTGACCTGAGAGTTTCGAGTTTACAGTGCGGACTCTTCAGTCCAGCACACAGCTGTGTCACTCCTGAATCCTGCAGGTTGTTGTTACTCAGGTCCAGCTCTCTCAGACTAGAGGAGGAGCTGAGGACTGAAGAGAGAACTTCACAGCTTCTCACTGAGAGGTCACAGCCACTCAATCTGGAGAGGAAATAATAAATAGAAAAACATGTTTTGACTTTTGCTGATTGGATTCTTATCTTGTAGGAACCCCTATCTAGATGCCTCTGTCATGATCATGTGCACCGTGTACATGCCACCACACTCGGACACCAACCAAGTGCTGGCCGATCTGTATGATGTTGACACGATTCATGAATCTGAAAGCAGTTTCAATTAAATAGTTAATATTTAGGAGCAATACGTTAAATAACTTAAGACAGACTGTGATTTAATCTTACCTGAGAGTGCCCAGTGTACATTTTGGACTCTCGAGTCCAGCAGATAGCTGCATCACTCCTGAATCCTGCAGGTTGTTGTTACTCAGGTCCAGCTCTCTCAGACTAGAGGACTCTGAGGAGATGACTGAAGAAAGAGCTTCACAGCTTTTCTCTGAAAGGTCGCAGCCACTCAGTCTGGAGAGACAAAAGTAAGGAAACAAGTAAGACGCTGTTTATTTTTCACTCCTGTTGAAAGATAATACAGTATTTATTTAGGAATAAACCGTACTTACAGAGCTTTGTTAGAGGCTTTGACCACTTGCAGCAGCCTCAGAAGAGCCTCTTCTGAAGCTGTGTATTTGTTTAGGTCAAAGACGGCCAGATCTTTTTCTGATGACAGTAAGATGAAGACCAGAGCGGACCACTGAGCAGGAGAGAGGTAATATCTGGAGAGATTCCCTGAGCTCAGGTACTGTTGGATCTGCTCCACTAGAGAACGATCATTCAGTTCATTCAGGCAGTCGAACAGATTGATGCTTTTCTCTGCAGAGGGCGTCTCTTCAATCTTCTTCTTGATGTACGCGACTGTTTCCTGATTGGTCTGTGAGCTACTTTCTGTCGGTGTCTGCAGGCCTCTCAGGAGAGTCTGATTGGTCTCCAGTGAAAGACCCAGGAGGAATCGAAGGAACAAGTCCAGGTGTCCGTTTGGACTCTGTAAGGCCTTGTCCACTGCAGTCTGGTAGAAGTGGGTCTCTGGAGATGTGTGGTGGATTAATTTATCTTTTGACATCAGATTGTCTGCACTGTTAATGAATGACAGATGGACATAGAGAGCAGCCAGGAACTCTTGGAAACTAACATGGACGAAGCAGAACACTGTGTCCTGGTACAGTCCATTTTCCTCTTTAAAGATTTCTGTGAACACTCCTGAGTACACTGCCGCTGCTTTGATATCGATGCCACACTCTTTCAGGTCTGATTCATAGAAGATCAGGTTTCCTTTCTCTAGCTGCTCAAAAGCCAGTTTTCCAAGGGACAAAATCATCTTCTTGTGCTCTGGACTCCAGAGTTGATTGGTCTTAGATCCTCCAAGATACTTGATGTTCTTCTGGTTGGACTGAAGCACCAGGAAGTGGATGTACATGTCAGTCAGGGTCTTGGGCAGCTCTCCTCCCTCTCTGGTATTCATCACATTCTCCAGAACTGTAGCAGTGATCCTGCAGAAGACTGGGATGTGGCACATGATGTGGAGGCTCCTGGATTTCTTGATGTGGGAGATGATACTTCTGGCCTGCTCTTCATCTTTGATTCTCTTCTTGAAGTATTCGTCCTTCTGTGGGTCAGTGAACCCTCTGACCTCAGTCACCATGCCAACAAACTCAGCAGGGATCTGATTGGATGCTGCAGGTCGTGTGGTTATCCAGAGGCGAGCAGAGGGAAGCAGTTTCCCCCTGATGAGGTTTGTCAGCAGCACATCCACTGAGGTGGACTTTGTAATATCAGTCAGGGTCTCATTGTTGTGGAAGTCCAGAGGAAGTCGACACTCATCCAGACCGTGAAGGATGAACAGGACCTTGAACTCTTCAAAGCTGCAGATTCCTGCTGCTTTGGTTTCAGTGAAGAAGTGATGAACAAGTTCCACCAAGCTGAACTTTTTCTCTTTCAGCACATTCAGCTCTCTGAACGTGAATGGAAATATGAACCGAATGTCCTGGTTGGATTTGTCTTCAGCCCAGTCCAGAGTGAACTTCTGTGTTAAGACTGTTTTCCCAATGCCAGCCACTCCCATTGTCATCACTGTTCTGATTGGTTCATCTCTTCCAGGTGAGGCTTTAAAGATGTCTTCTTGTCTGATTGTTGTTTCTGGTCTGTGTGGGTACCTGGATGCTGTTTCAATCCGTCTGACCTCATGTTCAGCATTGACTCCTCCAGTCCTTCCCTCTGTGATGTAGAGCTCTGTGTAGATCTGATGCAGACAGGTTTTTTTTCCTTTTTGAAAGATCCCGTCAAACACATGGTGGGCTTTCTGCTTCAGCTGCTTTTTAAGTTCACGCTGACAAACTCCAGAACGACTTCCTGAATTAATACACAACAAAAAAGTTCAGAAAGTGATTTAAATATTAAATCTGTGATCAGGGATGAACTGGTCCGCTCATTTGACTGAAAAATCCCACTGTTGCCATTTCCGATCTAATCTGGTGGATGTTTGTTTAAATGTTTGGTTTGGTTGGTTTTGGTTTGGATCATGGCTTCAAGAGGCCTTGTGCGTATTGAGATGTTACGTAAACATGTTAAGTTTGGTGCATGTGTGTTGAACGTGGCATGAGGGCTACTTAGTCATACGTAACATTTGCTTCTTTTTTTTGTTGCATCACATGCAACTTGTCTGAAGTGCTACAGCTATGGTGACAGTAGCAGTGGGACACAGTGTAGCCCCCTGATACTAAATGAAGAGGGAAAACACCACACAGTAAACAAAGAGCTGTGCGCCGACATTTCTTGCTAAACACAATACTTTCTTCACTCTTTCCCAGGTGACTAAACACGGCAGTGTAACACGGATATAATGCTTTCGACCAAGCAAGTGGACTGCAATGTGTAGCTCCACCGTTTTGGCACCCTTTCAGATGGCTTGGTACCCAAACAAAAGGGTGCCAAAAATAGGAGCGGCTCATCCAGCGTATTTTGGATATTGAGACATGGCGATGTATTTGCATGAAGCAAGTGTGAGTGTGGCCTTACTGCTCTGCAGACTGTCAGCTAGCTCCTCCTGCTTCATTCTCCTCAGGAAGTGCAGTGTGATCTTCAGAAAAGCTTCTCTGCTGCTCCTCCTCTGCTCCTCACCCTCACTGTCCAACACCTCCTCATCCTCCCTCTCACTCTCTGTGCTTTCCCGGTAATCTGGACTCAGAAGCTTCTGCATATTCTTCAGCTCGTTCTTCACAAAAGTGTAGATGTTCTCCTCCAGCAGCTAGAACAGAATGGTATAATGTATGAATGACACAAACTAAAATCATGGAACCAAACATCAGATCCAAACATACAGCATGGAGGTCATTGTGAACAGAACAGATGTTAAAGTAGCTGTTGAACATGTACAAACCATAAATGTGGAGTCCAGGTGTTTTTGATGCTGCTGGGCAAACTGACCACTAGAAAGATCTGAGGTTTCCTGGATGACTCTGTTGAGGATTCATGGAGAATTAGTTCACATTATTTCTTTAACAATGTTTTCCAGTAAGGTATTAAGACAATATGTATCAAATGGCATCAATTTAATGCATGTAACATGGTCAAGATGATTAGCTGATGTTCAAACCAAGCATCAAAATGGGGAAAAAGGTGATTAAGGCACTTTGTAAGTGGTATGGTTGTTGGTGCCAGATGGGCTGGTTTGTGTATTTCATGAACTATTGATCTACTGGGTACTGGGCCATCCCATCTCTAAAAGCGAGAGCTGTGTCAGACTCTTTCCCGGTGGGGGTTTGCCTCCACCAGGGCTGCAATCCGGTTTGTGATATTCATGGAGAGGATATCAAGGCGTAGTTGTGTTGGGAAGGGGTTGCGGTTGTATAAATCTAAAGCTCTTCATGCGCCTTGAACGGCTTGTATGAAGTATATTTCTGTATGAATGTTGTTCATATTCTTGTTTGTCATCTTGTTTGTGATCTTAAACGAGTTTGTCCTTACTTGTGGAACAATTGGAAAAGAAAATGAAATCTGAAGTCTGGGAATCCGATAAACAAATTGTTTAATTATATTTTTAAATACTCACCTCTGATCAGCAGACTGATGTCCATCTTTGAAGGATAAAGGAGGACCCATAGAGCTGTCACTCTTCATAGACACACAGCTGGGCTCAGGTTTATCCATCTTCCTCCTGATAGATAACATAACACTCAGTACGTTTACATGCACACTTAAGTCGAGCTACGGTTTCAGCTCGAATAGACCATTTTTATTGGCCTTAGGTCCTTATCCCAGTATATAAGCACAGGAGGGGAATCGATTAATTGACCAAAGTATGTCTGATTCTGCTACGATAGGTTGCGATTTGCCCCATATCAGCTGTTCGATTTTTTTTCTTCCAAAAACTCAAAAATTCTTGACTTATCAACTTGTGAATCATCGGATGCAGATGCGGAAGAACACGGTACCATGTCGAGTGAACTAACAGTCCGATTGGCGGTAACTATGTAATACAATATATAAAAAGCTTTTAAACAGCTGAGAATATAAATATATATGAAAAAGAAATTAAGCTGAAATTAAACATAAAGTTTTTTTTAAATGGTTTAAACATGAACTCTCATATTTTAATGTATACAACTTACTTCTTTGCCGCAGAGTGTAAGGACACACTGCTGGGCTCTGGTTTCTCCAGCTTCCTCCTGATAGAAACACATATCAAACAGTATATTAAAGGTGTAGTAAGTTAGTCTGGTGAACTCTTGAAAAAAAGAAGTGTTGTGTGTTGTGCCAGGCATAGGCCTTGAAGGCTCCGTTGGGGGCACGAAACACCATCGAGCTGCCTTGTCACTAAAGGATCTCAGTAACTACATTTATAAAAGTTTTTTAAGCTTTTTGGAGATTTTTTAAAAGACCACTGTATTGCTTGTGGCTGCTTTGCAACTATACGCTCCATGCATATAAAAGAAAATAGCTTGTTAACAGCGGGACAGTGTGGTGTGAGAGAATTTCAATGTATGTGAAGAATAAGCTGAAAGTAAACATGCACGTTTAAAAAAAAAAGTTTTATAAAAAACCCTGGAAAATTATAAGAGAACATTAATCAATCAATTAATATTTTATTTATTTCAGGATTACCTCTGTGCAGCGGAGGGTTGTTGTCCTTTAAAATCAATTTGGAATCCTCTTGAGTCGTCACTCTTCAAGGACAAACAGCTGGGCTCTTTTTCCTCCAGCTTCCTCCTGATGGAAACACATAACAAACAAATATTAAAGGTGGAGTCAGCGATTCTGGTGAATGCTTGCTTGAAAACAAAAAACCTGGTAGGTAAACAAACGGGGCCCACTGTGACTAGCAACATGCCTGTTTAGTGTTTACATTGTCTAGGCTGTGTATTAACGCTGGATTTCCTCCTGATAGAAACACACAACACAGCGTTAACTAGATAGAAGACTTGGCCATTGTTGACGATGGAGAGAAATGGCGGAAAAAAGTTTTTGGTAAGTCCCTTCCTTAATTGGACACACTCACCTAGTGTTTGTTGTGCAATATGGTCTTGCATTCAATATCACCTGAGTACACAGTGCGACCAAGTATTATTAATATAAATGTAAGCACAGGTATCGGATATGGGTCGCTTTTAGTAGATGTAAGTAAATGTAAGTAAATGTAAGCAAGCAGTCAAGAAAAGGGGAAAAATTGGAATGGGGCAGAAAGGCAAGACCATGTAAATGCAGCCTTAGTACTGCTTTACCTCTGTGCAGTGGAGGGTTGTTGTCCTTTAAAATCAATGAGGAATCCTCTTGAATCGTCACTCTTCAAGGACACACAGCTGGGCTCAGGTCCAGGTTCAGGAGAGTCTGGTCTGTTCAACACACACACACACGCACGCGCACACGCACACACACACACAGAGCTTCGAGTGTAAATAGCTTGGAAAAGTTGTCCGGAATGAACTGAATATTTTGGGAAACGTTTCAATTTACAAAAAAATGTTGTTAGTGATTTAAAACATTCTAAATACCAAAACATTAGCCCCATTTTATCGCTGTCTCGTAAAAGCAAAAAATGCCCTAAAATAAACGTATAATAATAAAACTATAACAATTTGAGACGATCATATCACCTGTGATCTTTGGTGTGTCCGCCATGTTCCCCTCCCTCCTCTCTGTCCTCACACGGATCCATGCTGCTCAACTCAGCTCACACACACTGTCACCTAAAGGGAGAAACAAATATTTGTTTGTCATTTAGCAGAGGACAGTAATTCATCCAAAGCGACTTACAATTAGGTAGGCAGTTAGCATCGAGTGTCTCGCCTAAGGACCCTCACTGGAGTTGCCCCACCCTGACAGGGTATCAAACCCTAGTTTCCTGTTCCAACGTCATTGGTTGTCCAGCTGAAAATGTCTTTAAGAATCAGAATCATCTTTATTGTCATTGCACAATGACAACGGAATTTTTTTGGAGCTGTCCTCCAGTTTCCCAGTTATATAAATATAAGAAAATATAAAAAAACAACTATATATATATATATATATATATATATATATATATATATATATATATAATATAGAATATATATATATATATAATATATGTAAATAAAATGTTTTAAAAAGTCCAAGTCCATAAGTGTCGATAGTGCAATCATGTATGTATGAGATGGGGAGTATCAGTGTGGCAGTACAGTGGGAGTAGAGTTTAGTATTGTCACTGCTCTATGATAGAAACTGTTTTGCATTCTTGTAGTGCGGGCGGTCAGTGTCCTCCTGGAACATTCAAAGCTGCTCAAGATTGTTTATTGAGTTTAACAATTAGTAATTTAATGTTCCTACTACATTCCTAATGTATGGGCATCGGAAGGCAGGGCCAGTGTTTTATGGCCTGTGTGATTAAACTGATCCTGGTGTGTAGTTCTACTATCAGGCCACTAGATGGCCCTATTGAGCTGCAGTTAAGAGAAGACAAATCCACTGAATCTGACTGGAAGCTGTTTTATAGATAGATGTTATGTTAAGTGATGTAATGTGACATAGTCTCTGCGTTCCAAATCTCATACTTGTTCTCTTTGCTATTCTACATACTACAGCTGTCCAGAAAAAAGTATGCAGTATGCTACACTTGGGACATGAAGTAGGCTACCTTAACTCAGTTATTTAATCTTAACATGGCTCCTTGATCTTGCCTCTTGTTTATATATCTGTTTAATTGCTGGTTGTTTTCACTGGGAGGCTCAGTCCATGTGATGTAACTACTGCTGCAGTGGATTGTGGGTCAGAACCTCCATAAAGCTGGTGGTTTCAACACTAAAACTCACCACCGGATGTAGTAGGACATCTGGGTATTTTTCAGCACGCTGCATCTGACATCATGTATTGGGACAAACTAAATCTGTCTCTACCAAACTAAATAACAGGAAAGGACTGGAACACAGACAGTGCTTGTGGGATTAAATACTGAGTCTAATTTGTAGTTCTACTAAAAGGCAACTAGATGATGCTTTAGTTTTTTGGTAAATTTATCAATAAAAGTTTCACCTCTGTCAATGTGTGGAGGAACTTACCAGCCCCAAATTAAAACTAAATATAAAAATTAATAAAATATTCAATATAATAAATAAATGTTTATGCCAATATTAGTTCACCTAGTGCTATGCTATTGTATGTTTAGGCTTTACTAAAATGTAAAGAAATATAACAGACAAATTAAATTGAATAAATTGATACATAAAATGTAAAAATTAAATATCAAAGTAAATAAATTCAGGAACAAATTACAGGTTGACTTTAAAACATGCTAACAAATGCATTTTTAAGATTTGTATATTATGATTTATATAATGAAAAGAGGCGCCATGACAATTGGCAAAGCATCTCTGACACCATTCAACCCCCCCACCCCACCCCCCCAGAACAAACGCATATTCACTCACACAAGGACACACACACCCATACACATGCAAGCACACCCACACAGACACAAGCACACACAAAGACACCCACACCCACACACGCATACTCACACGCAAGCACACGCAAACACACACACACACACTCACACGCAAACACACACACACACATACACACACACACACACACACACACACGCAAGCACCGAACACACGCACATGCACACACACACACACACACACACCTGGCTGTGTCTGCATTTGATTGGAGATGAGTCCACTAGTCCAAACACAATCTTATCGATATCAGTATAAGAAAGATAACAGACAACGTCCATGGAAAAGTTATGATTAATACTTCACCTTAAAGATGGAGTCAGTGATTCTGGAGCAAAATCAGTGAATATCTCCTCACAATGCGCTATCTGTCCATACTGTGTGTGCACTAAAACAATCGTTGCTAGCTACGGTGGCCCCTGTTTGTTTACATACCAAGGCCTGGGCTGTGAATTAACTCCAATTTTTTCAGGATACACACAGTACAGACAGGTAGCAGATCATGAGGAGATATTCACTGATTTTGACAACAAGCGTTCTCTAGAATCACTGACTACACCTTTAACCATACAACAAATTTTAGTTTATCGCTAACATTTAACCAGAACTGTCTGAGCCTAGAGAGAGCTGTTTCTGAAGAAGAGAGCAATCCTCCCAGTGAAACTGCTCTGTTTGAAGGAATAGTTTTTCATCATCAAATATAAGTTAACATTAACATCAGTGTGTGCAACTCTCGTCTCCTCTGTGTCAAAATGAGCGGGTGCATTTCACTGTGCAATCGGGTATTTTATGATAAGTATAATAAATCTGATCCGTTTGCTGAGGTTGCAGTCAATGGTTAGTAGAAGACAAAACCCCCATTATATTCTGTCATTACATGTCTAGTTTTACTGGGTCATAAACTGTCTATAAAGCTCAACATTACGTTCAAAGTCCTTGTAGCCTTCTTACTTCTTACATTGTCAAATTAAAAATTAACTTTACTGTGATGTGGCAACTAATCGTGCTATCTGTGTGTGTGTGTGTGTGTGTGTGTGTGTGTGTGTGTGTGTGTGTGTGTGTGTGTGTGTGTGTGTGTGTGTGTGTGTGTGTGTGTGTGTGTGTGTGTGTGTGTGTGTGTGTGTGTGTGTGTGTGTGTGTGTGTGTGTGTGTGTGTTAATAACACATGTAATCTATGTCGCAGCTAAAAATATTATAGTTTCATCGCTGAGAGCAAAGTTTATCAGAATGGCTCCTGTCACTGTCAACAACAAAAAAAAAATATATATATATCAACAATGTATCGCTCACTGATCTTAGGGTCGGCTAACAATGTGTTGAATACAGTATTACCAAATTATTATTTCTTTGAAAAGAATTGTACTACAAAATCGTTTTAAAGTCAGTAATCAACTGGTAAAGTTTCACGATGATATCTAGACATTAGAAATGTTTTACCCTATTTCACCACATGGCAGATCTTTGCTGTTTTTACTGGAACTACAAACAGAGTATTTATCAACAGTTTTCCTCTTACCTTCATCTGTGGCTTCGGAGCAGAAAAGACCGCGACACAATGTTCACTCAATGTTAAATTGATATTAATGACACACCCAGAGAGCCATGTACTAAAGTTACGTTATACATTAACTTATCTCTCTCTCTCTCTCTCTTTCTCTCTCTCTCTCTCTCTGTCTCCGTCTCTCTCTGAGATAGGTCATAATAAAGTCCCCTATTAAAGGTGGAGTCAGTGATTCTGGAGAACGCTTGTTTTTCGAGTACAACTTTGTCAAAATCAGTGAATATCTCCTCATGAATGACTGTGTGTTGTTTTTTTTGTTTTTTTGAAGCAGCATTGGATTGAATAAATGCTGATCCAGATACAATATTTCCAAGATCACAAAAGATCACCATCCCATTTCAGGATCCTGTTTATTTTTTTTAAATGTGCACACACACAAACACACACACACACACACACACACACACACACACACACACACTCACACGCAGCCCTAAATTGATCTCAAGTATAGTAAAGATTAAATGAAAATGAATTAACATATAACAGCATGTTTTTATTTTTGTGTGTAATACAGCTTGTCACCAGCAGATGGCGCCTCCTGTCCATCCTCAGAACCCCGGGTTGATTCTAATATAAAATGTTACATTCAAATACTTTACTTGAATCATGATTTAAAGCCTCTCTGTAATGTTAACTCCCAAAACACTTTGTCACTTTTAATTCAGCCACCTGTTTCTATCGTGATTTTTAAGTGTTTTAAAGGAATACTTCACCCATACGTTACCGACATTCCATCATTATAAAATCACTATTATAATATAATGAATGAGGTTTTTCTTCCCTCAGTCTTCCCTCAGTCTTCCCTTGGCCCAGCTGTCCTGTTAATCCTAACACTACATTTTACGATGTGTGATGTCACGCATGGGAAAATGTAGGGTTAGACAGTGAGACCATAAAAACACTCTTTCTGCCTTTTCTCAGGCTAGGATGATCCGATTTCTAACATTTTTGCACCTTTATACTACATAGGATCTCAGAGTTCAATACACCTTCATATTCCCACCGGTGAAGTAGAGCTTTAATGATTTTGTGTTACATCTTTATTGTTGTAAAGTGTCCTTGGGTTTTCAGAAAGGCGCTTTATAAAACTACGATATTATAATCATTCTTATACTAAACTTGTCTGACAGTCAATAAAATATGCCCAGTTATTCCACATTAAAGGTGCTACGAGGAACTTCTACATATTCCTGAAACAGTCTCAATCAATTTTCCTCTGCAGATCATCTCTCTCTCTCTCTCTCTCTCTCTCTCTCTCTCTCTCTCTCTCTCGCTCTCTCTCTCTCTCTCTCTCTCTCTCAGTCAGTCAGTCAGTCAGTCAGTCACACACACACACACACGCCCCCCCATCCCCAATGATTGAATGTTAATCTTATTAATTTAACACAAACACTGGGTTTTCTCTGTATCTTCAAAATTAACATTTTTACTGATAACATTGGGAAAGTGTGTGTGAAGATCCAATCAGTGCTGAACTGTGTGTAAATGAACACACATACACACTCACACACACTCAAACACACACACACTCACACTCTCACACTCACTCACTCTCAAACACACTCTCACACACACACACACACACACACACACACACTCTCTCTCTTAAACACACTCTCTCTCACACACACACACACACTCTCACACCACTCAGAATTTGGTTTGGGTGAATTGATGCTTTGTGGACATGGGAATATTACCTTGTAAATTGTACATTCTATATTGTTACCGCTTTTTTCTGTTTTACTTGTATATTGTATATTGCATATTTTCATGTTTCTTTCTTGACATTCAGTCTCTGGAAAACAAGGGAAGAATTTCATTGTGTGACTGAGAATTTTTTTTGGGCATTTTTATGCTTTATTGATAGTGTAGACACAGAGTTGAAATGGGGCAGAGAGGGGAGTGACATGCAGAGAACAACCGCGGGCTGGAATTGAACCCGGGTCCACTGCTGGCCGAGACCCATGGGGGGGGGGCGCCCTACCAACTGAGCTAAGGGCGCCCCGAGAACATGTTTCTTATTGTGCATAAACACTTTGAATCTTGAATTAATATTAGGTTTTTCTTAACTAAAGGTTTTGATAATCTTAAAGTAAGAAGTATCCTAATTGATTAATTGGTTTATCTATTATTATTAAACGTGTTGCCGTGGTGATAGTGATTCCTACAGTAACAGGCACATATAGGAGGTTGAAATAAAGATATATTCTCAAAGTTTGTGACTTTCCATGGTGTGTGTGTGTGTGTGTGTGTGTGTGTGTGTGTGTGAGAGAGAGAGAGAGAGAAAAAGTGTGTGTGTGTGTGTGTCTGTGTGTGCTGTGAGAGAGTGAGTTTGGAGAGAGAGTTTAGTGTGTGTTTGAGAGAGGGATAGAAAAAGTGTGTGTGCGAGAGGGAGAAAGAGAGAGAGTTTGGTGTGTGCGTGTGTGTGTGTGTGCGTGCGCGTTGACTCGACTCGACTCCACTCGGAAGTGGCCTGAGTGTCCTCTGCGCAGTGGAGTTGCGCAGTAGCTCGCTGGGTGTAGTCTGGAGTCCCGTCTCTTCCTGCAGGGAGTTTGCGCATGGCGGCGGAGGACACAAAGAGCTGAGGCCCCCGATCACACAGACACATCTAGCGGGGAATAAGAGCTCTGATCACCGCCTGGAGGCTCCACAAAGCACCGCTGAATGCCCTCACTTCATTCGCGTTAATCGTTCTATCGGGAACTGTCGCTAACTGGATAAAAACACGAGAAATAACTTGGGAAAAGTTGGGAAAAGTTTCGGGAGAGAGTTGCAGTGATTGTGTGCGTTCATAGTATAGCCGAGACTCGAGTAGCCCTTTAGAAAAGTAGAAGGAAGGGGGGTGGAAAAATGCCGATCTCTATGCGGGCTTTGGTGGCTTGGACCTGGGTGTGTTTGGTGGTGTCTGTGCGCGGTGCCATGGATGAATGCATGGACGACCAGAATCAAGTCCAGCGCTGTATGCCAGAGTTTGTGAACGCTGCTTTTAACGTGACGGTAGTAGCGACCAACACCTGTGGCAGCCCACCGGAGGAGTACTGCGTGCAGACGGGCGCCACCGGAGTCACTAAGTCGTGCCATATCTGCGACGCGAGAGACCAGCGGAACCACCACAGCGCCGTGTACCTGACCGATTATAACAACCAGCAAGACACGACCTGGTGGCAGAGTCAAACCATGCTGGCGGGGATCCAATACCCCAACTCCATCAACCTCACCCTGCATCTAGGTAAGGAAAAATACCTTAAACTGGGGGAAAAAGTACTTTTAAAGATGGTTTATGATACATTTAATGCATTTTAAAGACCTATACATGTGGTTTGTTATCACTCTGCATCTGGGTTAGACACATACCTTAAAAAACTTGATATAATGTTGGTTTATGATACAGTTAATGCATTTTTAAGACCTATACATAGCCTATAGTACCTTGAATTTAAAGTTGCCGAATCCATCAACCTAATCTCGCTAAGAAAAAAAAAACTTGTTTAAAAACACTTACAATTTAGGCTACGTTGTTGATTTATTCTGTTTTATTATTTAAAATATACCACAAGAAAAACTATTGGGGGAAAAAAAAACCTCCAATGTTGTTTATAGCCTGGTTTATGATACATGTAGCCTATACAATGCATTTTTTAAGAACTATACATTTCGTTTTTTCTAGGCATGATCGAACATTTTTTAACTGTAGAAAAAACAACTATTATGTAAAGTGGTAAATCAATCCATGAATAGACTGACTACAAATTATTACAAACTTAAATCCATGATTAAAATGAAATGTGTTTCCAGTCCTGTGCAGCCAAACTTGTATTTAATTTGTATGTAATTGGCAAATATAGTATCGCCAATAGTACAGAGAATATAGATAAGAGAAGCGAATATAATTGTTGTTTTTGTTTTATTTTATTTTATTTTATTTTTTATTTTTTTATTTTATTTTTTTTATTTAATAAATATTTTGATTTTTTATTTTTTTAAGGAAAGGGGTAGGATTAAATAAGTGTATACTTCTTCCTGCTCATTTTCAGGCATATTTATTGTATTTCCATGCTTTTCATTTTGTTTTGTATGTGGATGTCTGAAATAAACTAAATCAAATCAAATCAAAATCAAATCAAACACCATTGATACTTAAAACACTTTTCAAATTTTTCATTTTTTCATTTCATTTAACTTTTATTTATCCTCGAGAGACCAATTGAGGGGTGACCCTCATTTACAATGATGTCGAGTTCAACAATACATAAACAATATTCAATCCAAAACATCAAATACACAACAACAGGTGAAGAGAAAAAAAAACTATTGAAACATTTACATAGTGGTGAAGAGTGGCAGCAATTAAAATTAAATGGGTGAAAGTACAATATAGTCTAATTAAAACAGTTATAGGTAGAGTTTGGCAGATTTAAGATAGTTTGTTTAAATTGGTTAAAAGATATGAAGATATTTAGTTTAATTTGTTGCTGTAAGTTGTTCCAGGTAAAATCAAAACGTTTTGTAATTTGTCTCGAGTGGTAGCCTATTGTGATAGATGACTTACAACGTGTAACAGAGTAATTTTTCTAGTAAGGTATCTCAAACAATCTCAACTTCTAAAGCACTTACATCCACTAAACTTTCCATGATCAATCTCAGCACTATTCTGAAGGTTATTACAGAAGGATTTGTTCATATGTTGTTCACTGTCTGATTTATGAGACATTTTCTCACAGCTGCATAAAACAGGGAACACTTAAAATTGGTGACTTTTTCAATAGAGTTGAGGTGTTGTGTTGAGAAGATGGGGTTGCCTAACTCTGTGTGTGTGTGTGTGTGTGTGTGTGTGTGTGTGTGTGTGTGTGTGTGTGTGTGTGTGTGTGTGCGTGTGTGTGTGTGTGTGTGTGTGTGTGTGTGTGTGTGTGTGTGTGTGTGTGTGTGTGTGTGTGTGTGTGTGTGTGTGTGTGTGTGTGTGTGTGTGTGTGTGTGTGTGTGTGTGTGTGTGTGTGGCAATTCTTTTCTCACACGAAAGGAGTGTGAAAAAGCCTTAAAAATGGCTGAAGTGGCTGTGTGTGTGTGTGTGTGTGTGTGTGTTTGTGTGTGTGTTGGGCTGTGTCTTCACTCTGCATTCTTCACATGATCATAATTTATTGCTTTGAGCTGGTGATGTAACTGGGAACGATC
>NC_137213.1:32832474-32834974 GCF_949987685.1 Ammodytes marinus | reverse complement strand
GGGGTGCTCATGTTATATTGGTTAAACACCCCCCACCCCTCCCCCCATAGAGTCTCAGTCCTCTTCACAGCAGACCCGCGTTAGAATCCAGCCCGGGTCGTTCTCTGCATGTCATTCCCCTCTCTGTCTGTCTGTCTGTCTGTCTGTCCTCTTCACAGCAGACCCGGGTTAGAATCCAGCCCGGGTCGTTCTCTGCATGTCATTCCCCTCTCTGACACATTTCATCTCTGTCTCTACAAACTATCAATAAAGCTTTGAGAATGGCCCCAAAAAAGATGGATAGGATATTATGTTATTACCAGAGGAAGTCATAAACATGTCTTTTCTTTGGCAGCAGTTAGATTTACGACATGACAGAACAGACAATCATTCAGACAGGAGACAGAAATACACCCACCGTGCGTTCCAGTCCCCATACTTTCTACTGTTTAGTATGGTAGAATAAAGATTTAGGATGTCCCGATTTCTTGTGGCCAGATTTAGTATGGTTAGAAATACCCGGGCGAGATTTTTTAGTGTTGAAAACAGCATGCTATTTAGGGCGATTCTGACCCACAATCCAGTGCACACCGGAAGTGACGTCACATCGACGGAGCCTCCGTATGAAAACAAACGGGGATGAGACGGATATAAAAGCAAGAGGCAAGATCAAGGCGCAATGTTATGATGAAATAAGTGAGTACAAGTATGTCCCAAGTGTAGCATACTGCATCTTAACTAGATAATGTTTATGGTCAGATCTAGTATGTAGAATAGAGAAAAATGAAAGAGAATGAGATTCGGAACACAGGGTCACTCTAGATGGCATTACAATCACAAAGACAACATTTAAAGGTGCAGTGTGTAACATCTGAATATCTATTGGCATCTAGTGCAGACATTTCTAGAATACAACGCTCCCCCACTAACCCTTCCCTTCTGAATAATTAACAGCAGACCCAATATGGTAAAAAAAAAATGGTAAATGGACTTGTATAGCGCTTTATCTCCGTTTTTCACAGACCCAAAGCGCTTTACATTGTTTTGTACACATTCACCCAGTCACACACACATTCATACACCGATAGCAGCCATACACCGATAGCAGCAGCTACCACGCAGGGTAGGCTTAGCACTAGGGTGCTAAGTTAACTAAGCTAACTATCGGGAGCAATTCGGGGTTCAGTGTCTTTCCCAGGGACACTTCGACATGTGGCGGGGAGACGGGGGATCGAACCTCCGACCCTGCACACCAGAGGCGAACTCCCTACCCACTTCGCCACTGCCGCCCCATATTAATCATGCATCACAAAATGACATGAAACAACTACATATTAATGGGAATTATCTATGAAAACTCTTATGTAGAAAGACAGGGCCGTTAAGAAGCATAGTGCAGCAGTTGAGACGTTCCGTGTGTGTCCGATGGGAGAATCGCTGGTGAAAATAAAAGTTCTGAATCCAGTCTGAGTCGCTGTGATTATCTCGTTTCACGTCTGACTAAATGTTTGTGTCCACGGCAGGAAGTTGTTCAGAGACTGTTTGTTGAAAGTTGAAGGGTTTGTTGAGCTTCACAAGGCATGAAAAGATACACACACACACACACACACACACACACACACACACTGAGAAACACACACACACACACACACACACACACACACAGAGTTTCCTGTCTGAGTTTCGTCCTGTTTAAAAAAAAACTCTGTAAATATTTAGTGCTTTGTAACTGAGCGGATCCTTCCACTTCCCAACCGGATAACGTCCTTTTCCCTTAATGTTAGTGCTGCATTTCATTTAAGGTGCTACGAGCGGGGCGTCCTTAGCTCAGTTGGTAGGGCGTCGTCCCCCCCATGGGCCTCGGCCAGCAGCGGACCCTGGTTCGATTCCAGCCCGCGGTCGTTCTCTGCATGTCACTCCCCTCTCTGCCCCATTTCAACTCTGTCTCTACACTATCAATAAAGCATAAAAATTCCCAAAAATATCTTTACAAAAAAAAAAGGTGCTACGAGGAACTTTCAGTTTGTGTTAATTCTAGCGCCCCCCTTTGGACTAAAGCGGTAGTGTTTTTACCACGCCAGCTGTTGTTCCTGGGTGAGCGTATACCCATGACAAAGGCATTAAGAAAAACTACATAAAATTAGCATTCTGGTATGTAAACAAAAGAGGGCCCACCATAGCTAGCAACATGTCCCGTTCACAGAGCCTAGACTGTGTATTAACACTGGATTGTTTTTCAGTGCACACACAGTACAGACAGGTAGTGGATCATGAGGAGATATTCACACAGTACAGACAGGTAGTGGATCATGAGGAGATATTCACACAGTACAGACAGGTAGTGGATCATGAGGAGATATTCACACAGTACAGACAGGTAGTGGATCATGAGGAGATATTCACTCAGTACAGACAGGTAGTGGATCATGAGGAGATATTCACACAGTACAGACAGGTAGTGGATCATGAGGAGATATTCACACAGTACAGACAGGTAGTGGATCATGAGGAGATATTCACA
>NC_137213.1:32817474-32824974 GCF_949987685.1 Ammodytes marinus | reverse complement strand
TTCCAGAAAGCCTACTGTACTGTGGTGAGAAAAGTCAAGCAAACGGTGATATAGTGTATAGCATCAGGTTTATTTTCAATCAAGAATAGCAAGAATTCTCCGCGGAGAGGTCACCGGTTCCAACACACGTAAGTATGTTACAAGAAGTGACGACTTCTTCCTTAAAACGCCATGTATTTAAGGAACATTTGCCCCCCAGGGGGGGAGGCGTCTAACAATGGTTCGAAAGGGGAGACAGGTAGAGAGGCAGACAGTTCTAATGTACCTACTTAACCATGGGAGGAGTTTGGGCATAGGACAATAGGAGTAATTGTGAATAAGTTAAACATAGGCGTGGCTGTCCGAGTGGTGGTTTGGGCAATCTACATCTCAGTTTCAGTCACAAACAAACATGCAGTATATCCAATTACACTTATAAGTCTATATAAAACAATGGTTAAGTAAGCATTTCAATATATGAGTTCAGAGATATGTCATATGCAATATTTCCCACTACACTCCACTCTTTTTATCATATTATGATAACATAAAAGATAGCAAACCACAGTAAGGCAAAATATACACTAGGGGAGAAAACATTTAAACCCCAAAACAGTCAAAAGGTAAGGCAAAAGGAATAACAGGGAATAATAAAAACCTCGTAAGGAAAAAATATAAACCCAGGACACACAAAATGAGAAATTTGATCAATGGGAAAAAACCTCGATAGGCGTTGTTTGAGGAAAACATTAAACCAAATTTCTGTGTAAAAGAAACAAAACAAAAGTTTAAGGCCAAAGATACAAAGAAAGCAGAAACCAAAAGACGATAAGGCAAAATAGTCCTAGAATGCCTGTAAAGTTCAAAAAGCCCCAAGGGTAGCAGAAAAGGCACGGACAAGCAGCAAAAGCCACCACTGGAGGCAAAAATCAAGTTCATCGCCATCCAAATAAGGACAAACCTTCGCTTAAGGTCATCTGCCAGGGTGTAGGGAATAGGGGAGCTGTGGAGGATGTGGGGAGCTGATGGCAAATCCAGTCATCAGGGTGGTGGCTGCGTAGTCGGAGGAGTGGGAGGGGTTGGGGTTGTTGGTAGGGAGGGGGGGGGGTTGTGGAGCGGGGAGGGGGGGGGGTAGACATTTCCATCAGGTCTGAAAGCATGGAGGGCGCACACTGTGCACTCTGGACGGAGATGAGGGTCCGGTAGACAGACAATAGGAAAGCTGTGTTTCACATCTGGATGGGGGGGGGGGGGGGGGGCAGGCCAGGCACATCAAGATTAATGCCCAAAGTGAGGTATGGCGTCGTCTGGCTCTCCATGGAGCGAGGTGGTTTGGCCGTCCTCTTCTTCGTCGTGGCTGGTTTTTCCCGCTGATGTCGTCTGGTCCAGGCTGGTGGGCTGCTGTCTTGTCGTTGCTGCCGCTTGATCCGTCTGGCATGGATCCAGGTGGTCCGTTTCTGCAACCTTTACGGCCGTCATGGTGGCGAGGAGGAAATGAAAGGGTCCCGTCCATCGCTTGCTTAGTCAGAACCTTCGTCTGGGAGCCTTGACCACAAAACCGATCCTCGGGTGGTGGCTGGTCGTGATAGTGCATCTTTCACCAGTCTGTGGAGAGCAGAAAGAGAGGACAGGGGAGTGACCGTGACAGTGACAGTTGACAGCAGGAAATAGCATCAAAAGGGTTGTCACTAATGTGTGTGTTGGATGCAGAAATCACCGTGTAGCCAACTTGGCCTTGCTCTGAGGCCGGGTGCCGTGAAGCAGAGACATCCACCAAAGCTCCAGGTCTGGAAGGGACAGCGGAGGCGCCTTTCAAGTCAGGACAGGGGGAAACACTGCTGCATACACTGTGACGCATAGAGGAGAGAAGGATATTGTTCAAATATAATCAAAGAGACAGCGACATGAGGTATCAACATGGCAAATTGAGAAAAGCCCACTAAATCAGCTTAAAAGGGAAAGAAGATAACATTTATAGCAGAAAGTCAAAGCCATAAATAACAACAATGTTGACTTGTCAAATAAACAAAGTGATCTTACCTTTTGGATGCAGTCATCAAGCAAAACGTAACCATACTACTTACCAAAAAGACCTGCAAAGCCCACAATGTAAACTGTGGTGAAACATCAACAAGTTTGCAGCAAAGTGTTGATAATGTGCAGCAAATAAAACAAAACAAATTGCAAAGTTAGTTGTGTTAAAATGAGTTGTGTTAGGTTTTAGGAAAACCACAGAATGCGAGAAACAGTACAAAGAAACATAAAAGAAAACAGGTATGGGAATAGCATGAGATGAGCATATTTCCAGGGAAATAATCAGCACCTACAAGAGTCGGGAAGCAAAGATGAAGTTAGTAGCAAAACAAGAAACAAGTTTAAGTAAAACTTAAACGATCGCTGCACGCAATAAATCAACTGAAATGCACACCCAAGTGCACAGAGTTAATCCAAACAAAATCAAAAGTCAAGCATAAAGAAAATGCTGGAACAAGTTTAAGCAAAGCTTAAACGATCGCTGCGCGCAACAGAAAAACTGAAATACACACCCAAGTGTACAGAGTTAATCCAAACAACAACAAAAACACAAACATACAAAAATCAAGCATTCAAAAATGCCGGCAGCAAGGTGACCAATTTGTCTAATGGTCAGGCAGACGCCAGAGTTGTCACACACAACACCGAGAGAGAAAAGGAAAGAAAAACAAGCCAACCGACTGATTTTTGGCAAAACCAGAGATCAGAACTCTGCAGTTCTGACACATAAAACACCTCAAACTCAACCAAACTATAACAACAACAACAACAACAACCCTCTCACTGTCTCACATGTGCTGTGAAGCAATATGCAGGCAAAACACAGAACACAAATCACAAAATAATGCAACAAAGAAAACTAAAATCTCTCTCTCTTTTTTTTTTTTTTTTTTTTTTTTTTAAACACAGAACTCTCCACTGTCAACAAAAACAACCAAAATTGAGGCCCAACTCTGCCCTTATGCTTTGTTCACAAGAAAGGAAAAGTTTCAAAGGAGTTAAAACCTGCTGGAGAAAAAGAAAAATTAGTACAAATGAATGCAATGTAGGAAAAGCTTTGAGGGAATTTGCTATACAGTAAGTGGGCTATCAGTGGGCAAGGGCAATAGCTTGTGTGGTGTGCAAAAGGTGTCGGTGCATCTGTGAAACAAAGCCAAAGAGATGCCTGGGGGGGGGGGAGCATTTACATCAAACTGTGGCTGAAATGTTCAGTAGGCTAAGAAATGTAAAAGCATAGGTGTCTGTGCTTTTGAGAAGTAAAATGGGCAAGTCGGCTGGACCTAGAGAATGTGATTTTAAAAGACC
Source organism: Ammodytes marinus (assembly GCF_949987685.1). NCBI lineage: Eukaryota > Metazoa > Chordata > Actinopteri > Uranoscopiformes > Ammodytidae > Ammodytes > Ammodytes marinus. The sequence goes on along the minus strand of NC_137213.1, from coordinate 32,821,656 downwards.
AAAGGTTACTGTGCATGTTTATCCGGGGTGTAAAGAGATGTAAATGAGTGAGTTGGCTTGAACCAGGAAATGTAGTTTTTAAAGCAGATCAACTAGTCCCCTTTCTAAAAGGAGGCAAGATGTAACCAAAATTAATGCTAGAAACGTGGCAAAAGTGACACATGCATGTATACAGGCTAGGCCAGCTAAGACAGCAAAAATGTGAGTAGCCTTCTTGCTACAGAGGATCCATGTATACACAGGAGGTGTAATCAAGGCATTTGTTAACAGAGTCAACTTAGGTGGCAGTGTCCCTGTCGTGCTGAAGGGAGACTGAAAAAAACAGACAGAACAAATTATTTTAGAGATGGGAAGAAAACAGCATTAAATCAGGCAAGTTTAGCAAAAGTCCCCAAAGTCAGGAAAACATTGGGGGAAAACACAGTCAATCCCAGTAATTTACACATGGTGAACACAAGACAAAAGGCCATGGTCAGGACGGAGGATTAGACAAAAGGAAGATGCAAATGATGAGATGGTTGAACTAAGCAAAACACAGGGAGGATACCACACCTTGGAAGTGGGCCATAGCAGACGAATAATAACAAGAGAAATACTCTAAGCAGAAGGTAAAAATGGCCACCTTGGTTGGCCCAAAAGTGTTTAAAAGTAAATTGGTAAAATAGCGAACCTGAAAGCCTACATTCGACTGAGGCATATCCATAAGCTAGGCTAGATAGAAGAGCAGACATTCACAACAGTGACCTAGGGAATCGTCGCTTACCAACTGGAAGAGTGTTTGACGCTGCTCCTCTGCTGGAGAGAGCAGCGGAAATGAACATGGAGCCAAAAGAGCCCACAGGAAAAGCCTCTGAAAGAAATCACACACTAGCAAAATCAAGTGAAAACACGTCAACCAGCCCCGAAGGCCGGCTCCTGTTTTTGCGTGTGGCTAGGTCAGCCACAGAAAATGACTTTGCACAATGTTCCCTTCAACAGGACAACTCCAAACTCAAAAAGGAATTTAAAACAGATAGGCAGCTAGCTTTAGACAAAGTTAATGGCAAGGCCATCTGAACAGGGAATTAAATGGTAGCTAAAAGACATATGATGCCTCAATATCCTAAGGCTACAGGCCTGAATGCTAAAAGTAAATGGTTCGAAGCGTCCTGTGGAGCCTTCGCTAGTCAATTGTCACCACCACGGATGGGGCAATCGCGCTTCCAGTGCCCGGATTTCTTACAATGGAAACAAGTATCGCGGACAACTTTGTTATTACGAGATTTGTAGTTGTTCGAATTGTAGTTCTTATTTTGTCTGAAGCGGCCATTTTGTTCCCGCCCACTCTCGTTCTGCGTGCCCTGAGACATCGCAATCGCGAGGATAGCCTGGTGAAGCTCAGATGCTCTCGCCTCCAACGTCTCTGTTACCTGCTTTTCCAGAAGTAACTCCACGTGGGCTGCGTACACCTCGATCAACTGAAGCTTGGCAGAAGCCCAAGAAACACACAAATGTTTAATCAAATCAGCATTTTCCTTATGCATACCGTTAAAGTAAGCGTAACGTAAGTGGGCTTCGAAAGCTGTAACGGGTCCTTCGTTCAGATTATCTGGGGTGGGAAGCCCACAGAAGTCCTTATGGACTATAGTTAGACGAGCAAGATAAGAGGCTGTAGTCTCGTTACCGGTTTGTTTACATAGAGAGATTTTCACCAAGTCAACTTTGGGCGGAGAAGCAGAAAAGCAATGCTGGGCCAAATCGGTTAACCCTGTACTGTAGAGCGCGTTGGAATCGAGATTGTTTGTGTCGGAAAGGGTAGCACAATCACTATATTGTATACAAGGCGAATTTGGATTGACTAAATCACCCCGTTTGCTAAAAATCTTCCCCATTGTAAGGGAAAACACAGGAATAGGAGCACAACACAAGTTTTCTTACCTTTCCCTTGTGGCGCCCTGGCTAGTTAATCACAAAGCAAAACAGAATGAAAGAACAACAAGACAATACAAAAAAACAAAGACAAACAATAAAACACTTATGAAATTTCAAAATTCTTGCTATTTGATCGAAAACAAGCCCCACCAACACAAATATCTTGGTCTGTAAAAGGGTTAACAATTCTAGTTTAATCTCCCAGAAGGACCTGTTTAATAATTCAGGCTTTCCAAGAAAACTAAAATCTCTCTCTCTCTCTTTTTTTTTTTTTTTTTATAAAACACAGAACTCTCCACTGTCAACAAAACAACCAAAATAGAGGGCCAACTCTGCCCTTATGCTATGTTCACAAGAAGGGAAAAGTTTTAAAGGAGTTAAAACCTGCTGGAGAAAAGAAAATTAGTACAAATGAAAGCACTGTCCAGCTGCCTGTCCCGGTCCGTCAACCGAACAAGTAACATTACCAATTACTAAACTACCTAAAACCTTCCTCTCAACCTGCTCAGTTCAACTTGAACAAATAAGACTAATTCGTCAATTCCAGTCCGGTGCTTGGCGGAAGGCCATTCAGATGCATTAACAGTCACACAGCACCCGGGCCGAAGCTAACTCGTGGCTGTTCACTTTGGCGTTCTAGCTTTATTACATTAATGGTTAATTAAAGTTCATGCTCACTTCCAAGTAAATTTAAACGGGAGAGTTTCGCTCCGACTGTAGTGTAAAAATTCCTACAGAGATGTCCTTAGAAGTAATCCTTTAACCCAATTGTTGTTGCTTTAAAACAAAACATATTCTCACATACCGATTCGGAGGAGATGACAGAGTTTCCCCACGGGACGGCCAACAGAGGTCCTCTCTGTCCCGAAATGGAAGGGCTTGCTGTTGTCCGGTCCCGTGGATCCTCTGCCGGTGTTCTCCTTCCTGGAATTAACTCGCCAATTACTGTGGTGAGAAAAGTCAAGCAAACGGTGATATAGTGTATAGCATCAGGTTTATTTTCAATCAAGAATAGCAAGAATTCTCCGCGGAGAGGTCACCGGTTCCAACACACGTAAGTATGTTACAAGAAGTGACGACTTCTTCCTTAAAACGCCATGTATTTAAGGAACATTTGCCCCCCAGGGGGGGAGGCGTCTAACAATGGTTCGAAAGGGGAGACAGGTAGAGAGGCAGACAGTTCTAATGTACCTACTTAACCATGGGAGGAGTTTGGGCATAGGACAATAGGAGTAATTGTGAATAAGTTAAACATAGGCGTGGCTGTCCGAGTGGTGGTTTGGGCAATCTACATCTCAGTTTCAGTCACAAACAAACATGCAGTATATCCAATTACACTTATAAGTCTATATAAAACAATGGTTAAGTAAGCATTTCAATATATGAGTTCAGAGATATGTCATATGCAATATTTCCCACTACAGTACTTTACGTGTGTGTGTGTGTGTGTGTGTGTGTGTGTGTGTGTGTGTGTGTGTGTGTGTGTGTGTGAACACAGGTTGTTATTCAAAGTGACATCTGGATCAAAACCTCCATGTGAGATTATGATGATGTCAGAGGAAGGTGTGTTTGTGCGTGTGTGTGTGTGTGTGTGTCTCTCTCTCTCTCATTGTGTGTGTGTCTCTCTCATTGTGTGTGTGTCTCTCTCAGTGTGTGTGTCTCTCTCTCAGTGTGTGTGTGTGTGTGTCTCTCTCTCTCAGTGTGTGTGTGTGTGTCTCTCTCTCTCAGTGTGTGTGTGTCTCTCTCTCTCTCTCTCAGTGTGTGTGTGTGTGTGTCTCTTTCTCGCTCAGTGTGTGTGTGTGTGTGTGTGTGTGTGTCTCTCTCTCTCTCTCTCTCTCTCAGTGTGTGTGTGTCTCTCTCAGTGTGTGTCTCTCTCTCTCTCTCTCTCAGTGTGTGTGTGTGTGTGTCTCTCTCTCTCTCTCTCTCTCAGTGTGTGTGTGTGTCTCTCTCAGTGTGTGTGTGTATGTCTCTCTATCTCAGTGTGTGTGTGTCTCTCTCTCTCAGTGTGTGTGTGTGTGTGTGTCAGAGGAAGTTGTGACTGTGTAATTATTGCTTCAACTCTTTTCCACCGGATCCACAGTGATGTCGTTTATTATTATTATTGTTGTAGCGGAAAGTTTGACTTTAGCTGGAGGCTGTGAACCCATCATTGTCTTGATTTAACTGCAGCGCGCGCACACACACACACACACACACACACACACAGTAATTCACAGAAACACACAGACAGACACACACACACAAACAGGTCTTTTTTTTTTTGGCATTTTC
>NC_137213.1:32809974-32812474 GCF_949987685.1 Ammodytes marinus | reverse complement strand
AGTGTGTGTGTGTGTGTCTGAGAGAGAGAGAGAGAGAGAGTGTGTGTGTGTGTGTGTTTGCTTCCGTTTGCGTGTGTGTGTGTCACCAGGTTCACTTGGTATAAAAACTGCTTCATTGAAAAAAGACTCAGGGCGCTCCGGTGGTGTAGTGGATAGAGCGTGTACCATATTGGCTCCGGCCTTCGTTGCAGTGGTCGCGGGTTCAAATCCGACCCGTGGACCTTTACTGCAGGTCATCCCCCCTCTCTCTCTGTCTCTCTCTCTGTCTCCCCATTTCAACTCTGTACTGTCTAATAAAGCTTGAAAATGCCCAAAAAATAATCTTAAAAAAAAAATTAAAATTTCAATGTGCACAAATACTTAACCCGTCTGTACTTCATGAGAAGGGGATGCCAAACTAACTGGAGTGCTGCTTTAATTACTCCTTATAGCTGATTGGTCAAAGTTAACATGAGCGGTACACTTTGACCAATCAGAGCGAGGCACCGATTCTCTGTTCTTATTGGCTATTGGGACTGTCCATTCACTTTGGCACGACGTTGTTGGTGTAGAGAGCGTGTCAGGGAGGGACCATAGGGGAGGGACCAAAGAGAACAAGTGGAGCGGTTGAGGTATTTGGATTCGAATCTCCATCCCAACTGCCATTTTCTCCCCAAATCCTCCACCCCAGCTTTCATTTACAGAAATGGTTACTTAGGTCAAATTTTCCCTTTCATTAAATGAATTAAAGATTAAAGATGGTGGTTCGCCAGAGGGTGTTTGATGGTTGACACGAGAGCGTTCTGTGAAGTCTGAAATCAAAGCAGATTTGAGGTCACACACACACACACACACACACACACACACTCACACACTCACACACTCTCTCACTCACTCACTCACTCACTCACACACACACTCACTCACACACTCACTCACTCACTCACTCACTCACTCACTCACTCACTCACTCACTCACTCACTCACACACACACACACACACACATTTTTTTTTTTTTTAGATAATTTTTGGGCATTTTCAAGCTCTATTAGACAGTACAGAGTTGAAATGGGGGGACAGAGAGAGAGAGAGAGAGAGACACAGAGGGAGAGAGAGAGAGAGAGAGAGAGAGACACAGAGGGAGAGAGAGAGAGAGAGACAGACAGACAGAGAGAGAGGGGGATGACCTGCAGTAAAGGACCCCGCGACCACTGCAACGAAGGCCGGAGACAATAGTTATGTTAAATCTCTTGGAAAGTTTCTATATGTAAATTCAGCTGGTGTGCTCACAGCTGAGGCTTCTGTCCTCTCGTTTAGGGTTCTGATTCAGCTGTGTGTGTGTGTGTGTGTCTGTCTGTGTGTGTGTGTGTGTGTTTCTGTGTGTGTGTGTGTGTGTCTCTGTGTGTGTGTGTGTGTGTCTCTCCTGCTGTGATTCTTTGTCTTGGATAATGAGAGCTGTTGTCGTTTGTTCCTGGTCACACCTCTGGGCGAGGCGGCTTCTTTGGTGGTCTGTGTGTGTGTGTGTGTGTCTGTGTCTCTCTCTGTATGTGTGTGTTTGTCTCTCTGTGTGTGTGTGTGTGTGTGTGTGTGTGTGTTTGTCTCTGCGTGTGTGTGCGCGTGTGTGTGCTTGTCTCTGTGTGTGTGTGTGTGTGTTTGTCTCTGTCTGTCTGTCTGTGTGTGCGTGTGTCTGTGTGTGTGTGTGTCTCTCTCTGTGTGTGTGTGTGTGTGTGTGTGTGTTTGTCTCTGTATGCGTGTGTGCTTGTCTCTGTCTGTGTGTTATCTTCTGATTACATCTCACCGTCTTCACTGAGCTTAATCTGGCCCGGGGTTATTTCTGTTCTTAAAGCAACAGTGCGTAACTTTTTTTTAATCATATAAATGAATGTCTGTCGCATTCAAAACAAGACAGTTCCAAAGCTTAAAGGCCATATTAAAGGTGCAATGTGTAAAACTTTGTGTGTGTCAGAGAAGTGAAACATTTTCTAAGGTTTATTCTCATAACTTGAATAAACAAACTTTTCCTCACAGGGAAAATGTGATCCCTGGAACACTGTTTGAAGTTAGAAAGCTTCCTGAAAAGTTACTGTTTCACTGTTGTTGTTTACAGCAGCAGGGCCCACAGTTTGGTTTACAAACATATTCTAGTCTTAACGTTTGGTATATACACGTATGAATATATTCGTCGAAAAAGGAAAGGCAGTAAAATAAATAATTGTCAGGTAGCATTCAGTGTTCACAGAGACACACACAAAGAGAGAGACACAAGCACACACAAGAACACACACACACAAAGAGAAGGAGAGAGAGATAAGGAGAGAGAGAGAGAGAGAGAGAGATAGAGAGAGACACACACACACACACACACACACACACAGATAGAGAGAGAGAGAGAGATAGAAATTGAGAGAGGGAGGGAGGGAGAGAGGGAGAGAGAGGAAATCTGTTTGAATTTAATGATGACATAGCAGCTTCTCCACCTCCACCTCCCTCCTTCACTCGCTTCCTGCCTTTCCTCCCCCA
>NC_137213.1:32769974-32772474 GCF_949987685.1 Ammodytes marinus | reverse complement strand
CGTTCTCTGCATGTCATTCCCCTCTCTGTCTGTCTGTCTGTCTGTCTGTCTGTCTGTCTGTCTGTCTGTCTGTCTGTCTGTCTGTCTGTCTGTCCTCTTCACAGCAGACCCGGGTTAGAATCCAGCCCGGGTCATTCTCTGCATGTCATTCCCCTGTCTGTCTGTCTGTCTGTCTGTCTGTCTGTCTGTCTGTCTGTCTGTCTGTCTGTCTGTCTGTCTGTCTGTCTGTCCTCTTCACAGCAGACCCGGGTTAGAATCCAGCCCGGGTCGTTCTCTGCATGTCATTCCCCTCTCTGACACATTTCATCTCTGTCTCTACACACTGTCTAATAAAGTGAGAAAAATAATCTTAAATTTATTTTAAAGTTTTAAACACATGTTCCCAGGTAGAACAGGTGTGTGTTTGTCCCTACTCTTTCACGTATAAGTCTAACGGTCATGCCAGTGAGTGTGTTAGTGAGTTAGTTGCATGATAGTAAAGCATCTGAAAAGAGGCATATTTACAGATCCAAATGAAAGATATTGTCATTTAAGTTCGGTAAAACATTTGTGAATTTCGGGGCGCTCCAGTGGCGTAGTGGATAGAGCGCGTACCATATTGGCTCCGGCCTTCATTTTATTAAAGCTTGAAAATGCCAAAAAAAAATCTTAAAATAAAAAATTGAAAAATATATTTTTAATACATGTTCCCAGGTATAACAGGTGTGTGTTTGTCCCATTGCTTTCAGGTGTAAAGATATTGTCATTTAAGTTTGTTAGAAATCTGATTAAATCTGTCAAATAATGTGCAAAAAAGGCCCAAAAATACATATATATAAAAAAAAAGAAAATAAAAAGAAAATCTTGATTTTTTTTAGATTTTTTTATTTTATTTTATTATTTTTTTTTTTTTTATACTTTGCCCAGGTATAACAGGTGTGTGTGTCTGTGTTTCAGGTGTAAGTGTAACGGTCATGTGTGTGTCTGTGTTTCAGGTGTAAGTGTAACGGTCATGTGTGTGTCCCTGTGTTTCAGGTGTAAGTGTAAGAGTCATGTGTGTGTCCCTGTGTTTCAGGTGTAAGTGTAACGGTCATGTGTGTGTCCCTGTGTTTCAGGTGTAAGTGTAACGGTCATGTGTGTGTCCCTGTGTTTCAGGTGTAAGTGTAACGGTCATGTGTGTGTCCCTGTGTTTCAGGTGTAAGTGTAACGGTCATGTGTGTGTCCCTGTGTTTCAGGTGTAAGTGTAACGGTCATGTGTGTGTCCCTGTGTTTCAGGTGTAAGTGTAACGGTCATGTGTGTGTCCCTGTGTTTCAGGTGTAAGTGTAACGGTCATGTGTGTGTCCCTGTGTTTCAGGTGTAAGTGTAACGGTCATGTGTGTGTCCCTGTGTTTCAGGTGTAAGTGTAACGGTCATGTGTGTGTCCCTGTGTTTCAGGTGTAAGTGTAACGGTCATGCCAGCGAGTGTGCGAAGGACAACGGAGGTCGTTTGGTGTGTAACTGTAAACACAACACAGACGGAGACGACTGCAACGTGTGCAAACCTTTCTACAACGACCGGCCGTGGAGGAGAGCAGCCGCAGACAGCCCCAACGAGTGTCTGGGTACGTGTGTGTGGGTGTGGGTGTCTCTCTCTCTCTCTCTCTCTCTCTCTGTATGTGTGTCTGTCTCTCACTCTCTCTGTCTCTGTCTCTGTCTGTCTGTCTGTCTGTCTGTCTGTCTCTCTCTCTCTCTCCCTCTCTCTCTCTCTTGGTGTCTGTCCGTCTCTCTCTCTCTGCCTGTCTGTCTGTCTGTTTGTGTGTGTGTCTGTCTGTCTGTCTGTCTGTCTCTCTCTCTCCCTCTCTCGCTCTCTGTGTCTGTCTGTCTCTGTGTCTCTCTCCTTCTCTCTCCCCCTCTCTCTCTCTCTCTCCTTCTCTCTCTCCCCCTCTCTCTCTCTCTCTCCTCTCTCTCTCTCTCTCTCTCTCTCTCTCTCTCTCTCTCTCTCTCTCTCTCTCTCTCGCTCTCGCTCTGACCAGAGTGAGGGAAGCCTTGCATTAGTCACGTCGGCCCCAGGGGGATTGTGGGAAATGTATTTCCTGATATCGCAGCACAGATGCATGACTAACGCGCGGGAGGGAATATGAGATTTTACATTCTCTCCCACACACACACACACACACACACACACACACACACACACACACACACACACACACACACACACACTCTCCCACAGTCAGTCTAATCCTTCTGCCATATACACAGGAAGCAGATGTAGTATGGAAAACATGTCACCTCATTTTACCCTGATTCCTAACTCCTTAAAGCCCCTGTAAGGACAGACAAATACACAACAATCTATCAGGGGTGCGGTCCCTGGACACTCACCCTGCGTTCCAATAGCCATACTACTATTTAGTTTGTTAGAAAAAAGATTTAGGATGTCCTGATTCTTGTGGTCAGATTTAGGATGGTTAGAAATACCCAGATGTGGGGGCGCCTTTAGCTCAGTCGGTAAGGCGTCCCCCTCCCGGGCCGGGCCCA
>NC_137213.1:32754974-32757474 GCF_949987685.1 Ammodytes marinus | reverse complement strand
GTTTTAACGAGCAAGCATTTTTAAATGAACTCTATCAAAGTGACATTCATCTCACAAGTGAAATATCTGATGTGGAATTGGCCTTAGAATTTTTCACCAATACTTTCTCCTCCATTTTGAACAAGCATGCACCCCTTAAAAAGCACAGAGTAAAAAATAGATCAAACCCCTGGTTCACAAATGAATTGTCCGATATATTTGCAGAGAGAAATAAAGCATGGTCCCTAGCTAGACGCTCTGGTGAAAACTCCAAGTGGACTGCTTTCAGACAAATCAGAAATAGGTGCATATCCATGGTTAGGAAAGCTAAATCAGACTACTACCTCGAACTAATTTCAAACTGCTACTCCAACCCTGCACTATTTTGGAAGGCTGTGAATTATAACAAAAACAATTCTAGCACTGTTCCCAGTCAGTTAAAAATAAATGATCAGATTTTAAATGATCAGAAAGAAATTGGTTTAGCTTTCAATAAACACTTTATAGCTGCTGGTAAACTCTTTCACAATGGAGTATCTACGCCTTCTACGCCTACCACCACGAGAAATAAAAATAGCATACCACCTGTCTCTAAAACTCCTCTTTTCAGCCTTGTTCAAGTCCCAACAAGTATTGTTGTAGATGCGCTTCTTGCCATCAACCCCAGGAAGTACATGGGAGAGGACAATTTGGACCCATTTTCAATAAATCTCTCTGCACTTATCATATCAAAACAAATAACCCATATTTTTAATCTTTCCATCTCCTCTGGTATTGTTCCTAAAGTCTGGAAAAAAGCTCACGTCATTCCATTACATAAAGGGGGTGACAAAAGTGATCTTAACAATTACAGGCCAATTTCCAAACTCCCATGCCTAGCAAAAATTCTAGAATCAGTCATTAATACTCAGTTGAAATCCTTTTTATCCAGTGCTTCCATTTTGAGTCCATTTCAATCTGGTTTTAGGGCAGGCCACAGTACTGTATCTGCTGTCACTTTGGTCTTAGACAACATTGTTACAGCTATCGATAAAAAAATGCACTGTGCAGCACTTTTTGTTGATCTGTCAAAAGCTTTTGATACTTTAGATCACCATTTGCTTTTAGAGAGGCTGCATGAAATTGGTTTTGATTATTCTACATGTAGCTGGTTTAGGGACTATCTCTCTGATAGACAGCAGTCAGTTAAGCTGGGAAGCTACCAAACTGAGTTTTTAACAGTTACAAATGGTGTTCCGCAGGGCTCAATTTTAGGTCCAGTCCTATTCACAATTTACATCAATAACATTGTTTCATCACTACAAAACTGCCATGCCCATTTGTATGCGGACGACACTGTACTGTATTGCATTTCTGATTCAGTGCAACAATCTGTTCAGAACCTACAGAGCTCTTTTAACACCCTGCAGAACTGTCTAGTGGATCTCAGGCTTGTCCTTAATATAGAAAAAACAAAATATATGTGCTTTTCCAGAGCAAGAATTACACATTTTAATGATCTTATTATTCACACAAATAATGGATCTCATATTGAAAGAGTCACTGAATATAAATATCTTGGCATCTGGATAGATGAAAAACTCTCTTTTACATTTCACATAAAAAATCTTGTCTGTCGTCTCCGACAAAAGATTGGCTATTTTTATAGGAATAAAGCCACCTTCCCGTTGTTCAGTAGGAAAAGGATTATTGAGGCAGTTTTTATGTCTGTCCTTGATTACGGTGATGTGGTTTATCGGCATGCATCTCGTTCATGCCTTAAACTCCTAGACTCTGTATTTCACTCTGCTTTGAGATTCATTACAGGAGATGCTTATGATACACACCATTGTGTTTTATATGAAAAGGTTGGGTGGTCCTCCCTTAAGGAGAGACGTGATGCACATTGGCATATTTTTATATATAAAGCTCTGACTGGAAAGTTACCATTATATTTGACAGAAATGCTGCTTATTTCAGATGGGCTTTATCAAACCCGCTCAACTGACATGCTCATGTTATATGTCCCCTATGCCCGGTCTGAGCTTGGTAAAACCGCTTTTAGCCATAGTGCCCCTGACTCCTGGAACAGCCTACAACATACAATTAAAATAAATACACTCATAACTGTTAACCAATTTAAAATTATTATTTTGAACCAGCCCCTCTACACTTGTAACTGTTTTAATTAGGTTATTATGTCTCTCATTCAATTGATCTGAATGTTTTAAATTGTTGTTGTCTGTGTGTCTGTGTGTGTGTGTGTAAACTTGTTATGTATTCTCATTGTATATTGTGTATCTGTACAAACTCGACGTCATTGTAAAAGAGGGTCACCCCTCAATTGATCTTTCGAGGTTAAATAAAGGAAAATGAAATGAAATGTCTCTCTCTCTCTCTCTCTCTCTCTCTCTCCATCTAAATTATTCTATCCTTCTCTCCCTCTATCCCTAGGTAAGCGTTGTGAGTTGTGTGACGATGGATTCTTTGGCGACCCCCTGGGGCAGAACGGACCAATCAGGACGTGCCGTGCTTGTAAGTG
>NC_137213.1:32747474-32749974 GCF_949987685.1 Ammodytes marinus | reverse complement strand
TGTGTGAATGGTAACGTGGGAATGGGAACAGGTCTCCCTTGAAAAAGAGTCTCTGGTCTCAATGGGATTTACCTGTAGAAATAAAGGTTAAGAAAAAACGTTGATATAATGCCTCCAACCTTTCCCCCTCTTGTAGAAGTGGACCGTGTGAGAGCGCCCCCGCCCCCTATAGAGTCTCAGTCCTCTTCACAGCAGACCCGGGTTAGAATCCAGCCCGGGTCGTTCTCTGCATGTCATCTCTCTACCCTATTTCAAATCGATCTATCCACCGTATCAAATAAAGCTTGAAGATGCCCAAAGAGAATCTTAAAAAGAAAAATAAGCCATTACAATAAGAACTAACACATGGGGAGGAGGCGATAGGTAGCAGTGGGCCTAATAACAGGAGAGACTGAGAGAAAAAGGAGGAAAAAGAAAAGTGGATTTAACGGGCAGGCTAATATAACGTCTGTTTTAGGGAGTATTTTTTGGTCTCCTAACTACCTGCTACCCATTCTCCCCTCTTGTAGAAGTGGACCGCGGGCTGCTGGAGCGCCTTAACACCATCAACTCTACGCTGGTGAGCCAGTGGGGCCGGCTGCAGAGTATCCGCTCCACAGTGGAGGACACAGGGACGCAGGCCGACCGCGCTCGCTCCCGGGTCAGGGAGGCAGAGGGGCTCATAGACCGCGCCAGGCAGGAGCTGGACAAGGCAAAGGACGCCGTCAGCAAAGTGGTGAGTGATTACTTATACTACACACACACGCTCACTCACTCACTCACTCACACAGACAGACAGACAGACAGACAGACAGACAGACTCACTCACTCACTCACTCACTCACTCACTCACTCACTCACTACATTTTCCCATGTGTGATGTCACACATGGGAAAATGTAGGGTGAGACAGTAAGACCATAAGACCCTCTTTCTGCCTTTTCTCAGGCTAGGATGAACCGATTTCTAAAATGTTTGCACATTTATACTACATAGGATCTCAGAGTTCAATACACCTTCATATTTCCACCGGTGAAGTAGGGCTTACACACAAAAGTAGTGACGTCACCGTTGATGGGACCGTCGAACATCGTTTCACATTATTGGGATGAAACAATATTACTCTAAAAGATGTCTACATTTCACTCAATATGAATCCAACAAATGTATATTTTTCTAAATGTTCATAAATAGTGTGTGATAAAGCTGGTGTTGTTCTTCAGGATATCAAGCCCCCCAGTGGAACAGGAGGTCCTAACAACATGACGCTGCTTGCTGAAGAGGCTCGAACTCTGGCAGACAAGTAAGACACTGGCTGAGTCCTCCCTCCTACATACTCAACATGTATATACTACATACTAAAAGCCCTACTAACGTCCCCCCTCATTCATACTCAACATGTATATACTACATACTAAAAGGCCTACTAATGTCCTCCCTCCTACATACTCAACATGTATATACTACATACTAAAAGACCTACTAATGTCCTCCCTCCTACATACTCAACATGTATATACTACATACTAAAAGCCCTACTAACGTCCCCCCTCATTCATACTCAACATGTATATACTACATACTAAAAGGCCTACTAATGTCCTCCCTCCTACATACTCAACATGTATATACTACATACTAAAAGCCCTACTAACGTCCCCCCTCATTCATACTCAACATGTATATACTACATACTAAAAGGCCTACTAACGTCCTCCCTCCTACATACTCAACATGTATATACTACATACTAAAAGCCCTACTAACGTCCCCCCTCATTCATACTCAACATGTATATACTACATACTAAAAGGCCTACTAATGTCCTCCCTCCTACATACTTAACATGTATATACTACATACTAAAAGCCCTACTAACGTCCTCCCTCCTACATACTCAACATGTATATACTACATACTAAAAGCCCTACTAACGTCCTCCCTCATTCATACTCAACATGTATATACTACATACTAAAAGCCCTACTAACGTCCTCCCTCCTACATACTCAACATGTATGTACTACATACTAAAAGCCCTACTAACGTCCTCCCTCCTACATACTCAACATGTGTATATACTACATACTGTCTACTTAACTAACCCAGGGCCACAGAGGCAATAAACCAAGATTTACACAGAATAAGAGCTTAAAGATGCTATGAGGAACTTCAAAATATTTCTGAAAAAGTCTAATTTTTCCTCTGGGACAGTCTGACCACTAGATGGAGCTAAAATACTATATACTAATATTACACACTGCACCCTTAAAAAAACAGACAAACTTTATTTTGTTCAATTTAAAGATATAGATTGATGGAGGGATGGAGGGATGGAGGGATGGACGGAGGGATGGATGGATGGATGGATGGATGGATGGATGGATGGGTGGGTGGGTGGATGGATGGATAGATGGATGGATGGATAGATAGATAGATAGATAGATAGATAGATAGATAGATACTCTGTTATCCTATTTCATGTAACTGTTTGTTCCTCAGGCACAAAATGGACGCCGACC
>NC_137213.1:32729974-32737474 GCF_949987685.1 Ammodytes marinus | reverse complement strand
ACTCTGGACTTTAAGGTGTTTTTCTGAGGCCGTGTATGTGAAGCAACTCCAAGGTCAGACTCCATTTCATGTTTTCATTTTACTGATGCGATAGAAACACACAAACACACACACACACACACACACACACACACACACACACACTAGTTTTATATTTGAATAATTCGCCTAGAAGTCGCTTCTCGTAACTGGTGAATTTTGATTTTTGTAAACCCAATTTTTTTTTACCGTACACACACACACACACACACACACACACACACACACACACACACACAATAACACCTTCTTCTCTATCCAGGCTCAACTCAACACTATGCAACTTTGTACATTTTGCGTAGCGAGATTTTTATCTGATACACTGGTGCTAATAATAATTATTTCAAAATGTTATATTTTTTGTGTGAATTATGTTTTTTATTACTATGACATAGAGTGAGGAATGTGCTATTATCGTTTGTGTAAATATATGCTTAAACAAAAAAAAAAGAAAAAAAAATCACTTTCAGGACTTGGGTTTGATTCTAAGATTCTAAGTCCAACGTGAAATAAACAAACACAGCCGCGAATACGTTCTATAAAAACAATCAAATCAACTGAAGCCTCCAGGTTTAAATATATAAAGATATATATGACACTGTCTGTGGTATATTATTAATACGATACGCTTGCTTGTACACACGGCTCAAAGAAAGCGATGCCAATACGTGTTTTTTTTTATTATTTTATTTTATTTCTTTTCACACGATATAATTCAACTTAACTGAATATTTTTTGTTTTCGTTTTTTCTGACCCTTTCACCCAATCAAGATGCGCATTTTTTTTTCACTTTCAGAGACTATGGTGCAAAATGCAGTCGGTTAACGGTTAAAATTTGTGTTTATTTGTTAGTGCCTTAATATGAAAAAAATCTGGTTGGAATCACACAGTGTCCCCGCAAAAAAAATAGAAAAAATTAAGGGGCTACAATATTTTTAATTTTATTTCACAAATATTTCCTACGATTCTGTACGCAGTCGACTCATGTCGGTACTGAATCAGGGTATTTTCAGAACACCAGGTCCCAATAACTGAAGTGCAGAACTCCTAAAGGTGCTACGAGGAACTTTTAAATATTTCTGAAACAGTCTAATTTTTCCTCTTATGATCATAATTGACATCTAACAGCAAAACGAGACCATCAGTGCAAAGAATGCTGTTTTTATATAGTTTTTCTTAATGCCTTTGTCATGGGTATACGCTCACCCAGGAACAACAGCTGGCGTAGTAAAAACACTACCGCTTTTGTCCAAAGGGGGGCGCTAGAATTAATTAATTCATGTAGTCATCAATCTACCCTCGTGAGACCAGCCATATCTCATGAGCTACATTCATCGATTCCATGTTGACGTCACCGACTCCATGAACCAATCAGGGGCTGCCTTCCACTAACAGACAGACAGTGGGGAGGGTCCGGTCTGACTGGAGGCTAGATTGACGACTACATGAACCAATCAGGGGCTGCCTTCCACTAACAGACAGAAAGTGGGGAGGGTCCGGTCTGACTGGAGGCTAGATTGACGACTACATGAACCAATCAGGGGCTGCCTTCCACTAACAGACAGACAGTGGGGAGGGTCCGGTCTGACTGGAGGCTATAGATTGATGACTCCATGAACCAATCAGGGGCTGCCTTCCACTAACAGACAGACAGTGGGGAGGGTCCGGTCTGACTGGAGGCTATAGATTGACGACTCCATGAACCAATCAGGGGCTGCCTTCCACTAACAGACAACGTAAACTTGCCAGGCTAACTAAAACAAAACAATAAAACTTTTTTTTTTTTTTTTCAACCTGTTTATTTGTATTAGTTTTTCTCCCTCCAGGCGGTGGGCGGTCTTTGCTATTCGCGCAGCACACGCAGACATGATGTATAAACAGTATTTTAAGTTATAATAATGTTTAAAAAATTCTTTGTATTGTAACCACGGTGATGTGTGTGTGCTGCGCCGCGTAGCTAGCTAACCGCCGCTGCATTCTGTAATTTTGTGAATTTAATTTTCATTTTATTTTATTTTATTTTATTTTATTTTATTATAATTATTGTTCTTGTTAATCTGTCACATGGACCTGAGTGACCCTGTGTGTTCACATGTGCCTGTCAATCCAAAACGTAACATTTCAATAATAAAATAATTACTACAGGAAGCTTTTGTGTGTGTGTGTCTGTCTGTCTGTCTGTCTGTCTGTGTGTCTGTCTGTCTGTGTCTGTGTGTGTGTGTGTTTAAAATACAAGCCACTGCAGGTGAATAGAATATAATTTTTAACTGATATTATATATTATATTTTACCAGTTGATCACTGACATTAAAACTGTTATTTTTCGTATTACAACTTTTTCGTACATTTTTGAACACATTTTGCATATCTGGAAGTGTGTAAATGTGCAACTCTTTAAAAAGCACAACATATAGATGTTGGATAAAGCCTTGAAGAGTTAAGATATGTATTTCATTTTGACATTTTGATAAATAGACAGACATCTCTACAATGTCCAGTGCTTGAAGAACGAAGGTTGCGTTCCGAATCTCATACTTTCTACTATATAGTATGTAGAAAAAAGATTTAGGATGTCCCGATTCTTGTGGCCAGATTTAGGATGGTTAGAAGTACCCGGATGTCCTACTTCATGCGGCCAAGATTGTTAGTGTTGAAAACTGCATCCTATTTGGGCGATTCTGACCCACAAACCGGTGCGCACGTGAAGTGACGTCACATCGACGAAGCCTCCGTATGAAAACAAACGGGGATGCGACGGATATAAAAGCAAGAGGCAAGATCAAGGCGCAATGTTATGATGAAATAAGAGAGTAAAGTATGGTTGCGTTCCGAATCGCATACTCTTTCTTTTTTTCTATTCTACATACTACATCCGACAATGAAATGAATCTAGTTAGGATGCAGTAGGCATACTATTGGGACATACTTTACTCTCTTATTTCATCATAACATTGCGCCTTGATCTTGCCTCTTGCTTTTATATCCGTCGCATCCCCGTTTGTTATCATATGGAGGCTTCGTCGATGTGACGTCACTTCACGTGCGCACTGGATTGTGGTTCAGAATCGCCCCAAATAGGATGCAGTTTTCAACACTAACAATCTTGGCCGGAGGAAGTAGGACATCCGGGTACTTCTAACCATCCTAAATCTGGCCACAAGAATCAGGACATCCTAAATCTTTTTTCTACCAAACTATATAGTAGAAAGTATGCGATTCGGAACGCAACCAATGTTTTCGCCTGCCTTGTCTCAACTTACCAAACAGAAAAGGCTGTATTATATATATATTAATACTTTTTTTCAGCTCACACACAGTACAGACTGGTAGTGGATCATGAGGAGATATTCACTGATTTTAACAACAAGCGTTCTCCAGAATCACTGACTGCACCTTTCTTTCCAAGGTTTTTTTTATTAAATCGCAGAGTAGCAAAGCAACTGCAGTACAATGGATTGTACATTTTTTCCCCTTTTTTTCCCCCCCGAACATACCCCACCCATATCCCACCCTCACACCCAATCACAAACAATCCTGCATTAAGAAATCAGTACACAAAACAATACACAACGTCAAAAATAGCAGAAACGAAACAGAAACAGAAACACACACTTCAAGAAACAAAAACAAACAACCAATATGAAACAAAAACACAAAGAAATAAAATTGAATCAAATAAAAGAGGGGAGGGGTAGCTACTCTTCAACTATTGTGGTCAGTTTCTCAAAATAGTCTAGGAAGGGGCGCCATATTTTATTAAATTTAGTCTCAGATCCCTGGGTAGTGCAACGAATTTTCTCCAGATTCATACATGACATAATGTCTCTAATCCAATGTGAGTGGGAAGGAGGAGCAGGGTCTTTCCATTTGAGTAAGATAGCCCTACGAGCAAGTAGAGAGGTGAAGGCCCCTGACTCCATCTTTAAAACTATATTTTTCCAGACTAACCGTAACCCTAAACGGTTGATTATATCTATACACGTGTTCAAAGACTCTGTGTGTGTGTGTGTGTGTGCATGTGTGTGTGTGTGTGTGTGTGTGTGTGTGTGTGTGGTACACTGGTTCAAAGACAGTGTCTGTGAGTTGAGAAATGCAGTGCGGTGTTGATAAGGTGTGTGTGTTCAGGGTGTGGTGTTGACACGGCAACTGGAAAAAGACAGGCGTGGCTCTGTGTGTGTGTGTGTGTGTGTGTGTGTGTGTGTGTGTTTGTGTGTGTGTGTGTGTGTGTCTGCATGTAACTGTGTGTGTGTGTATGTCTGCGTGTAACTGTGTGTGTGTGTGTGAGAGAGAGTGTGTTTTAGTAAGTGTGTGTGTGTGTGTGAGAGTGTTTGCAAGTGTGAGTGTCTGTGGGTGTGTGTAACCAGGTATATGCAGTGTGTGTGAGAGAGGAAGTGTGTTTGTGTGAAAGGTATATGCAGGGCGTGTGTGTGTGTGTGTGTGTGTGTGTGTGTGTGTGTGTGTGTGTGTGTGTGTGTGAAATCAGTGCCTACAGGTGTGTTTTTCTTCCTGTTCTTTTTCCATGTAAACTGTGTCCTGAGGCTTCAGTTATGAGCAGCCTGACACACCCTGCACCTCAGACGCACACTCACACTTACTCACACACACACACACACACACACACACACACACACACACAGGAACACACACACACACACACACCTTTATTATGAATTGTATGTAATCAGGGTGGGATTTTCCCCCTTTAGTCGCTGCTGTGCTGAATAATTCTTTGTATCTTTTATGTTCTCCTCAACCCAAAATCAGTGCATCGGGCATGTAAACAAAGTGGGCCCACCGTAGCCAGCAACATGCCCATTTACAGAGCCTAGGCTGTGTATTAACACTGGATTATTTTTCTAGAACACACAGTACAGACAGGTAAATCATGAGGAGATATTCACTGATTTAGACAAACAAAATAAAAGAAATTGACAGCAAGCGTTCTCCAGAATCATTGACTTTTAACTTGTGATCTCAAAAAAAAAAAAAATAGCCCTGACACAGACCTGTAACTGATTGTTATTCATATGAAAAAGTTACACACTGAAGCTTTACGCCTCACCGCTTCACCGCTCTCTACCGCAATCCGTAAAATACGCAAAATGTACTAAAGGTCTCTTAACTTAAACGCAGCTTTGAGTGGGATAACTTTAAAATGTTTCAAAAAATATCCCCCTTTTGTTATTTTAATTTTAATTTTAATTTTTTTTATACAAATGTCACTCAGAAAAAAAGTATATTTATATATTGTCTGAGTTGTGTGTCAGGGAATTTATTTATTGCCCAAAACTGTTCAGGAGTCCAATAAAATCATAAAATCCTACCATGAAAAATGTAATGTTATAAAAATCTAAATGCCCCACGATACGATAAGATGAAAACAATGCAGACGTGTTAATAAAAAAACCTAATCTTCACACACACACACACACACACACACACACACACACACACACACACACACACACACACACACACACACACACACACACACACACACACACACACACACACACACACACACACAATCTGAACTATTGAAATCAGACACAGAACATGTAAAACTTTCCATGTGTTGCAAACAGAGAGAGTATTCACTTCACTTGATATTTTCAGATCTTGTGAAACGTCTTTTTGTGTCAAAAAAATATGTAAATATGGTCGAGAACAACGCCCAACTGTCTAACACACACACACACACACACACACACACACACACACACACACACACACACACACACACACACACGTTTGTACAGCTATCTTTGTGAGGACATTCATCGACATAATGCATTCCCTAGCCCCTTACCCTAACCCTGACCATCCAAACTAAATGCCTAACCCCAACCCTTACACTAACCCTAACATAAACCCAATTCATACCTGAACCTTAAAACCTAGTGCTAACCCTCAAACAGCCCTTTAAAGGCCTGTCCTTAAAACCTAGTGTTAACCCTCAAACAGCCCTTTAAAGGCCTGTCCTTAAAACCTAGTGTTAACCCTCAAACAGCCCTTTAAAGGCCTGTCCTTAAAACCTAGTGTTAACCCTCAAACAGCCCTTTAAAGGCCTGTCCCAAAGTGAGAACCGGAGAAAATGTCCTCACTTCTAAGGTCTAAAAAAAATACACACACACACACACTGAGACACACACACACACACACACACACACACACACACACACACACACAGAGTCATATCCTCTGACTGTGCGAGGTGTGTGTGTGTGTGTGTCAGAGTGAGTAATGGTAAGCGGTGCGCAGTATGCAGCGTGTATAGACCTGTGTCGGTACAGAGAGAGAGTGGAGGTAATAAAAGGCGAGGTTTCTCAGACGCTGCCATTAGTTGTTCTACTCTGAAACGTTTCTGTATTTTGTTAAACTATGAAAGGAACAAACTGGATTTCTATCTGCGCGGTTTTGGCCGCTGTTACGGCCGTCCACGCGACCTACAATCAAAGAAGAAAAGTCTACAGTGAGTACCTGAATACACGATTATTTTCAACTTTTATTATATATTAATCTTGATCCTATTTTATATCGGTTTTCTCTGCTCGTGATATGTTAACGTTGTGGTTGTGTTTATTGTGTTCGCTCGTCGTCACTGGAAATGAGGGAAAGTGAAGTGGAAGTGTCTTACCAGTAAAAATATTGATTTATTTATTGATTGATTGATTTACAACTTTAAATTGTTTATGTAAGACACTAAAGGCGAAAAGTTAAATGTTTTTAAGCAGTGGTGATTTTTTTTTCTGTCTATTTATCTTCCATAACATGTCTTCTTTCATACTAGTATAAATCAAAAGGTCCAACATGTACATTCAGGTGTTTATTTGACTAAACCTTGTCTGTTTGCGTCTGTATATTTCTCCTGTACAACCATCTTTGAAGTAAAGTGAAAAGAAAAATTGTTTAAAAAAAAGAAAAGAAAAAGAAAAAATATTAAAAGGAGCGAAATAAAATGTAAAAATGTCAAGTTCAACTTTTATTATTATATATTTTTTGTAAATAAATTTGGCAACGTTTAAAGGGACACTGTGTAACATTTGTATATCTTTAAAAACAAGAATCTAGATGTTGGATGAAAACTTGAAGAGTTAAAACATATAAGAGTCCAAAGTGTTTACAGAACAGATTTTGGATACAGACTTGTTTTCATTGTATAAATCAAAAAATACAATGTACAGGTTTTAAAAATGCATTTTCATCATGTTTTGAAGAAGAAAATGTCTCATAAATCAGACAGTGAACAACATATGAACAAATCCTTCTGAAATAACCTTCAGAATAGTGCTGAGAATGATTTTGGAAAGTTTTAGTTGATGTAAGTGCTTTAGAAGTTGAGATTTTTGCTTTTTTGGAGTATTGAAAAAAACTAATGTTGAGATAATGTCCGTTAAAGATGGTTGTATAGGAGAAATATACAGACGCAAACAGACAAGGTTTAGTCAAATAAACACCTG
>NC_137213.1:32717474-32722474 GCF_949987685.1 Ammodytes marinus | reverse complement strand
TGTGTGTGTGTGTGTGTGTGTATGTGTGTGCGCATGTATATGAGTGTGTGTGTGTTACATTACATAACATTGTCTCATCTCTCTCACAGCTAAGTTCTTGGGGAATCAGCAGTTGAGCTACGGACAGAACTTCTCCTTCTCGCTGCGTTTGGATCGCGGCGTGCGTCACCCGTCCACTAATGATGTCATCATGGAGGGCGGCGGCCTCCGAGTCTCCGCCTCCCTAGGGGACCTCAGATCCATCGTGCCCTGTGGACAGAAGATCAACTACAGCTTCAAGTAAGAACATGGTTCAAGTAATTATTTTTTTTTTTTTCTTGAGGTATTGATAATTCCTTTATTTATTTTTTAATTTTTTTATTCTTTATTTTTTCTTTATGTTTTTTTATTGATAATTATCTTATAGCCTATATATATATTTATTTAAAAAAATGTATTCATGATTTTTGATCATTATTAACTCCATTTTGTCTAGATAGATAGATGGATGGATAGATAGATAGATAGATAGATAGATAGATAGATAGATAGACAGACAGACAGACAGACAGACAGACAGACAGACAGACAGACAGACAGACAGACAGACAGACAGATAGATAGACAGACAGACAGACAGACAGACAGACAGACAGACAGACAGACAGACAGACAGACAGACAGACAGACAGACAGACAGACAGACAGACAGACAGATAGATAGATAGATAGATAGATAGATAGATAGATAGATAGATAGATAGATAGATAGATAGATAGATAGATAGATAGATAGATAGATAGATAGATAGATAGATAGATAGATCTAAGAAGTAATTAATTGTCGTTATGTAGAGTATATACAGTCATGGACAAAAGTGTTGGAACCCCTGGAACTCTGTCAGATAATACTCTGTCTCACCCAGAAATTGATTGCAATAACAAGTGCTTTGGCATTAATATTTATGTTACATCTGTTTCCAACTGAAAAACACCAACAAAGAAAATACAAAAATGCCAAATCGGATACAATTTTACACAAAACTCAAAAAATGTGCCGGACAAAAGTGTTGGCACCCTGAACTTAATACTTGGTCACACACAAACCTTTAGAAAAAATAATTGACCATGTCTGTTTACATTTGTGTTTTTAAGGTTTTGAAATGAGAAATGTTTTGAAATAAAAATTCATAACTGGAGAAATGCTGGATTTTCTACGAATGTTTATGATAAAAGAATAAAAAATTATATATTTTAAACACACTTATTATCTATCTATCAATACACAGTTTAAAATGCATTCTTCAAAGGTACCCGACCATGTAGAATGTCCTTAACCTCCTTTTCTTTGGCACACACTTTAATATTTCACACACACACACACACACACACACACACACACACACACACACACACACACACACACACACACACACACACACACACACACACACACACACACACACACACACACACACACACACACACCTTATTTCTAGTGAAAATTCCTGAGTCTGAGCGAGTACAAACAAACCTTCTCATGTGGAAAGAGTCTCAACAGACACAATGTTTTACTCTCATGTAAATACAAAACGATTGAACACACACACACACACACACACACACACACACACATACACACACACACACACACACACACACACACACACACACACACACACACACACACACACAGTCACTGACAGTAAAAATGCAACAGGTTTACGCACGTTCAAAAGCCTGCGAGGTATTCTTTGGAAAGGAGTGGTGCATTTGATTTCATTTGATTGAGGAGGATTACTGAAAATGACTTCTATAGTATTTGACTTTTATTTATTGGTGTGAATGCTGAAAGCATTCACAGCTTTGATATTCACCGCATTTATTATTCTTATTCTTATTATTCCGCCCGCTTTTCATGCACGTCCATATCTTCAACATGCTTCATTCCACAAACTTCCTTCAACTATCCTCATATTCAGCCCATTTTCCACATGTCTGCTTTCATTCAAAAATTTCAAAAAAATTAATAACTTCATAATTAATAGCAATTAAACAAAAATTATTTAACATTGAAGCGGATAGGAGCAGCATTCCAAACCGCTAAAACTTCCTCTGCTTTGAAACCTATCTCCTCCCGCATTTTTTCAGCTAGAGACTCCATTCAAACGTTAAACAATTCACATTAATTACAGCTATTAAAAACTTATTCAACTTTTTAAAATCTTCAACTGTCTTTGAACAAACACAGTTTTAGTTTTAAGCTTTTTTCAACCTCTTTCTAAATTTATAATGGGATCCGGATGGGACGGAATGTTCAGAGGCAGACTGGGGAAACCAACTGTTACAGTGTAGAACTGGTGTAAAAATACACCAAAACCTTCCACTTAACTGCCTCTCACTCCCACAAATTAAACCCTACGTGGATAATTTTTACATCAAAATGTAGGACATATTCTGCCGGTCGCATAGATGTGACTACTGAAGCAATCGGACTTACACAATGGGAGGTCTGGGCTTCCAAGCTAAATGGTGTCCAACCAACTGCCGCCTTGATAACTGAGACATGACATTTCTGGAGAAAGGCAGACTGTACCACACCTTTAAAATGCTCTGGTTCTCATATTCTTCACATTACAGACATAATCTTCACACTGTGTCTTCATCAGATTCTTCTGGTTCTGAAAATAAAATAATTTTTTTCAGTTAGACTCAGGGTCCATCAGTTAGAGGCAGCGGTTTGAGGTGACGTTTCGGATGAAATTACCTCTCTGAGGCCTCTAAAAGGTGGGATTTCTGCCTGATCACAGACCCTCAATAAGACATACACTCACCTTGGTGACTCACTCTGCCCATTAAAGGGCAATTTCACTTTTTTTTCTTGATTATTTTTTTCTTTTTTCCGCTTTATTAGACAGTTCGGAGAGGCACAGTTGAAATGGGGCAAACACTCTGCTCTTTGAAGGCCTATTTCACACATAATTTTTTTTTTCATGTCTTTCAATTATAATTTGATCTAGACATTTTTAAATATTCAACAACATTCCTATTAGAGTTCAACAATTCACTACTGTTCATACTTAAGACTATATTACTTTTCCACATCTTCATAGTCCTTTAGCTGATTCATATACATTCTCTCTCTAGGTCGTCCTCAGGCAGCAGTTTAGACTTATGCGTTCATTTAAAACCTCTGTCTGTGTGATCTGGTTGGGGACAGAAGTGTCTGTACGTGTGTAGATTAGCAGCTGTTTACACTTGACACTGATTAGCTCTCTGTCACCATGGTGACACCATTGGCACGTGCACCTGTCTTTGACTCAAAACTC
Organism: Ammodytes marinus; assembly: GCF_949987685.1. NCBI lineage: Eukaryota > Metazoa > Chordata > Actinopteri > Uranoscopiformes > Ammodytidae > Ammodytes > Ammodytes marinus. Next base: position 32,719,166 of record NC_137213.1, on the reverse strand, counting down.
CAATCCCTTAAAGCCTGTTACATATTCCGCGAGAAGAAAGAACAAAGTTCTCGGTGACAGAGTTGCGAGAAGAAAATGACGTTCGAGACCTCCCCGGAGTAAGACATTTTTAGAATTTAAAGTGCAGGTAAACTTTGCACACATGTCAATCATGACTCAAAGATGACCTCATATGATTGTAGAGAACCAACATTCCAAATAATACACATTTTTTTATACATTGTATTATTCACCTATGCTGCAGTGTCTAATTTTTTCACTGTAATATTTGGCAAAACTGTCATAATAGCCATTCAGCTATATGTAGGTGAAGTAGTCTGAAAATATTTTTTCATCACTTTGCTCCCCCCTGCCTCTGTGTGCTGCCCCCTAAAATTGCCACCGCTCATGTTAATTTTGACCAATCAGAGCAGGCTCAGATACTCCGTTCTTATTGGCTGTGGGACTGTCTGTTCACTTGGCAACGACGTTGATGCGTCAGTTGCGTGAGCGTTCACGACCCTAGCAGTCTGAAACTACTGTTTGGCCCTACTAAGGCAGACAGCGAATAGCAATGTCTTCACCAACGAACTATCTATACTATACTATCTATGCAACGAACCCTCAATTTACCATTCCCCGGATACCAACAACTAACACGGTGGGAGGACAGTGTGTACACAGAGACTGAGAAACACCGAGGAGGAAATGTAGTCGGGCGGCTGTTGCTGTATGAAGCCGAGACGTGTGGAAAGTGAGCCAGGAGAATGGGCTTCCTTTGGCTGTGCTTTAGCTGATAAACCAAGTTAGCACCGGTCGGATAGCATTAGTTAACTCACCCGGTTGACGCGTTAGCCAGAAGCTAGCTCCGCCTGCACGGGACTCCCGTGGCTCCTCTCCGCACTGTGGCTGGATAGCCTGCGCCGGTGTGCCCCACGAAGCACACCAGTTCGGACTGGTCCGCTGCCACAATGTAACATATATTCGAACAAACATGTTGTTTTACACTTGTTGATTTGATTATGCTATCTTCTCTATCTTAAGAGGTCAATAAGATTATCATCAATATCCTTTCTGAAATGTTTTGTGTACAGGTTTATCATAAAATAACTGGGACTTGAAGGTAAAGTGATAGGTATTATCAAATTTGAATATTGCGGTTTAAAATAATAATGTGGTGAAATGTTATTTTATGGTGAGAAATAAACACTGAACAAACTAGTGTCTCACTAGGTTTCTCCGTTTCCGTCTGACCAGGGCAAGTCTTTCAGTCTTACCTTTTAAAATATCACCTCCTCTCCTCCTTATAACACAAATCTGGTGGTGTACTGGAAAGTGCTTTGGATTGTGGTCTCAAAGGTCACAGGTTCAAGATAAGTGTTTGCCATCAAATTTTATCCTGCTAAATGTGCATCTGACTTAGCCTGGAAATCCAGACCCTGATATCTTGAACGATAGAGGGTCTGGCCACGATCAATAGTAATTTCCAACTCAAGGGGCGGCTCCTACTCGTGCATTTCAAATGACACTGCACGCAGTTGGATAGCACTACAACCAATCAGAGCGATGCACAAGGTGACGTAAGCCCCTTTCGTTTAGCAAACAGCTGTTCAACTGTTAAATTAAACGTTTGCCGTGGTCGGTCGGCAAAACAGAACATTCCACTTACTTGCTAATGAAAGATTTGAGTGCCGTCTTCCAAATCGTAAAGGG
>NC_137213.1:32707474-32709974 GCF_949987685.1 Ammodytes marinus | reverse complement strand
AAAAAAGTTGAATATTTTGAGATTAAAATCATTAATATACATGAATAAACAAAATAAATAAAAAAAATGAATTTGATGTCAGCATTTTTCTCATGTTCTCAGAGGATATGCGTATACTCGTAAATTTAGGATTTTTTTGTCAAATGTTATAATGAGTATAGACAAGTTTTCACATTGTAACGGCGAAATATTTGAATTATTTCTCAGAGAATATTAAAAAAAAAATTCTCTTAAATTCATGGATTTGATGTCAACATTTTCGATTTTCTTTCTTTCTCTAAACTTAATTAAACTAAGAATGACATCACATTTTCCTGTGTCCAATAGGATTGGAGAAGGGCCTTCAGGAGCGTCTCTCATTATATGACAACTACCCAGTTTTTTAATTTATGGTTTAATTACTAAATATTATCATTTTATCAAAGAATATTTGAGTTTATTCATGTATATTAATGATTTTAATCTCAAAATATTCAACTTTTTTTCAGAATTTATCAAAAAATGACGTTAAAAAATTTTAACGTCAAATATTTGCATTTTTTATTGCAAGTTTATTCTCTTAAATTCATGAATTTGTCTTCAACGTTTCCTCTATTTTTCTCTATATTGCATTATATACTTATATGCTACATTATATTATATACTAAGAGTGACATCACATTTTCCTGTGTCCAATAGGGTTGGAGAAGGGCCTCCAGGAGCGCCTGTCATTGGTCAGCAGAAGTTTAAGTAAAATGGAGGACGGCCAGGACCTGCAGAAGCTGAGAGACACAGCGGCAGAGATCAAAGACAAACAGCGGACCTACAACGGCAAAGTGGAACTGGTCCAGGATCTGATCGTGGACATGAAGAGCGACCTGGACAAGGCCAAAACCGACCTCAAAAAAGCTGTAAGTCTTGTAGGAATCTGTGTGTGTCTGTGTGTGTGTGTGTGTGTGTCTGTGTGTGTGTCTGTGTGTGTGTGTGTGTGTGTGTGTGTGTGTGTGTGTGTGTGTGTGTGAGGGGGGGGGGTGTTTGTGTGTGTGTGTGTATCTGTGTGTGTGTGTGGGGGGGCGGGTTGTGTGTGTGTGTGTATACCTGTATGTCTCTATATCTGTGAGAAATAGAAAGAAAATGTCTCATAATTCAGACAGTGAACAACATATGAACAAATCCTTCTGTAATAACCTTCAGAATAGTGCTGAGAATGATTATGGAAAGTTTAGTTGATGTAAGTGCTTTAGAAGTTGAGAATTGTGGATTTGACAAGGTTTAGTCAAATAAACACATGATGGTGAGTGTTTAGTGTTTAGTGTTTAGCTTCAGTGCCCCCGACTCCTGGAACAACTTACAGCAACAAATTAAACTAAATAACTTCATATCTTTTAACCAATTTAAACAAACTATCTTAAATCTGCCAAACTCTACCTGTAACTGTTTTAATTAGACTATATTGTACTTTCACCCATTTAATTTTAATTGCTGCCACTCTTCACCACTATGTAAATGTTTCAATTGTTTTTTTTTCTCTTCACCTGTTGTTGTGTATTTGATGTTTTTGCATTGAATATTGTTTATGTATTGTTGTTTTTCCTTTGAATTTGCTTTGAACTCGACGTCATTGTAAATGAGGGTCAGCCCTCAATTGGTCTCTGGAGGATAAATAAAAGTTAAATAAAAATGTTTGGATTATTTTGTATTCCAAATATTTTCAATTAAATTAATCAATTAACACTTTTTCTTTCAGGAGCTTCCTCAGGGAGACGCTCCTGTGGATTCAAGTGTCCTCCCGGCATTGGCAAAGACAGCGACAGGTCTGGCTGATAAGTAAGTCCGTGTGTGTGAGTGTGTGTGTGTTTGTGTGTGTGTGTGTGTGTGTGTTTGTGTGTGCGCGTGTGTTTGTGTGTTCGTAAAAAAACCTGTACATAACATTTTTTGATTTATATATTAAAAAAAAAAATCCAAAATCTGTCCTGTAAAATCGTTACACAAACATGTTCAAAAAATTAATTAGTTGTGTAATATTGCCAAATTTGTCTGTCTGTCTTAAAGCAGTTCGGATGGATTTGAGTTTGAGCATTTCAGCACAATCATAATATCCCGCCTTCCTCCAATGCAGCCCCACCCCCTCATTCCTATCCCCGTTTTTTTTGTTTTGTTTTTGAAGAAACTTAATTTAGGCTACACAAGCAGACTTACTTGCTTAATACTGTCTCCGTGCACAAAGTGAGTTATATTGTGGCTGAAGAAACTGGTGGCTGTAGTAGGCTACCGGTACCGCGCTGATCTGCTTGTATCACTGGTTTCACTTCAGATATGTCGGCCAGAACACCACTTATGCTTATAATGACACTAGGAGAGGAGGAGTAGGGTTTTATCCGCTCTTTATTTTCCTTCTTTCACAGGCACAGCCGCATATAGATCGCGGAAAAAGAACGAAGGCTTAAACTCCGCTCGTGAGGAGACGTTTGAACAGCTGTTGCGACTCGCGAATCGCAGCCGCTAATAACATGCACAAACT
>NC_137213.1:32679974-32704974 GCF_949987685.1 Ammodytes marinus | reverse complement strand
CATATACATTTAGACACTCACATGAACAACACAGGACAGGAAATCAAACCAAATCAGTTTTATTTGAATAGCCCAAAATCACAAATACATTTGTCTCAGTGGGCTTTACATTTCATACAATATGACACCCTGCCCTTACACCCTTAGCTCGGCTGAGAAAAAACTCCCAGTAAAAACCCTTTACCGGGATTCAAAGAAAATTGGAGCACACAAGAGACTTTAGTTTCCTCTGTATGTCTGGAACATATTGCAGAAATTGACAAATAAAGCCCTACATGAAACGCACATTCCTAAGGTAGCTTCCTCCACGCCGCAGGTCTCAGTGCCCAACCATGTCTCTTTAGTGATAGCTAGTGTATGTGTGAGTTTGTGTGTCTGTGTGTGTATGTGTGAGTGTGTGTATGAGTGTGTATGTGTGAGTGTGTGTATGAGTGTGTATGTATTTGTGTATGTCTCTGTGCATGTCTGTGGGGGTGGGAGGGTTGGGTTCTTCTCATTTTCTTCTCTTGATTTTATTAGCTGGTTTTTTCTGTATTTTTCTGTCGTTGTAAGGCACTTTGAGCTACTCTTGAGTATGAAAAGCGCGATATAAATAAAAATTGACTGATTGATTGATTGATTGATTGATTGATTGATTGATTGATTCATGAGGGATTCTAATACTGTCTCCCACTGTCTTGCTTAGGGTGAAGTGGACGCCATGGTTTCGAAGTTGGACAAGTTGAAAGTAAAGGGCGATGCGGATATTAAAGGATTTCGGGATCTGCAAGATGGTGTGGAACGCAACCTGGCTGCGACCGGAGACCTGTTGGAAGAGGGAGCGGCCGCCAAAAAGGTATTAAAAAAAATTTATTCTTCTATTTTGCACTGTAATCTTGCCCCTGTAAAGCACTTTGAATGGCCTTGTGTCTGAATTGTGCTATAAAAAAATTAAACTTACCTTGCCTTTCCTTGAGAGGAGCCTGGGACTTGAGGATTTAATTGCCAACGAATGCTGCTGTACATTTCTTTTTTTTTTTTTTTATTTAAAACATTTTTTTTTTACAGAACATACACACACACAAGAGAAATGAACTGATAAAATTAACACAAAAACAAAAGACAAACTAAAATAAACAACCAACATGGCGTACTCTACTCTACAGGTTTCTATATCAAATGTTAAGCAGAAAATGAGAAGTCAACGAGGTGTCATGTAGGTCCCTTCAGTACTGTTATATAGTCCAGGAAAGGCTGACATATCTGTTTAAACTTCTCTGCTTTCCCTGAAATCTCATAACAGATTTTCTCCATAATATAAAGTACTGCAGAATGACCTTAGTTTGTTGATTTTCATGTGATTTCTTTATTTTAATTTCTTTCTGCAGAAATTTGGCGATTTGTCGAAGAGAGTTGACGTGGCCAAAGACATGACAGAAGGGGCTTTAAATAGCGCCAACGGCAACAAGAAGGCTCTGGATGACGCTCTGAACAGCCTGAGAGGTGAATGGACCAATCACCTTTCTCTTAACTCAATGGACCAATCACCTTTCTCTTAACTCAATGGACCAATCACCTTTCTCTTAACTCAATCGAAAAGTATTTATGTGGATAACCAAATAATGAAAAAGATACAAATTTAAAGGTGCTACGAGGAACTTTTAAATATTTCTGAAACAGTCTAATTTTTCCTCTGATAAATTGCATTTAACAGCAACCGAGACCAACAGTGCAAAGATGTGCTGTTTTATTTTTTAATGCTATTTTTATATCGTTTTTTTCTTAATGCCTTTGTCATGGGTATACGCTCACCCAGGAACAACAGCCTGCGTGGTTAAAAACACTACCGCTTTTGTACAAAGAGGGGCGCTAGAATTAAGACACACTGAAAGTTCCTCGGAGCACCTTTAAGGGAGGCAAACTTTGTGGGTGATTGTCTTTTGTCAGCTCCATTCCTGTCTGCGTCACTAAAGCCCCTAGCCCTCGCCCAAGACCTTCAAAAGAGATTGTCAATGTGTATGAGGTTAAAATCTTCCCCTTCGAAATGGGACACCACTACAAGACCCATACAAAATCAGCAGCCTCGATTAAAACCACTTTTTTTTTTACGAGTTGACTCAAATTGATCATTTAACCCCTTTCATTTCGTCTAAATCTATACGCCTAGAGTCGCATGTTAACTTAATTCATCTTGTTCCTCAGGTTTCGACAAGCAAATCGCAGACGGTAAAAAACTTGCAGATGCCGCGATTAACCGCCTCCCGGCCATCAAAGCCACGATCAAACAGGCTGTGGACAGCAACGGCAAGACGCAAACCATCCTGGACGGGGTCACTGACGCCCACACCGACGTCATGCAGAAAGTGGATACAGTCGAAGGGAAAGTTGACGAACTCGAGGTAATTTAAAGCTGGGCTGGAGGATTTGGGGAGAAAATAGCAGTTGGGATAGAGATTTGAACAGTTGACAGTCCCAACAGCCAATAAGAACAGAGAATCGTATTTTTTTTTTTTTTTTTTTTTTTTTTTTTTAAAGAATCGGAGCCTCGCTCTGATTGGTCAAAGTGTACCGCTCATGTTAATTTTGACCAATCAGAAATCACATACGCCAGCTTTAAAATCACCAACACTCTTATTTAAAAAAAAAAATTTGGGGCATTTTTCAATGTTTTAATTGACAGAGTAGAAAGACAGATTAGCATAAACTAACCATAAATAGCATTAACCAACAGTTACCTTAACTTAACGGAGGAAAAGTTGACCATCTGGAGGTAACTTCAAATAATAACCAACAGTCTCATTTTTAATTTAAATTATTTTGGGAGGGCATTCTTTCCTGCTTTAATTGACAGAGTAGAGAGACAGAGATGAAATGGGGAGTTTTCACAGGCTTATTATCCCTCTATCTATCTATCTATCTATCTATCTATCTATCTATCTATCTATCTATCTATCTATCTATCTATCTATCTATCTATCTATCTATCTATCTATCTATCTATCTATCTATCTATCTATCTATCTATCTATCTATCTATCTATCTATCTATCTATCTAATTTAATATGCCAAAAGCAGTGCTTAAATTGTTTAAAAAATGCATGAAGTCAGAACATTTTAAAAAGTTTGCTGCACTTATTTAGCAGCAATGGTCGTTACACAAATCTGAAATGAGCTTTCAGCCTTTTTGACCGACTGCAATTATTTCTTTTTCTCCACATTTTATTTTGGACGGAAGAAAAAACAATAAAAAACATAAAGTAACTGAAATTTTCTTTCTTTCTTTCTTTCTTTCTTTCTTTCTTTCTTTCTTTCTTTCTTTCTTTCTTTCTTTCTTTCTTTCTTTCTTTCTTTCTTTCTTTCTTTCTTTCTTTCTTTCTTTCTTTCTTTCTATCTATCTATCTATCTATCTATCTATCTATCTATCTATCTATCTTTTCTCCACACAGAAATCAAAATATAGGAATAAAATCTACATAAACTAACTGAAATGTTCTTATTTTCTTTCTTTCTTTACTCTTTAGAATGCGCTCGAGTCTCTGCCGCCTCACGACACTCTGTTGAGAGACGCAACGAAACTGAAAGTCGAGGCGTCGGCTCTGAAGGCGAACGCGGGAAAAACAGCCGACGACTTGAAACGAGAACTGGAAGCTGCCAGGGAGCTAGAGGCCAACGCCGAACAGGTAATTTATTATTATTATTATTATTATTATTATTATTATTATTATTATTATTATTTAATCTCTTTTCTTTTTTTCCATACTTATCCTAAGGAAGAGTGTTAGGACCACAGGGAATTATTATTTAAATTATTTTTCTCATTATGCACTTCGAGAATAAAATCGAAAGTTCGTCTTTAAATTTCGAAGTGCAAAAAAAAATTATTTCTAATTATTTTTACTTACCTGTGGCCCTAATACTCGTCCGTATTATGCTTGTTGTTGATTCTCATCTCAACTCATCTTTTGGGGCGACTGTGGCTCAGGTGGTAGAGTGGGTCGGCCGATGATCAAAGGGTTGGAGGTTCGATCCCCGCCCTGCCACCTGTGTCATAGTTGTTGTGTCCTTGGGCGAGACACTTCACCCACCTTACCTCGTGTGAATGTCGATAGTTAGCCTGCTATCGGTGTATGAATGTGTGTGTGAATGGTAACGTGGGAAAGGAAAACAGGTCTCCCTTGTAAAAGAGTCTTCGGACTCAATGGGATTTACCTGTAGAAATAAAGGTTAAAAAAAATCACAATGTTAAATGTGAAAAAATGAACATTTATATATTGAACCTATGTGAATGTGAACGTGTCCCCTGCAGGCTGCCATAGGAGCGACGGGCGCTTTCAACAACGCCAAAGAAACGAAAGACGCTGTTGGAGAGACGCTGCGACGTGTCAACAACATGTTAGCCAATTTGAGTGAGTCCAGCTGATCATTACCATTCTTACTTATGATTCTTATTCTTTTTTTTTTAAAGATTATTTTTTGGCATTTTCAAGCTTTATTTGACAGTACAGAGTTGAAATGGGGAGACAGATAGAGAGAGAGAGAGAGAGAGGGGGGATGACCTACAGTAAAGGTCCACAGACAGGTCGGATTTGAACCCGCGACCACTGCAACGAAGGCCGGAGCCAATATGGTACACGCTCTATCCACTACACCACCGGAGCGCCCATGATTCTTATTCTTGTTTGTTTACCACAATGGTCGTGCCAATAATGACTTCGAATTGAATAGAATTGATAGTTAGACAGGTTTTTACAGTGTGTTGGAAGAATCTTTATTTGTCACTTACACAACAAAATTAAGGTTGAGATCTTACAAGAGTGCTAATTGGCTCTTACACCGTGTATTATTTTTCTATATGTACTGTATGTGCTAGCATCGGTCCAAATAAAAAATAAACATGCAATCTTGGGAAGATATTCACTGATTTAGAAAAAAACGTTTTTTTTGTGTCAAACTGAATCATGTGATAAATCGTAGGGTTAAAATCTTAAATCTCTTCCTGGACTATATAACAGCACTGAAGGGACCTACATGACACCTCAGAGAAGTTTAAACAGATGTGTCAGCCTTTCCTGGACTATATAACAGCACTAAAGGGACCGACATGACACCTCGTTGACTTTTTATTTTCTGCTTAACGGTTACCTTTAGTTTTAATTAAACAATGTCCTTAGAAACCTGTTAAGTAGAGTAGAGTAAACGCCATGTTAGTTGTTTATTTCATTTTGTTTTTGTGTTTTTGTTTTTCAGTTGTGTGTGTATGACCTCTCTCAAACAAATTCCAAAGAATATAGTATTTAAAAAAATTAACATGAAATGATAGGGAATTAACACAATAGGTAGCAGATCTTAAGAAGATATTCACTGATTTTGAAAAAATAAAATAAAAAACATTGTTTAACTGAATCCAGTGATAAATCGTAGGGTTAAAATCTTGAATCTCTTACCTATATGTAATTGGAAGTCCTTTGAAACCTGTAAAGTAGAGAAGAGTACGCCATGTTAGTTGTTTATTTCATTTCGTCTTGTGTTTTTGTGTTCTTCCTTTCAGTTGTGTGTATGATCTCTCCAAAAAATTAAGTATTTAAAAAAATAAACATGAAATGATGGGTATTAACACAATAGGTAGCAGATCTTGAGGAGATATTCACAGATTTTGAAAAAAAATTAAAAAAAATTGGTCAAACTGAATCCAGTGATAAATGGTGTGTTTTAATTCTTAAATTTCATCCTCAGATAACACAGAGCCAGTGGATGAGACGCGACTGAAGGAACTGGAAGACAGTGTTGGCGAAGCAGCGATAAACGTGGTGAACAATCTGCAACCGAGGCTCAAAGAAGCCATGGACAAAGAGGCCGCACACCGGCGCAGGCTCACAGGTACGGAACAAGTCTCTTTCTTATTTCTGTTCTTACGGTTATTCCCAAAGGCGTACAAGACCCCATCAGGTTTACATTGTTATTAAAGTCTCTACGAGGAACTTTTAAATATTTCTGAAACAGTCTAATTTTTCCTCTGATGATCATAAATTACATGTACTAACAGCAAACGAGACCATCAGTGCAAAGAATGCTATTTTTATATAGTTTTTCTTAATGCCTTTGTCATCATGGGTATACCCACAGCTGGCGTGGTAAAAAATAAAAAACACTCCCACTAACGAGTGTGTGTGTGTGTGTGTGTGTGTGTGTGTGTGTGTGTGTGTGTGTGTGTGTGTGTGTGTGTGTGTGTGTGTGTGTGTGTGTGTGTGTGTGTGTGTGTGTGTGTGTGTGTGTGTGTGTGTGTGTGTGTGTGTGTGTGTGTGTGTGTGTGTGTGTGTGTGTGTGTGTGTGTGTGTGTGTGTGTGTGTGTGTGTGTGTGTGTGTGTGTGTGTGTGTGTGTGTGTGTGTGTGTGTGTGTGCGTCTGAATGTGTACAAAACAATGTAAAGCGCTTTGGGTCTGTGAAAAACCAGGGAAAAAGCGCTGTATAAGTGGAGTCCATTTTCCATTTGAATACTGTAATATTAACAATATTTAACTTGCTTCCACATAGGCATCAACGGGGACATCGACATGATCCTGAAGGACATCGATAACCTTGAGGAAATTCTGAGTAAGATCCCCATTGATTGCCTCAACACTGCACCACAAGAGGAGGCCTAAGATACCCACAAGACATCCACAGCAATAACCCTGCCCTGCGTTGCAATTCACACACTTTTTTCTTTTTACTACACTACATACTAAAGTACAGAAGAGTTTGAGGGCCACAGGAGAGAAAGAAAATCAGATAAGGAAGATTTTTTTTTTCATTATGTCGAGAAATGTCCAGAATAAAGAAGAATACACCAAAATGCAATTGGAGTTAGCGGGGCATTTATGTATTTGCAGCATACTACAATTGAAGTGCATGTATTTGGGACATCCTAAATCTTTTTCTGGCATACTAAATAGTAAGGAAGTTTGGGTATTGGAACACAGTTGACTGGTTTTAAAGATTATTTTTTTGGCATTTTCAAGCTTTATTAGACAGTACAGAGTTGAAATGGGGAGATATATAGAGAGAGAGGGGGGGGATGACCTGCAGTAAAGGTCCACGGGTCGGATTTGAACCCGCGACCACTGCAACAAAGCCAATATGGTACGTGCTCTATCCACTATGCCACCGGAGCGCCCCATAAACCTGGTTTTATGGAACATTTTCATTTCATTAGCAGTTTGTTTTGTCTCTAAACATAAAAAAATAATAAATATGTTTTTAAAGTTCGTACCTACCTCCTACAAGGAACTTTTAAATATTTCTGAAACAGTCTCATTTTCCCTCTGATGATCATAAATTACAGCAAACGAGACCATCAGTGTAAAGAATGCTATTTTTATTTACAGTTTTTCTTAATGCCTTTGCTAGGGTCTGAATCCCCGCCAACTCAGACCAAAACGATTTACGGCAGGCAGACGGATAAAGCCTTTGTTTATGAACGCTACTAAATCAAAATTTTTATGCAAAGACATTGAAGATAAAAAAGCATGCTGTATATTAACGTAAACAAGGAAACGTTATATTCAGTAGCATAGTAGTATCATTAAGTTAAATTATAATTCATAAATATTACGATAAAGGGTCAGAGACAAGGCTAATTTAATCGATTAATTGAATGAGAAATAATTTTATGTTATTGCACCTTTTTCAAAGAACAACACACGACTGAAAAACCACTATATTACAAAGAGACAGCTGAGTTCATCTTTAGTAAACGCTTCTGGCTTTCTGAAATAAGGACCAAAGAAAACCTGCATATTTTAAGTGCAGTGTGTCTCTTCAATATTTAAATCATGATTTGAGCATTTGATCATTTCCCTGTGTATATTGTAAGGGCTGTATCACGCCAAATTTATCCTGCTTTTTTACACTGTTTCTTAATTTTAATTCAGACAGACCAACTCGCCTAACACGTCCTCATAAGAAAAACTCAAATGTTTGACCTGCAAAATAATGTCGTATTATTGCACATAACAACTACTGATAACCTTCCCTGCGTTCCAAATCTCATACTCTTTATTTTTTCTATTCAACATACTACAGCTGACTTCCGGTGCGCACTGGATTAGGGGTCAGAATCGCCCAAATAGCATGCTGTTTTCAACATTGAAAAATCTCGGCCGGATGTAGTAGACATCCGGGTATTTCTAACCATACTAAAACTGGCTACAAGAATCGGGACATCCGGGTATTTTTAACCATACTAAATCCTTTTTCTACCATACTAAATAGAAGATAGTATATGGGGACTGGAAAGCAGGGATCGTTTTCTCTAATAAACGTAAGAAATAGCGACCTCTACTGCTTGTTTAGTATAGCCGATATTTAGCTGGAAACTGTGTACATGAAACTATATTTTTATGGATGTGTGTTAATGTGAAAGTATTCTATTTATAACTGTACATACGGTGCATCAGTTTTTATTTGTATGTGAAAATTCGACCAGCAGAAATATGAATATGTGTTTGAACCTCTTTGGAATAAAAACCTGCTGAACTTTGTCCTGTTTTACAACTTGCTTTAGTCTCATTATTCATGACTTTGATTGTATTTATACAGACAGACAGACAGGCAGGCAGGCAGGCAGACAGACAGACAGACAGGCAGGCAGGCAGGCAGGCAGGCTGACAGACAGACAGACAGACAGACAGACAGACAGACAGGTAGGCAGAAAGACATACAGACAGACACACAGACAGGCAGGCAGACAGGCTGACAGACAGACAGGCAGGCTGACAGACAGACAGACAGACAGACAGGCAGGCAGACAGACAGGCAGACAGACAGACAGAACATATGGAAAGTATTCACAGCGCTTCTCTTTTTCCACATTTTGTGATGTTACAGCCTGGAATAACGCTGGATTAAATGTATTTATTTCCCTCCTAATTCTACACATAATACACACACACACACACACACACACACACACACACACACACACACACACACACACACACACACACACACACACACACACACACACACACACACACACACACACTACCCCATATTGACAACTTAAGTTTGTTTGAGATTTATGCAATACTTTCCATATGCACGGTTTACTTTTTGATATTTCTAGACAAAGAAGTTGATCATAATAATAATTAAAGTAATACGTTTATTTGGTATAGCACCTTTCACAGAAATACAATTCACAAAGTGCTTCACAAGAATAAAAAAAAAGGTAATAAACATATACACAGACAGACACACACATACACACACACACACACACACACACACACACACACACACACAGACACACAAACACAGATACACACACACGCACGCACGCACACACACACACACACACACACACACACACACAAAACCTTTTTTTTTAAATCCATCCAGCTGCTGGTTAGTTGGTTTGGACAGCAGATGGCGCTGCTGCACAGACAGTGAACTGAGCACTTAAACTTGTAACAGAGTATTTCTGATCCTTGTACATGAGTAGATTATTATGTGAATATTTCCTCCACCACTAGTCTGTTGACTTCACTGAATAATCTCAACATTAATAATGCCAAGTTTCACCAAAAGTTTGGAGTGAGATTTTTTGGCCGAGGGACCCAAAACCGTGTCCTCTCTCCCACCCAATAATTTTTGCTAGTGTCCTGCAAGTATATTGTTCATAATAAATCAGAAATAAAGACAATTGGAAAATGTGATAAAACATCAAAAATCTTATTAAAATAAACTAATTCATGAATTGCAAAGTCGTAGGACAGGTTTTAATTAAACATTGGGTGTGGACACATTATAAGTGGGAGTCTGGGGTTCCCCCCCAGAACATTTTGAGCATTAAACACTTAATTTCCTGCATTCTGGTGAATTTTTATGAAGCAATGTGTGCCTTTTCTGCATTCATTTTCATGTAAAGTAAAAGAGAACATTCACGGTTTCGCTGACACAAATGTTACTGAATAGCATTCAATTCATAGTGCTTTCAAATATCTCCTGTAGCCTATTGTTAAAACATTTGGTTAAACTGTAATAAAGGTAATTATTCTATATCATGTCGAGTATGGTATTTTACAAGTAGCATTAGGCTTTATTCAAAGAAAAATAAATTAGGGAACAGTTCAACACCAATGCAAACTACTAGGCTAAAATAAAACATCTGGGTTACTTGGTCCCTCCTCTTAGGCTACCTTGATTGATGAAAAGTGCTATAAATGTGCAATACATAGGCTACAGTTCATTACACAGAAGAATAAAAGCATTTTTTTTGGCGGATGAGCCATTTGTTACTTTGCAAACCTAAATTTCAAACTAAATTACCAAAAAAAAAAAATATACAAAACGATCCAAATATCTTCTGAATTTACTTGAGTGAAATTGAAGGGTTAATATGTTTGACGCACGCGCGCTCACCGGCCGGCGGGGACACAATTCTTATCAGCGGTAACTTGGCAGGCTATCAACACACCTCGGAAGAGAAGGTGCGGGTAGTGGGCTCGCCTCCTTTATATGTCCATGCTCGCCTCCCGCTTCGAATGCACAGTGCACATCAAAGCATAACGTTAATGCGCGTTCAGAAAGAGGAAGTCACGGCACTCATGTCTGTTAGCTTTTCAAAATAAGAATTTGAAAATAAAAGTCCCGCAAAACAAATGTTATTTTGGGGATTAATTTCTCCGCGTGAGAAATTTGAGGTGTGGCGTGTGAGAGTGTGAACGGGTTGATTTGCGTGTGTCTCACGGCCAGAGTGAGACTTGGCAGCTATGACAATACAGCTGAAGTGAAATATATTATGCAAAGACTACTAGGTCGGTTAGTGATGGTGAGTAGATATATTAACTGATGTCAAAGTTTTCCGATTTCAATGACCAAGTATGTTCTTTTTTTGAATAAATATTGCTGATTCAGAATATAAACTGATGTTAGTTATAGCCTACAGCTGAAGTCACATTTATTCGTATTAAAGATATCTGGTTATCTTCATTTCTTATCTTTTATATTTGCTTGTTCAGTCTCCCATGTGGCAGTAATGGACCTACACGGATGTTTGTCACCTTACTGGGTCCAACAGTGATTTTTTTTATTATTATTTTTGATTACAGCATAAACAGCAAAGGTTTAGTTAGCTATCAGGTATGTTAGCCTACCTTTCAGCTAACTACTCTTACTAAGATAACTGAATATTTATAGATTCCAGATTCGAAGGTTTTTATTTGTCGCGTAGGCTACTCATACAGGATGCGCACTGAAATGTTTTTGTGACATGTACTTAGTTATGAAATGAAGAGTGTTATTAATAGATGTAAAGTTAAAACTAGATCGACAAGTTATCGACACAGGAGCTGCCACGACGGTGTCTGAACTCAGTCGTGCCGTCTTTCATCAGATTCATTTAGATTGTAGCTGCTCCAACAGTGATTTTTTTTAATGATTATTTTTTATTTTGTATTACCGCATAAACAGCTTAGGTTTAGTTAGCTATCAGTTATGTTACTTATAAGCTAACTACTCTAAGATAACTGAATATTTAGATTGTAGCTGCTCCCACTAACTTCTCCGTATTAGAGGATATGAGACATTATTATCTTCAGTGGACTTTAGGAGCGTAACTGGATTGTGATGGGATGTGAGTATTAGGAAGAGAAAAATAAGAGGAAGAAAAAGAAAAGCTCTTCATTTTAAAACACAATAGATTTATTGATTTCATGTAAACCTAAACATTTGAAAATGTTCCAAAACCCCATTTTAATTCAACCTGTTGAATTAAAAAAAATAACTGTTGATCTGTATGAGCACTACACACACACACACACACACTCACACACACACACACTTTCACTTTCACTCTCACTAAACACGTACATCTACAGTTCAACACATGATTTCTTGTAAATGCAGGTGGGCGGAGCTACATTCACAATATCCAAGTACGAAGGCAGTTCAAACTCCATTTTGAGTCAACAGCAGAGCAGTAGGATGGAAACCGAACACTGAGGCAGGGTGAGCGTTAATACAACATTTTTACTATTTTACTTTCACAGTCTCGAGTCAGTTTTCTCCCTGTAAACTGTAGACGAAATAAATGTTAGAATTAACTCAACAGTTTGATTTCTCTGTGGACATAGGAAGTTGAGATCCACAAAAAACAAGCTCAGAATATAAGGCAAATCAACCAGTGTGTGTGTGTGTGTGTGTGTGTGTGTGTGTGTGTGTGTGTGTGTGTGTGTGTGTGTGTGTGTGTGTGTGTGTGTGTGTGTGTGTGTGTGTGTGTGTGTGTGTGTGTGTGTGTGTGTGTGTGTGTGTGTGTGTGTGTGTGTGTGTGTGTGTGTGAGTAATAGATTGTGTCACTCCCTGCTCTCTCTCATGCGTCATGCATGTAAGTCTTGAACAAACCTGTTTCTCCTCAGACTTACTCTCTCAGATAACAGTCTATTTGGTGTTTACTGTTCCACCTCTCAGGCTGACTGAATTCCAGGAGATCAGTGTTAATATGGAGGAAGAGGAGGACAGAGCAGAGTCTCCAGTCCCCAGCTGTCTGTCTATGAAGAGTGACTGGTCCATAGGTGATCCTCCATACTTCAATAACAAACCTGGACCTTCATATACAAAGTAAGTGAACTGATACAAATTCATTCAGCTGGTAACGTTTTGTTGGGGCCTGCCACCACATTCATATGTCAAAAAAAGACAAAACATTCTGCGGTGCTTCAACTTGATCCACTTCCTCAATAAATACGCAGTTATTGCTCGACACAGAGAGGAAGAGGAAGTGAGACAGAGCCTGATTATGAGTCACTCTGTTTGTCACTGTGAGAGACTCCTGTCTGCCGTTTAGTTTATACACTGAACTTACAAACCAGAGAATTGTGGAGTAACATTGGCCTTTTTAAATATTGTTCTGGAATATGCTCTAACCACAACACAATGAGTGACCCAGGTTTAAATGTTTTTTTTTTTTTTTTTACCACTTTGTTTATTGATTTTTCACAGGTTTAAATGTTTTTTAATGGATTCTTTATTTATTTTTTTATAATACCTGGTTTTACAGGATGCTGCGGCTGTCCCATCTCTTCTTCTTTCTGTTCCCATACTATGTGCAATAACAGTCTGTGCATGTTTTCACAGATAAATCCTTTGTGCCATTCTCCTCTCAGTGTCCGAGGCACCTGAAAAAGCTGATAGAAATAAAAACATCTTTATATTTGCAGAGTTCAGTACCAGAGACAGAGAGCAGAGTCTCCAGTCCCCAGCTGTCTGTCTATGAAGAGTGACTGGTCCAAAGATATTCCTCCATACTTCAGTAATGAACCTGGACCCTCAGACCCAAAGTAAGAGACAGTTTGTACTGTAAACTGACCTGACATTTGAGGATGAACAAAAAAAATGCTGAATGAGATGAGTCATATTCATGATGCAGAACTATTCATGCAGATAATGTTTCAAACTAAAGTGGATCGGGGGGTTACGCGATAACTGTGGATAATAGGCCAACTGTGATGCGATTGCCTTTAATTAATTAATGGTTATTATTACCATGCTTGATTTCTACTTAAATACAGAGGTTATTGGTCCTTTTGGAATAATATGTATTTCCCAATTGAATACATAAAAATAAAACAGTATTGAAAATTCAGAAAATAAATGTTGTAGACCAACACTAGCATGCTGTTTTCAAAATAACTTAATAGTTGAAATAATTAATACACTGTGTTTTCCCCTTGAAAAATAAATGAATGCATTTCTCAAACTGTTAAAGACTCTAGCAGTGTGGCACTTCTGTAAACTTACTGAAACTTGCCTGGGCTATCACTCTCATGCATTCATCAGACTTTCTCTGTGCTGTCTCAGCTGTTTATACTGATAGATAGGTTGTGTTGCCATGGTGATGTTTTTTTGTTGAAAAATCAAAAACAAAATGCTTTGATAGTCATATTCATGATGCAGAACTATTAATGCAGATACTGTTTCAAACTCAAATGGATCTTATTTTATTCCTCTAGCAAATCAGAAATCATTACTCCAACATTGGAATTGACTGAAAATGTGCACATTTTCAAAATCCGGCAAAAATGTGCTTTTCTCATCTATAGCCCAAAAATATTTATTGTTTTACTTTTCCTCAAATCAGCTGTAAAGAGCGAGCAGACGTCATCCTGAATCAGTTAATATCATAAGTGTGCATCATGTGGTGAAAAAGCATTTGTAGAAGAGATTTTCTGACCTTGACTCCGTCTGCGGACGTTTTGAGCTTATTCTTAAACAAACTACTTCAGGATGGTCTTTGTGTATTTAGAGCTTCCTGAATGGCTTTGTCCTCAGAGAATGTATCAAGGATTCATGTGATATAAATAAAAACATATTTGTGTTTGCAGCCCCAGCTGTCTGTCTGTGAAGAGTGACTGGTCTTTACCTTTACCTCCAAACTTCAGAAATGAACCTGGACCCTCAGACCCAAAGTAAGAGACACTTTTTACTGGTATTAACTTGAGCTACGCCAACAATGCAGATATTTTATGATATACCATGTCACTATATGGCTATGTTAGAAAGATTCACGCCAGGACCGCCACCAGAGTGTCTTCTGGCTTCACTTTAAGCAGGTTTAGTTCAACGGTTTAGTTCCACCTCTGGCCTGTGGCGCGTCACTTGGGCAGACATTAGCGACTAAAATGAGTCTTTAGAAAAGAAGTGACAAAACAAATTTAAGTGGATTGGTTATTGTGGACAGAAAGCCATGCTGAAGTTTACATCTTGGAGTTTTTTTCCGAATACATTTTAAAGAAAATGAGACTGCAGCTTGCACTTAGAGCAGGTCATTACAGTTCAAATATGAATGATTCACCCCACCTTCGAACGGATATTCAATTTCCGACGATCCTAGTGTGAATTTCAGTGCATCTATTACTCAACAAAGCTATCATATGCTAAGTTAATAACAAACTATGTCATAATGCATCAGGAAAATGTATCATATTTTACATTACAAGTAAGAAGTCATTACATTATTATAACGGTGAATAGATGATAAAATCCGATGTTGAAAGGTAGAAAAATAATATTTTATGTCCCAGTTTCTGCCTTGAGAGACAGAAAGCATAAAGGGAATGATCAAACATGGCCACCGGCTGGACTTGAACCTGAGACACTATATTTTGTATGCCAGGGGGGTAATAATTTTACTTTCAGACTGAATGTTAAATTAAAACAGAAAGGTTGTGATACTTTCAGTGTTCTGTGATCACTTCTAACCTCAGTTCTAAACTAACTTACTCAAGCTTAACTACACAAAGTGACTGTAGAACAGTTACATGATCATCTACTTTTAACAGAAGACATTTCCTGTGAATTAGCTGCTCAAATTGTTGAGTTTTTATTTAAAACAAACAACAGGCAAATGACTGTTTTATAAGACCGGTTTCATTGTTATTTATAAAAATAAAATGAACAATAGTAATTTTACTTCCGGACTGAAAGTTAAATTCAAACAGAAAGGTAGCGATGCTTTCCGTGTTCTCTGTGACCATCTCTGGAAAAATCTAGATATTTTTTAATAGCTTAGAATTATTTATTAAAAAAAAAATCTCACAGGAAGAGGAAGAGGAGTGATGTTTCTGTGGAGGAGCAGCCGTCCTGCTGTGCTTTGTGTCAGGACGTCCTGAAGGATCCGGTCTCTACCAGCTGTGGACACTGGTTCTGCAGACGGTGCATCACCTCACACTGGGACCAGTCTGATCCATCAGGAGACTCCTCCTGTCCCCAGTGTGGACAAAGATCCAGAACCAGACCTGGACTGCAGACTGCCAGTCAGACCAGCACTGAACAAAGTAAGACTTCAGATCTGTTAGCTGATGTCATCATGTCTTAAAACAGGATTTATTATTATTTGGTCTATTTGTTGTGTTGTAAAGTATAGTCATTAATGAATTACATAAAAATCGCAGCTTTTAAAACTCTTCCTTTATTTTCTACTGGTGTTCATGTTGGCCATGAAAATAATCACCAGTCACTCAAATCATAAATCCCATATTTTTAATTTCTTTCAGACTGTAGTCTGCAGGAGGTTTTAGAAGGACATAAGATCAGTCTGAAGAGAAGATGTGAACGTGTGACAGAAGGAACAGATAAAGCAGGAAGTGGAACTCTCCTCAACAGGATCTACACTGAGCTTTACATCACAGAGGGACAGAGTGAAGAGGTTAATACCCAACATGAGGTCAGGCAGCTTGAGACTGCGTACAAGATGAAGATCCTCCATGACACTCCAATCAAGTGCCACGAAATCTTTAAAGCCTTAACTGGCCAACAGGGACACATCAGATTAGTTCTGACAAACGGTGTCGCTGGTGTTGGAAAAACCTTCTCAGTGCAGAAGTTCACTCTGGACTGGGCAGAGGGCTTGGAAAACCAAGATATCAGTCTGCTGATTCAGCTTTCATTCAGGGAGCTGAACTTGATCAGAGATGAGCAGTACAGCCTTCTCGAGTTGCTCCATGTTTTCCATCCAACATTGCAGAAGGTCACAGCAGAGACGCTCGCTCTCTGTAAAGTTTTGTTCATCTTTGACGGCCTGGATGAAAGCAGACTTTCACTGGATTTCCACAACAATGAGGTTGTGTCTGATGTCACACAGAAGTCATCAGTCAACGTGTTGCTGACAAACCTCATCCAGGGGAATCTGCTTCAATCAGCTCTCATCTGGATAACTTCCCGACCTGCGGCAGCCAATCAGATCCCTCCTACATGTGTTGACAGGGTGACAGAAGTGCGAGGCTTCACTGACCCACAGAAGGAGGAATACTTCAAGAAGAAAGTCAGTGATGAAGAGCTGTCCAGTAGCATCATCTCACACGTCAAGGCATCCCGGAGCCTCCACATCATGTGTCTAATCCCAGTGTTCTGCTGGATTACTGCTTCAGTTCTGGAAGACATGTTAACTACAGACCAGAGAGGAGAGCTGCCCAAGACCCTGACTGGCATGTACTCACACTTTGTGCTGGTTCAGACAAAGAGGAAGAAGCAGAAGTATGAAGGGGGACATGAGACATGTCCACAGGGGGTGACTGAGGCCGACAGGGAAGTTCTTCTGAAGCTGGGGAGGCTGGCCTTTGAACAACTGGAAAAAGGAAACGTCATGTTCTACCAAGAAGACCTGGAGCAGTGTGGTCTGGATGCCACACAGGCTTCTGTGTACTCTGGAGTTTGTACAGAGATCTTCAAAACAGAGAGTGTGATCTTCCAGAAAACAGTCTACAGCTTTGTTCATCTCAGCATTCAGGAGTTTCTGGCTGCTGTCTACATGTACCACTGTTACACCAGCAGCAACACAGAGGTACTGGAGGGTTTCCTGGAAAGAAAATATGAAAAACTATCCCTGTCTCTCTTCCTGGGTTTTGTCACAAAGAAATCCTTGAGTAGTAAAAATGGCCACCTGGACCTGTTTGTGCGCTTCCTTCATGGCCTCTCCCTGGAGTCCAACCAGAGACTCTTAGGAGGCCTGCTGGGTCAAACAAAGAGCAAATCAAAAAGCCTCACGGTTATTAATAACCTGAAGAAGATGAACAGTGCTAAGATCTCTCCTGACAGAAGCATCAACATCTTCCACTGTCTGATGGAGATGAACGACCTCTCAGTTAATCACGAGATCCAAGAGTTCCTGAAGTCAGAGAACAGATCGGAGAAGAATCTCTCTGAGATCCACTGCTCAGCTCTGGCCTACATGCTGCAGATGTCAGAGGAGGTTCTGGATGAGTTGGACCTGAAGAAGTACAACACGTCAGATCAGGGACGACTGAGACTGATTCCAGCTGTGAGGAACTGCAGAAAGGCTCTGTAAGTCCAGATGTGATTAATATGATTTATCAGTGTTTATCATTTTTTTTAGTTGTTCAAATATACACATAATGATAGATTTATTCTTTATATTCTTGAAGTGATACTTTGCAGCATTTGTCAGATCCAGGCTTCGTCCCTCTTCCCCTGCTTCCCCCCTGTACAGTTAATGATCAGTTTTTATTTATTCATAGATAATTAATTGTTATTAAAATAGTTATACTGATATTGTTTTTTAAATTAGTAAAACTACGTGTGTCTGTCAAGGTCACAGGTGCCTGAGATGAAAATATTGTTTCATGTCCAACAGTGAGATAAGATGAGCTTAATGTGAAGAGAAAATGTTTTCTCAAATCAGGAAATGTCCAACTGTTCTCTCATCAGTTATGTTACCATTTTGTAAAACATGTGTCATTACAGTCTTTCTGGCTGTAGACTCTCAGAGGCTCACTGTGAAGTTGTGGCTTCAGCCCTGAAGTCCAACCCCTCCCATCTGATCGAGCTGGACCTGAGTCGAAACAAGCTGAAGGATTCAGGAGTGAAGACTCTCTGGGCCGGACTGGAGAGTCCAAACTGCAAACTGGAGACACTGAGGTCAGTTCACAGACTGTAGCTTACAAGGTGTTTTGTTTTATTCATATGACTGAGGTAGGGATGGCCATTTAGAATTTTTTCTTTAACCAGTTAACCACAAGAATTAACGGTTATTAACCGGTTAACCGTTAAGATTTAATGTAGCCTATTTATAGTGAAATACATGAAACATTATAGCAGGGCTCCCGACCTTTTTTTGTTCCAAGGACCTGCATATTAATTTAACATACATTTTGACATTCACACGGCACATTGTCTGTTGTGAGAAGAGGTCTAGTATGCGAATGTAGGAGCAGAAAGAGCAATAAGTGACTGAAAAGGGACATTTACACACACACAGGCTTAGGGGATGGGTAGCCTACCGAAACCCGGTGCTAAGTAGTGCTGAGCACGGTGCAACATTTTGAAAGACCGTAGTATTGATAAGCTCCGACGTTATCAGTACAGCATAGGTTACTTTACGCTTTTGTTTAAGACGGATTTTCGCTATTGATCCTCGCACACAAGCATGGCAGACCTGTCTGTGCACGGGCACTCACTGCCTGTCTTTCACTCTCTCACACTCACTGAGGCGGTGATAGATGCAGGACAGCGTCCACCTCAAGAAGGCTAATGCTAGTGCTATGTTAAGCTAGCGGGGGCCCACGCTGTTAATTCAATTATACAAACACATGGCAGGGGAGTGGTGTGACCATAAGTTGTGACTGGCTATCTTTCTGGGAGCGTACCATGGACCTATTATAAAGTTGAGAGTAGCCTACACTACTCGTTTCATTCTTTACCGACAGTTGGCATTCTTACATCCGGTTTAGCGATATCAAAATAAGAGTCCGGATTTCAGAGAAATTAAGGTGATTTTAATTTTTAACCGTTTAACCTTTAGTATTAACCGGTTAAAGATATTCTTAACGGTTAACCAGTTAACCATGGACATCCCTAGACTGAGGTTTTACATTTTTAGTTCATAGATTTAGTTCATAGATGTTCAGGATTAGTCTGAGCACAAATCTGAAGAAATGTCAATTTAATATTAGCCTATTTTTTCGGGGAGACGCGCGTCTCTCTGCTTTAACTGATAGAGAAAAACTCGGTTGACAGTCATACCAGCAGCATTCACTGTAGTTTTACCTTTTCCCTGTTTGTCCCTTTCAAAATAATACTTCTGTCGTGGAAATGAAATATCAACCTTTAAAAAATTAGAATTTAGGCAATTAATACGAGGTGACACAATGTTTAAATACAAAATAGAACAGATCTTTATTGTTTGCAAACAAGGGTCAAGACCAACAATACAGCAAGGGGATTGAAATGAAATGACCACCGATAGGCAGTCATACAGAGAAGTTATAGCAAAATCTAATTACGCACGAACATTTCTGCCTCCGTATTAGATTTTCAGGGTTGGAGTAGTGAGACATAACAAATATAGTTGGCGAGCAGAAGTCTTCAGTACATAAAACAACCTGACTTTATCTTAAACAAGACTAAGGTCAGAGCAGTTTGAGTTTATGATAATACAATATAGTCTAAATATATTTCATATATTCACACAACAATATTTTCCCTAACACTTCCCACAAGCAAAAATGTGAAGAAAAGGGCAACCAGGCATTAGGATTACTGTCGAAACTCTATATTAATCATATGTATCATAAAGTGACATGAAACAACGTAATATGGGAATTATCTATGAAAACTCTATGTAGAAAGACAGGGCTTTTAGGAGCAGCATTGCAGCAGCAGTTGAGACGTGCCATGTGTGTCGGAAAAAAGCGCGAGAGAGGCAGCAGTAACGGAAGGTGACGCACTCCAGAGGTAGACACAGAATGTGTGTGGGGGCTGTAAGGCACACCTGTGTAATATTCCTGCTGTCTAATCAACATCTTGATATGCCACATGTGAGGTGGGATGGATTATCTCTGCAAAGGAGAAGTGCTCACTAACACAGATTTAGACAGATTTGGAATCAATATTTGAGAGAGATGGTTATTTTGTGTGAATAGATTTTTTAGTTAAGCGCATGGAAAAATGGGAGCAGAAACAAAAGTGTTGCGTTTTGTTCAGTGTATGTTGTGTTTATTTATTTTTTAATTAAAAAGAAGGTATGGGGCGCCCTTAGCTCAGTTGGTAGGGCGTCCGCCCATGGGCCTCGGCCAGCAGCGGAACCGGGTTCGATTCCAGCCCGCGGTCGTTCTCTGCATGTCACTCCCCTCTCTGCCCCATTTCAACTCTGTCTCTACACTATCAATAAAGCATAAAAATGCCAAAAATAATCTTTAAAAAAAGAAGAAGAAGGTATGTCAGTAAACGACCGGGCTGGCCCTTGGGATTCTCATTCCGTAGAGTTTGTGAAAATGAGTTTGACACCCCTGGTTTATATGAAGTGACTGGTGGAGCTGCAGTTTTTAAGAGGTGAAGTCACTACATCTTTATTGAAGCAGCAGCACGTTGTCATTAATATTAATGAGAACCCTTTTTCACTTTGTGTATTTTACAGTTCTTAACCTGCATCCTTTTACGTTCAAATGTTTTGAGTCTAAACATTCTTCAGCTCTGAACAGATAATTAAACATTGAAGGATTTCAGGCAGGATCACTGTCTCTAAACTTACATCATGTATTCTTTATTCAGATTGAGTGACTGCAGTTTGTCAAAGGACAGCTGTGGTTCTCTGGCCTCAGCCCTGAAGTCCAACCCCTCCCATCTCAGAGAGCTGGATCTGTGGGGAAACAAGCTGCAGGATTCAGGAGTGAAGCTGCTGTGTGGTTTTCTGGAGAGTCCACACTGTAGACTGGAGATTCTGGGGTCAGTTCACTCTGTTACTATTGTAGATTTTTATATATTTAATTAACAATTTAACCTCATTTATGTTTAACAACTATTGTATCCATAAAGTCATACTGTACATTATCTTTGTTCATATTTTCATTTATTTTTTACCAAGTTCAGACTGCAGTCACAAAAGAAAATGTAGAACATGTTTAAGGTAAATATATGTAGAATTTCTGATAGATTGTCACATTTCTATTCTGAAGATCCATTGAAAACGTTTACTAGTTGAAGGAGAAACATTATTTGTTTCCATTATTTCCGATTGTTTAAGCAAATAATGTTTCTTCATTGATATTGATCCTTCAGACCTCACTCACTCACTCACTCACTCACTCACTCACTCACTCACTCACTCACTCACTTACTCACTCACTCACTCACTCACTCATATTGTCTCTAAATTCACATCATTTATTCTTTTTTATATTGTCATTTATTTTGTGCAAAATTCAGACTGCAGTCGCAAAATGAAATGTAGAAAAAGTTCTAATTAAAATTTGTTATAAATTTGTGTAATGTTTTCCTGTATATTGTAACATAAATATCCACTTACATACCATCTGTGAAAAAGTTAATAAATATATGAAATGAAAAAAAAAGGTACATTTATGTTTAAAATGTTTGGTATATTGTCACATTTTTATACTCAAGATCCACCCAACTAATATATTAATAACACACACACACACACACACACACACACACACACACACACACACACACACACACACAGACACACACACACACACACACACACACACACACACACACACACACACTTTACATTCAAAACTCGTTAAAGGTGAAATATTTACAGTATTTGGTTTCCATTCATTTCGGCCACACACAGACACTCACTCACTCACTCACTCACTCACTCACTCACTCACTCACTCACTCATTGTCTCTAAACTTACATTGTTTATTTTTTATTCAGATTG
Organism: Ammodytes marinus; assembly: GCF_949987685.1. Taxonomy (NCBI): domain Eukaryota; kingdom Metazoa; phylum Chordata; class Actinopteri; order Uranoscopiformes; family Ammodytidae; genus Ammodytes; species Ammodytes marinus. The sequence continues at coordinate 32,682,810 of NC_137213.1, read as the reverse complement.
AGTAACTGCAGTTTGTCAGAGACCAGCTGTACTTCTCTGGCTTCTGCTCTGAAGTTCAACCCCTCCCATCTCAGAGAGCTGCATCTGGGATCCAACAAGCTGCAGGATTCAGCAGTGAAGCCTCTGTCTGATCTTAAGGAGAGTCCACACTACAGACTGGAGACTCTGATGTAAGTAGAGGGTTGGAGTCAGCAGTGTTTCCCACAGAAATGGGTCTGGGTTCTTATCGGTTAAGACTGTGGCGGGAAAAATTATACTGTGGCTGCCCACCATACTATAATGCATTTACACACTTTATTCTTCATTCAGATTGAGTGGCTGCAGTTTGACAGAGATCAGCTGTGCTTCTCTGGTCTCAGCCCTGAAGTCCAACCCCTCCCATCTCAGAGAGCTGGATCTGAGTGGCAACAAGCTGCAGGATTCAGATGTGAAGCTGCTGTGTGGTTTTCTGGAGAGTTCACACTGTAGACTGGAGACTCTGAGGTCAGACATCATGTTTTACTTCTGTGCTAAAGATTCATATGTTGTGACACTAAACTGCTGACATAAGGCTTCTATACTGATCCACTCTGAGCATCTTTATTCTAAAGTTTTAATGTGCTGTGTGCTGTGCTCAGCCGGCCCTGGGACAAGGCTTTCTACATGAACAAAAATGGAAAAAACACATCCAAAATGTTCTTTGGATTCCATGTTTTCAGTTTGTTTTAGCAAGTAATGTCTGATTGTTAATATACATCCTTCAGACCGCACACACTCACTTACTCTCATACACACACATGTGCTGTCTCTAACCTTAAATCATGTATTCTTTACATTGAAAACTGGTTTAAGGAGAAATGTTCTTTGGATTCCGTTCATTTCAGTTTGTTTAAGCAAATAAGGTTTCATCATTGATTTTGATCTTTCAGACCACTCACTCACTCACTCACTCACTCACTCACTCACTCACTCACTCACTCACTCACTCACTCACTCACTCACTCACTCACTCACTCACTCACTCACAAATGCTGTCTCTCACTTTACATCATGTATTCTTTATTCAGATTGAGGAGCTGCAGTTTGTCAGAGATCAGCTGTGCTTCTCTGGCCTCAGCTATGAAGTCCAATCCCTCCCATCTCAGAGAGCTGAATCTGAGTAACAACGAGCTGCAGGATTCAGGAGTGAAGCTGCTGTGTGGTTTTCTGGAGAGTCCACACTGTAGACTGGAGACTCTGAGGTCAGTTCACTCACTCTGTTACAATTGTAAATATTATATAATAATTTATGTACAAACATAACTAACATCCATAAAGTTATAAATACTCTTCGTTCATATTTAATTTATTTTGTATAGGGATGGCCATTTAGAATTGTTTCTTTAACCGGTCACCAACACTCATTAAAGGGTAACTGCACCCCCTGTTTGAGCGTACTGGACGATTTTGAAAAATGCTTTCAGATCATGGATTCTGAATTCTGTTTTAGAAGCATTGTTTTTAAACATTCCCACATCAGCCGGCCGACATTCGGGAGGGAGGGGGCCTTTCTTTATATGTCCATGGAGGGGGCGCGTGGTGTCTGTGAAGGAGGGGGCTAGCTGCTAGTAGCTGTCACGCAGGAAGATCTGAATGACATGACTTCCTTGAAAAATCGAGTGACACAAAGTCTAACGGCACTGACTACACAGTGAGCTCATATGCCACGGGTCGTCTGAGGTGGAGGACTTTTATTATTCTAAATTGTTGGCCGGGTGTTTCTATCATAGTGTTAGGAGACAGAGTAGCGCAAGTGAGAGTGAGTGTGTGTGTGTGTGTGCGCGCGCGCTGCCGGTAGAAGTTAAGTGTGTTAACCCCCGAAATAACATCCTTGTTGGAGGGACAGTACAACAGTAGTAGCTCATGGATCAGCCATGGACCTGTACAGAGCGTGACCGGCTTTGTGGCGAAGTGATGACGTATCGGTGCACCAAAAGTGCAGCGCTATGTCATTTTTGGAACCCGAAGGAAAAAGTTTTTTTCAAATCTTAGTAAAGTTCTAAAATAATTTACAATACAAAACATTTCTTAAATTGCCGATATTTAACATATTGCAATTTTTTTCAATATTAATACCAGCATATATGTGTTCCTTAATAACATAGTGATTTAATTCAGCTTCTATCTCAAAAAACAAGTAAAAGGGTGCAGTTACACTTTAACCGTTTATTAACCGTTAAGATTTAATGTAGCCTATTTATAGTGAAGCGTTATAGCAGGGGTTCCTGACCCATTTTGTTCCAAGGACCGTCATATTCATTTAAAAACAATTCAGATGGGCCCATCATTGATACGCACTGTCTCAGATATTGGTGTTGTGATGTGGGGAAAGGGGCATCTGAAAAATTAAGAGGATTTTAAAATTTAATTTTATTAATATATTTTTTAACCTTTTAACCGGTTATAGATCTTCTTATCGGTTAACCATGGACATCCCTCATTTTGTACAAAGTTTAGTCTGCAGTCATAAAAGAAATTGCAGAAAATGTTTAATGTAAATTGATGTTTAAAATGATTGGTAAATTGTCCCTTTTTTATACTGAAGATCCTCCATATAATATGTTAGTTTATAAATGTTTACTAGTGGAAGGAGAAATATTTCTTTGGATTCCGTTCATTTCAGTTTGTTAAAGCAAATAATGTTTCATCATTGATATTGATCCTTCAGACCACACACACACACACGCACACGCACACGCACACACACACACACACACTGTCTCTAAACATCATGAATTATTTTTTTCAGATTGAGGATCTGCAGTTTGTCAGAGATCGGCTGTACTTCTCTGGCCTCAACCCTGAAGTCCAACCCCTC
>NC_137213.1:32669974-32674974 GCF_949987685.1 Ammodytes marinus | reverse complement strand
ATTATTATTTATTATATTTTTTTATTTTTTCAAGCATCCACACATATAATGATCTACAAATACAATGTATTACTTATATGTTCATATCAAATATATACTATAATTTCTTGCATATTTCCCAACAAATTGACAGAGGCTTGTTGTGATCATGTGTTTGAGTGGATGTGAAGATGACTGATCGGGGCTTATGACAGTACACAGGGTCAGGAAGGGAGGTGAATTAATAAACATTAGTTATTGAGCTGTGGGGAAGGGGTAGGATTAAATAAGTTTATACTTCTTCCTTTTCAGGCACCACACAGGCTGGTTAATGGACTATGTCTTGTAACATGCTTTTTTGTTTTGTTTTGTATTGTTTTGATACGTCTGAAATACATTTATTAGTGAAATTATTATTTATTTATTCATGTCTACCGGAAATAATGCTGGATTACAGCTGACAGCATTACGAGATGTATAGAGGCAGTTGTCCTCATTCATCAAACTGTCCTACCATCATTTAATATCATATAATGTTTATATATTTTAGCGATACACAACTTTAGATATAATATATATACAGTAGTATTGCATTAAATGCAAGAAGAGGAAGTAGACGGGTTACACTGTACTTTAAGGTTAATAGAAATACAGAATTTAAATATTTAATGAATTCGGGCATCACTCTTTTAATCTGAGGGAATTGATATCTTATAATCTAAATCAGTCTCCTAAAATACCAACTCTTAATTTGGAAGTCTCATTAATAATTGTCATGTAATCTTTCCAAAGTAGATGAAATGTTCAGATGTCACTGAGACACTGGTTAACAGATTTAAAGTCGTCTGCTCAGTAAACAGACCACTTTAATATCATAAATTGATTTTCATTTGTACTATTTAGGAACCAGGGGCCGTATTCACAAAACATTTTATCTTAGCGCTAAGAGTACTCCTAAGGAGCACTAAAAGTTCTCAGTAAGGAGTAATTTCTTAAAACCTATTCACAAAGCTGATAAGAGCAACTTTTACTAAGGAATGGGAGGGACTCCTTAGCTAAGACTAGAGGGCGGTGTTGACCCTGTTGCTATGGATGATGTCATGTTCATACCTTCTATGCCCACAGTGATTGGCTGAGAGGGAATGAGAGCTAAGAGTGAGTTTATAATAGAAACACTGTGGGAGATATCCATATCGTGTCGCTGTATTGAAGTAAATAGTTTTTATATACAATTAATGACAAGTGACACTGATGTAACATGAAACCAAGATACTGCAGGGTTTCCCACACATTTGTTCACAATTAACCTACAATAGCGCCACATAGGTCTATTAATTTAAAATGTTACAATGATTTGAATCGGAAAAAATATCATTGAACAGCTGCACGCCATGCACTCTCACTGTATTTCTCTCAACGGCGGACTATGCAGCAATAGTCAGACAGCGACAAACCAGGAAATTCACAATTTAGAAACAACAGCCGGCAAAATCGTAAAGTGCATGAGGAAGGAAAAAGGCGAGACGCGCAACTATACAGTAGCGGACCTGTGGAACGGAGGAGATGCTGCGAAGCGCCACATAGTCTAGTAGGAAATTAAATCCAAACGTGACACCAACAGTAACTTTCAGTGCATCGTAAACCCAAAGCAACTGGAGGAAAAGGAACTTAATAAATATTTTTTATATAAATATAATAAATATAAATGTGTCTATACTTTCTAAATATAGCTTTACTAAGATCATTAAACCCTTACAGCTATTAAAGGTACCTTTTTATAAAGCTCACTAGCATTAAATCTCTCCAAAACACCATCAAATGGTTGTCTGTGATTTACTCTTAGTGACTTAGGAGTCCCTCTCGAGGACTCCTAGCTTTTCATAGATTTAGGAGCTAGTTTTAGCGCTAAAATGCTTTGTGAATTACACTTATCTTAAAAAGTTAGGAGTCCTAAAATTAGGAGTGAAACGCCCCTTATTTTTGATAGTTACTCCTAAATCAGCACGTTAGGACCTACTCTTAGCCTTAAAATGTTTTGTGAATACGGCCCCTGATGGCCAGAGTGTGTGTGTGAATGAATGAATGAATTAATTAATTTTTATTATTGTGTCATGTCCAAACAAGGACCCATCCCCTTCGGGATTATAAGACACCAACAACTAAATCAAATTCACATGATAACATTCACTTCCTGTAAATGGTGATCACATTTCACAGTAGGACAACAAGGGAACAGACGCAAACAAAAGAAAAGAAAAGAAAAGAAAAGCAAACATAAAGATCTCATTGATAAGTATGTTTTGTTCTCTTGGCCCAGGCCTTCTCCAGATAGCCAGCAAGGGCAAACACCTTAAAGTCAAAGAGCCACTTTAGCCTGTCTGCATCATTCATCCACATGAAATCAACATCACCACACTGATCGAACAATCTCTCTCTCTCTGTGTGTGTGTGTGTGTGTGTGTGTGTGTGTGTGTGTGTGTGTGTGTGTGTGTGTGTGTGTGTGTGTGTGTGTGTGTGTGTGTGTGTGTGTGTGTGTGTGTGTGTGTGTGTGTGTGTGTGTGTGTGTGTGTGTGTGTGTGTGTGTGTGTGTGTGTGTGTGTGTGTGTGTGTGTGTGTGTGTGTGTGTGTGTGTGTGTGTGTGTGTAGGTCAATCTTATACATTAACATGAGAGCTGAGAGGAAGCAGGCTACGCTACACAGGAGTGAAGTTCCTGCTGCTCTTTATACTGGATCTACTCTGTAACCTCTGATTCCTGACTTCTGTTTTCTGTCTTTTTCTCTCAACAGATGGAAGAATTAGTGAGTGAGAGACTGAGCGAGTGAGTGTGTGTGTGTGTGTGTGCGTGCGTGCAAGTGATCATAAAGGAGTTAGTGTTGAAAGGCCCAGCTGTGTACTGATGATCCAGAGAGGTTGAAGTCTGAACTGCTCTGAGATCAGCTCCACAGTCAGACACAGAGTCCTCCATCCTCCCTGTGTTCCTCTGGATGTGACAGAGAATCATCAGTGGATCTGCTCTGCTGCTGCTCTGTCCTTCTACACCGTCTCTACACACTGACACTCCACCACTCCCCAAGTTCAAATCTACAGTTGAGGACAGAATTATTAGCCCCTATGAAAATGTATTTTTTTAGAAGTATTTCCCAAGTGCTGTCAAACAGAGCAATACATTTTTAACACAGCTTTTCTAAACGTCCTAATGTTATTCTGGATGATAAACAACATTATTTCACTTTGCACACAGACACAAAATTATTTCACAAAAAAAAAAACTATCAGGGTCAAAAGTATTCAAAGTTTATTATATCTGTGTTCGACTGTATACGTATACTTCAGCACGTTAAAAACAACCACATACGAGACAAACAACAGGAGAAAGAGGCCAAGGTGTCAACAACTCAACTTGAGTTCAACGCCAACAAATAGAGATTGGTCTTTAGCAAAGACTTGAAATGTTCAGCAGTCCTTTGACTGTATAAATGAAGTCTTGAAATGTATGTGTGTAATTTTGAAGTCCTAATTGAGGAGGTACATGGACCAGTTAAAGTCCTACTAACTAATCCGTCTGTATGTACTGCACATTATACAAATAAAGGTCTAGAAATCTGATTTAAATCTAGTGATTCTTAAATCTGTGTGTCTGTGATTTAGTATCTCCATGATGTGTCTGACCCGGGGTTTAAACTAGACACGGAGCCGATAACCTGTTTCAAGTGTAGATGTGAAAAAGTCAATGTTTCAATACCGCCATTATCTCTGTCAGACCGTTCTAAGGTTCTAGAACACACAGGATGTTCACAGACAAGTTTATTATTGTTAAGAAAATTACACACACACACACACACACACACACAGACAAATAAAATGAGTCAGGACACTTCATGTTTAAGAGTGCATCACAGTTTACAATCAAAAGAAGTCAGAGCAGAACAAAAGGCAGATCAATACAGAAAACAAGATTCAACTTCAGCTACATGGTACAACTGATGGGAACACAGACACACACACACACACACACACACACACGTTGATGAGGCATTCAGTTTATACAGATCTGTACATTTATAGAGTGAATTGAATATAAAATGAGCTGTAGGTATATATTTATATATATATAAGCTTTTAACTTTTTGTGTTTATTTATTTAATTTAAATTTTTTGCAAATACATTCACAACATCGTTATCATCATCGTCATATTCTAGAGAGTGATAAACTTTCATGCCGGAACTAAACGTTTTTAAAGCATGCAGGCTAAGAAGAGCTAACGGTAGCACACTGAGAAGAGAAAGAAAAAACAGAGTATTGACTTGGTCTATAATATATTTACAATGGAGAGAGTCACGTTTAAAATGAAGAACTCAAAAAACAGATATTTCCAATTAAAACAGGTCAAAATGACTGTAATATGTGTCAGCTATTCGGCCTGATTTTGTACAGCAGTAAAACACAAATGGCATTTCTTTCATTTTAGTATAATGTCCTTGTCAACGTGCAGGGTCAACTCATGGCTACATGTAAGACACAGATCAGTGTTGGATGTGTATGTGCAGCTGTGTAGGTACATATAAGCATCACGGAGTCGTATGTACAAGAGTGGTATATATGTATCGGGGTAGGAAATGTATTTATATTATTTTTATATGAGCACATACATGTTTTTTTGACTTTACCATTAAGGGAGAAATGGATCCTCCCCCTCACTGTTGTACTGTTTATTTAGTTAACCCTTGAAGTCATATGAACATATATTGACCAATTTGGTTCCTGTAAAAGAAAATTTTATAAAAAATAGTGACGAAAAGAAAACAACAACCGTACATTCTCCACAACACCAACACCCTGCTTTTTGTTCTAGAAATGGTTTACAATGTCGTGCAGTGCCTGGAAACTCATTTCAAGTTTGGTTTTCACTTTTTAATTGGAAGTTAAGGGTCTATAGAACAATTTTGGTTCGAGTGTCAAGAAGAGCATCAAAACGTTCATCTAAGAACGACCTGACAGTTATGATGAGCAAGACTTTT
>NC_137213.1:32652474-32659974 GCF_949987685.1 Ammodytes marinus | reverse complement strand
ACACAAACAAAAGACAAAATAAACAGCCAACATGGCGTATATTCTACTTTACAGGTTTCTAAGGACATTGTTTAAACTAAAGGCAAATGTTAAGCAGAAAATAAAAAGTCAACGAGGTGTCATGTAGGTCCCTTCAGTGCTGTTATATAGTCCAGGAAAGGCTGACATATCTGTTTAAACTTCTCTGCTTTCCCTGAAATCTCATAACGGATTTTCTCCATAATATAAAGCACAGGAAGTGATCTTTTAGCATTTTTAACTACAGGTAAATGTTAACAGTTTTTCTGATCTGTCTTGAGAAACTGGATCTGTGTTGATTTCATTTCTGGGCTGCGCCACACGCTGCGCGAGGCCTCATGCCTTACGCCAAAACATCTTCGCCTTAGTAACGGGCCTGTTAATGCTAGATAACAGATTAAGCCAAAAATATTTAGCCTTTTATTAGCGTATAAAAGGCTATTATATTTGTATGCTATGCTGTCTTTTGTTTTGTTTTGTTTCCGTTGCGTTCACGAGCCGTCGCCCATTTCAGCACCACAGCGATGGACAGCGACCATACATAGCCTACACACACACACACACACACACACACACACACACACACACACACACACACACACACACACACACACACACACACACACGCCTAACCTCATTCGTATTTAACTGACTCCTAGCTCAAACTCAGATATGAATAAACAGATAAATGACTAAATAAATCTATCTCAATGCTCAGACGTCTTCCTTTATAACGAACGAGTGACTGTTTTGAATTGGAATTGGAATCGGCGCATGCATTTTTATCATCATCGGCCTACAGTGATTTCTCGAGCAAGAGTAGCCCCCCCCCCCCCCCCCCCCACACACACACACACATTACGCTAATGTCCCTGTTATAGATTGAGACATACTTATACAGAAACATGAATAAATACATAAATATAGATGTGTATTTTCTCACCGAACATATGGATGTGCCCCTTCGTAACCGGGTTGAAGCTGCCACATGAAAGCAAGATGACGTGTGTCTTCGCGGCTTCTGTCATCGTATTTCTATGTCTGTAAATCTGTCTATTGTATAACAATCTCTGAACGTCTCTGTGTGTGTATGTGTTTGTCGGTCCTCGCTGGCCCTATAGCGCGCGTGTCCTGGCCGTTGGTGGTTGTGTGTTTTTGGGATGCAGGCTCGCGCTGCAGAGGGAGAGGCTGCGGCAGGAAGTGACGTCTCTGTCTGTGTTATTAACACTTTAAAGGAGCAGTGTGTATACTTTATTGGAGAGAATTTTTTAGACTTGGTAAAAATGTAACATGATATGATATTCATCAGTATGTTTTAATTAGTGTATAATCCCTTGTTTTTTTACGAGTTTAGATTGAGGCTTTTCATATTGACATAGGAGGGGTTAAGTGTCTTGCTCAAGGACACAATGGTAGAGATGGTGGGCACCGTAGATGTAATAGCAGCCACCACTAGTTTTACTACTAACACCCTCCTGTCCGGTGCCGGGGATCCAACCAGAGACCTCATGGTTACTGGGAGGAGGAACCAGAGACCTCATGGTTACTGGGAGGAAGAACCAGAGACCTCATGGTTACTGGGAGGAACCAGAGACCTCATAGTTACTGGGAGGAGGAACCAGAGACCTCATGGTTACTGGGAGGAGGAACCAGAGAACTCATGGTTACTGGGAGGAGGAATCAGAGACCTCATGGTTGCTGGGAGGAGGAACCAGAGACCTCATGGTTACTGGGAAGAACCAGAGACCTCATGGTTACTGGGGGGAACCAGATACCTCATGGTTACTGGGAGGAGGAACCAGAGACCTCATGGTTACTGGGTGCCCACCATCTCTACCGTTGTGTCCTTGAGCAAGAGACACTTAACCCCAAATTGCTCCAGGGGCGCTGTACTATGGCTGACCCTGTGTGAGGACCCCCTCTGGAGTGTGTCTGTCTGTCTGTCTGTACTATGGCTGACCCTGTGTGAGGACCCCCTCTGGAGTCTGTCTGTCTGTCTGTCTGTCTGTCTGTCTGTCTGTCTGTCTGTGCTATGGCTGACCCTGCACTCTGACCCCCTCTGGAGTGTGGGGACTTGAGAGGGGAGATGAGAAAAGACAAATTTCAATGTAACAATTGACTCATAAAGTAACTTTACCACTTTAACTATAATCCATAGACGTATTAAGAGCTATAATCAGTTTAATTCACACAAACGCACCACTGTAATGGAAAAACAAACCCCTGCCGAACTGAGCTGACGTACCAAGCCACAGCGTTTAGACAGCCGTTTACAGAGCCTAGGCTGTGTATAAACACTGGAAAGAAAATTCAGTGCACACACACTATGGACAGGTTGTGGATGGTGAAATATTAGCTGATTTAGACGATTAGTCATTTGGAATACAACTGAGTACGACTTAAAGGTGCAGTGTGTAATATGACATCATCAAGAAAGTTTTACAAAGTTCTAGAATGATACGCTCCCTGGGTAACCCCACCCCTTTTGAATAATAACAGAAGCTACAGTGGCCTTCAAGGACAAGAACGATTCTAAATTTTAAACAATGCACCTGATGACATTCCAACTATGACACTTTCAAGATGGCTGCACTAGGCCTTGGTCCAAAATATGCAGAAATATGGACATATATGAGACCCTTTCTATGGGGAAAATAAATAATAAAAAAAAAAATGTCAGCTATTATTCACTAAATTAAATGTACTTATGGATATTATAATTACTTTCTACAAAATCTGCTAGGAAATAAAACCCAAAATTCTACACACTGCAGGTTTAAAAAGTGGAGTCAGCGATTCTGGAGAATAATATTTTGTCAAAATCAGTGAATATCTCTTCACAATCCGCTACCTGTTCATACTGTGTGTACAGTGTTAATACACAGCCTAGGCTCTGTACACAGGCATGTTGCTAGCTGTGGTGCATGGGCCCCCTTTGTTTACATACCAGTTTACAAAGCCTAGGCTGTTTATTAACACTGTATTTAAAAAAAAAAAAAATGTACAGCTCCCACACAGTACAGAAAGGTAGCGGACCGTGAGGAGATATTCACTGATTTTGACAAAAACGTGATTTTGACAACAAGCATTTCCCAGAATCACTGACTACACCTTTAATTAATAAATACATATGAAAATAGCATTCTTTATATATAATATACAGTATATATATAAACTTATAATATATATTTCATGTAATTAATTTTAATATATTTTGTTATTTCATTTAGTTATTTCTTTAGAATTATTTTACTCTAGTATTTCATCAAATATTTTATCTATATTTTTTATTATATTTATATTATTTTATCCCCCTTCTACACCCAACCTTCCTGCCTCTTGTCAGACAGATTATTATTAATCTTAATTTATTTTAAATACATTTATTTGAATTATTTTATTTTATTATTATCTTTTTATAAAAAAAAACTACATAGGCTACATACATTTTTATAAATTAATTTAAATATATTTTATTTCTTTAGAATTATTTTGTTTTAGTATTAAATCAAATCATTTATTTCATTTAATAGAAGTTGTTTTATATTTATATTATTTTATCCCCCGTTTTACACCCCCCTTCTTGCTGCCTCTTGTCAGACAGACAGGAACAAACCAACATGGCGCCGGGAGCAGCAATAGCATTCTTAGCATCCGGAGCCTTCGTTGTCGTTGTATGAACGATTGGGCGCCATGAGCCTCCCCGCGCACTACCTACGGTAAGCGGGGAACCGTATCACACACACCAGGCTGCCCGGTGGAAAGATATTCGGTTTATATATGTTGTTTAGTTCAGGCTAAAGCAGGTGGGACTTGTTTTGTTTCGGTTAGGGGGGGGCAAGCTAACCTCAAAGCTAACTGGCTAACTGTTAGCTTCACATATCAACAAAACAAACGCCATACCCGCCAATCTATTCAAATTAAGTCAAATATGTGAGGTATTTAACATAGACTGGACTGTTTTTAGGGATATATGTGATTAAAATATCTGCTATGGCGTGGATTTAGGGCGAAATTCGTGATTTTACCGCTTTAATTTCAGTGTGTTATTGCTAGCTAGCTTTAGCTTCTGTCTGCGTATGTCCAGGTAGAGCCCAGTTTCAGTTAGCAACCAGTTGTTGTGTGTCTATAAAACGCTTTAAAGGGCTGTGTGAGGGTTAACACTAGGTTTTAAGGACAGGCCTTTAAAGGGCTGTTTGAGGGTTAACACTAGGTTTTAAGGACAGGCCTTTAAAGGGCTGTTTGAGGGTTAACACAAGGTTTTAAGGTTCAGGTATGAATTAGGTTTATGTTAGGGTTAGTGTAAGGGTTGGGGTTAGGCATTTAGTTTGGATGGTTAAGGTAAGGGGCTAGGGAATGCATTATGTCAATGAATGTCCTCACAAGTATAGCCGTGTGTGTGTGTATATATATGTGTCTGTTTTGTGTGTGTTACTGTGTCTGCGCTTTATTCTACATTTAGGATTAATCTCAAGGCCCTAGGCAGGATTATTCAAATACCGAAGTCAAAAGCCTAAATAATTGATCCAGAATTGATATTATTTGATAATATGTTGAGGTCATGCTTATGAAAAAGACGATATATACATCACAATGTTTCGTTAGTTCATTTGGCTACAAGTGTCGGTTTGGCTGCGGCTCCATTGAATCTCATCTTAAAGACCTACTTCACCGGTTTGAATATGAAGGTGTATTGAATTCTGAGATCCTATGTAGTATAAATGTGCAAAAAAATTAAAATCGGATCATCCTAGCCTGAGAAAAGGCAGAAAGAGTGTTTTTTTAACCCTATATTTCTCTTTCTCGTGACATCACAGAAAGAGAAATATAGGGTTATATTTACAAAGTAAGTTTTTTTTTAACCCTATATTTCTCTTTCTGTGATGTCACGAGAAAGAGAAATATAGGGTTAAAAAAAAACACTCTTTCTGCCTTTTCTCAGGCTAGGATGAACCGATTTCAATTTTTTTCGCACATTTATACTACATAGGATCTCATAATTCAATACACCTTCATATTCAAACCGGTGAAGTAGGTCTTTAAATCAGGGTTCGTTCGTACACAGTCTGGACATTTTGGAAAATGCTTAATCGGAAAAAATAATTGTAATATAATTTTAAGGAGAGTGTGTGTGTGTGTGTGTGTGTGTGTGTGTGTGTGTGTGTGTGTGTGTGTGTGTGTAGGAGAGTATTAAATGACACCTTTCACAATGCGTTTTGGCGGTCTTGGCCTGTGTGTTCTCACTGGGAGATACAGTCCGATCCGTCATGTGAGCTGTCAATGTTTGAATTAAAGCTGCAGCAAGAGTGTGTTTTAATGCTACTGGAGAGTGTGTGAGGTCAAGTGTTGCTTTGTAGTTGCCATGGTGTGTGTGTGTGTGTTTATGTTTGTTAGTGTTTACGGTTGTGTCTCTGCAAGTGAGTTTGTCTGTCTGTCTGTGTGTGTCTCTCTCCCTTCCTCACTCTCTCTTGCTGTGTGTGTGTGAGAGAGTGAGTGTCTACGGTTTGTGTCGTGTGCAAGTGAGTTTGTCTGTGTGTGTGTGTCTCTCTCTGTGTGTTTGTCTCTCTCTCTCTTTCTGTGTGTCTGTCTGTGTGTCTGTGTATATATCTCTCACTCACTGTGCCTGTGTGTCTGTCTGTGTGTCTGTCTTTCTCTCTCTCTCTCTCTCTCTCTCTCTCTCTCTCTCTCTCTCTCTCTCTCTCTCTCTCTCTCTCTCTCTCTCTCTCTCTCTCTCTCTCTCTCTCTCTCTCTCTCTCTCTCTCTCTCTCTCTCTCTCTCTCTCTCTCTGTCTCTCTCTCTCTCTCTCTGTGTGTGTGTGTCTCTCTCTCTGTCTCTCTCTCTCTCTGTCTGTCTGTCTCTCTCTCTCTCTGTCTGTCTCTCTCTCTCTCTCTCTCTCTCTCTCTCTCTCTCTCTCTCTCTCTCTCTCTCTCTCTCTCTGTGCTGCTCTAACCTCTCCTCCTCTGTGTTTCTCTGAGCAGACAGGCAGAGGCCCTGAAGGCGGACATGACAGGTGAGTCTTCATGCTGTTTTTCTTCAATCGCTTTATTAGGTGATTATAAATCTACATCACTTAAACACCCTTCAATGAAACAGACAGGGCAATGTATACTATGGAATTATAAGCATGTTTTCCCCATATACTGTATATACGTTTCAGAGTCAGCAGCAATTCTAGTGAATGCTTAGGGATGTCCATTTAGATTTTTTTCTTTAACCGGTTAACCACAAGAATTAACGGTTATTAACCGGTTAACCGTTAAGATTTAATGTAGCCTATTTATAGTGAAATACATGAAACATTATAGCAGGGCTCCCAGCCTTTTTTTGTACCAAGGACCTCCATATTAATTTAAAAACAAACAGGGACCAGTAGCCAATTTAAATGGCAGGGGAGTGTTGTGACTGGCTATCTTTCTGGGAGCGTACCATGGACCTATTATAAAGTTGAGAGTAGCCTATACGACTCTTTTCATTCTTTACCGTCAGTTGGCATTCTTACATCCGGTTTAGCGATTTCAAAATAAGAGTCCGGATTTCAGAGAAATTAGGATGATTTAATTTTTTTTAACCGTTTAACCTTTAGTATTAACCGGTTAAAGATCTTCTTAACGGTTAACCATGGACATCCCTACTTCCTGTCAAACTTATTTGTTGTCAAAATCAGTGAATATCTCCTCATGATCTGCTACCTGTCTGTACTGTTTGTGCGCTGAAAAATCTGGTATAAACACACAGCCTAGGCTCTGTAAACTGGTTTGTAAACAAAGGGAATGTAAACTAAGGAGGTCCACCGTAGCTAGCAACGTGTTGTTTAAGCGCACACACAGTACAGACAGGTAGTGGGTCATGAGGAGATATTCACTGATTTTTATAAAAAGTGATTTTGACAACAAGCGTTCTCCAGAATCACTGACTCCACCTTTTAAGTGCTGGAAAAGTCCTTGAATTTTGTGTGTGTGTGTGTGTGTGTGTGTGTGTGTGTGTGTGTGTGTGTGTGCGCCTGCCTGTATGTGTTGCAGACTCAAAGCTAGGAGCAGCAGAGGTGTGGACCTCCAGACAGGCGCTACAGGATCTGTACCAGAAGATGCTCGTCACAGACCTGGAGTACGCTCTGGACAAGAAGGTGGAACAAGACCTGTAAGTAATACACACACACACACACACACACACATGCGATATTCGATCCTGTATACATGCAGGTAGAATCTCGACTATGAACGAGTTATCTAGGTGTTCTTATCCGACTTCGCTTGTCCGTTATTGTGCCGATTTGTGTGCAAAGTAGATCGGATAAAGGTGTTTACATGCATTTTACAAGTCCTGTTGAGGTCTAATTTGTTTATTTAACCGATTATGAGTCTGCATGTAGACTCACTCACTCACTCACTCACTCACTCACTGAGGAACACACAGGAATAGACAGACAGACACAGGGACACACTCACTCAGGAACAAACACAGGTACACACATACACACACACA
>NC_137213.1:32643122-32648122 GCF_949987685.1 Ammodytes marinus | reverse complement strand
TACACACTGCAGGTTTAAAATAACATGTACAGAAGCTATATGCTGTGTTAAAGCTGAGATATCATACAATAAAATAAGAAAGGGGAACACTGTTTGATTTTAATTAATCATTTTCTAAGTGTAAACAAAGAAGGAAATGATTTTTTTAAATGTTTTTTTAAGGGTTGGTACAGAATCCGGCAAGTTGGAAAATTCTTGATTCTAAATCTTGTGTTTTCAATGTTTTAGATCTGAATACATCTTAAAATGTACCTAATTTTAAAAGCTTACGATACTGTGTTAAACTGAATGTATGTTATATTGTCTTTTTGCTTGTTAGTTACATCTTTACATTGCTTTTTTACATGTACTTAGATGTATTTTCATTTGTGTAACATGACTTTGTAGTTTTATCTCTTTAATTTTATTTTTGTTTGTCTTTTATTTTTTTTATTTTACTTCATTTCTTTATTGTATTTTAATGTCAGGTGGACATCCTTCATAAGCCCTTCGGGGTTTCTTTTGACCCACCCGTGCATTTATGTATGTCTATGCGCATCTTCTTGCCATTTTTTTTAATCTTGTTTATTTGCACAAATAAAACTAAACTAAACTAAACTAAACACACTACTGGAAAATGCTCAAATTTGTAGACAGGACGATACATATCTGTTTATTGGAATTGAGTGTTTAGTCTTTTTTTTATATTAATAGTGTGTGTGTGTCTGTGTGTGTGTGTGTGTGTGTCTCTCTGTCTGTGTGTGTGTGTGTGTGTGTGTGTGTGTGTGTGTGTCTCCAGGTTAAAGCACAGCAGTCTGAGCTGAGGAAGACTCCGGTGTCTGAAGCGAAGAAGTCTCCGGTCACACAGACACAAACCGTCTCGTCTCAGTTCATCCCAATACACCATCCAGGAGCCTTTCCCCCCCTGCCCAGCAGACCAGGTACACACACAGACACACAGGGACATAGACAGACAGACAGACACTCACACACACAGGAGACATACAGACACACAAACACACAGAGACAGACAGACAGACACTCACACACACACACACACACACACACACACACAGACAGACAGACATACACACAGAGGGACACACACGGACACACACAGACAGACAGACAGACATGCATGCATATATACAGACAAACACATACACACAAAGACAGGAAAACACACACACTCACACAGAGCAGACAGACAGACAGACAGACAGACAGACAGACAGACACACACACACACACACACACACACACACACACACACACACACACCCTCTCTAACCAGCCCTCTCCTGATTGGTTCTCAGGCTTCCCTCCCTCTGCGTACGTCATCCCCCCCGCGGCCGTCAGCTTCCCGGGGCTCCAGGTCAATCCAGGTTTCACCTTCCCCACAGGAGTGTCTGTCCCTGGGCCCTTCCTACACGCACAGGTAGGGGTCTCACTCACTCACTCACTCACTCACTCACTCACTCACTCACTCACTCACTCACTCACTCACTCACTCACTCACTCACTCACTCACTCACTCACTCACTCACTCACTCACTCACTCACTCACTCACTCACTCACTCACTCACTCACTCACTCACTCACCTTCACACAGGTAGGCAGTGCTATGAAGGATTTAACGCACGCACACACATGGAAACACAGTCAACATACCACCAGCAGAAAAATACATATTAAAAAAATAAAATTATATATTTTTTTTTTTTCATTTTTCACAAGAAAAAATTCAACAGTACTTATAGGAATACTTCACCCATACGGAACCGGCGTTCTATCATTATACAATCACTATTATAATATAATGAATGAGGTTTTTCTTCCCTCAGTCTTCCCTGGGGCCAGCTGTCCTGTTAATCCTAACCCTACATTTTTCTTACTGTGATGTCACAGTAAGAAAAATGTAGGGTTAGACAGTGAGACCATAAAACACTCTTTCTGCCTTTTCTCAGGCTAGGATGAACAAATTAATTTTTTTTTTGCACATTTATACTACATAGGATCTCAGAGTTCAATACACCTTCATATTCAAACCGGTGAAGTAGGCCTTTAAATATACATAACAAAAAAATTGATAACAAAATAGAAATAAATTCTTCTTAAATAGATTTTTGCAAATTATGAATCGCGATTTTAACATGACTGGATTTTTTCTTCCATACAGGCTGGTTCTCAGCCCGGGAAGCCCTCACACATTCCCTACAGCCAGCAGCGGCCGTCGGGTCCGGGGCCTGTGACATCACCGGCCCTGGGGCAGCAGCCAATGAACAGCCAGCAGCAGCAGTCTCCATCCAAACCCAACACACAGGGAGGCATGGGCAAGAGTCCCCCGCAAGGCCTACACCCAGGACTACAGCAGGTTAGTGGCACAGACACACAGACAGACAGACAGACAGGAAAACAGTAACTCACTCACTCACTCACTCACTCACTCACTCACTCACTCACTCACTCACTCACTCACTCACTCACTCACTCACTCACTCACTCACTCACTCACTCACTCACTCACACAGAGACACTCACCCACACAAGCATTCACTTCATGTACAGATCAAATCTAATACCATGATTTGGACAGACAGACAGACAGACAGACAGACAGACAGACAGACACACAGACAGACAGTACAGTACAATTGCCCAAACACACCCATAGTTCCAGTATATCTTAATAAATCTCCCTCCCCTGCCCTCTCAGTACATGCAGGTTCAGGAGCAGCCAGCCCAGATGTGGAACCAGGCTCAGGCCGCGCTGCAGAAGATTCCTCCCATGCATGTGTCCCTCAAGCCCCAAACCCAGCCCCCGCCCCAGGGCTTCTACATGGGGCCCCAGGACCCCCTCAAGATGTACGAGCACCAGCCAGCGCTACCCAGCAACATGGACAAGAAGCTAAAGTACCCAGGGAACTTTTACTGGGAGCCGTCCTACCGCATCGGAGACGGTTTGGCTGTGATGGCTGACCGGCTGAAGAGGCCGCCGCCATGCCCAGACCAGGAGGGCTCTGCTGGGCCGCGAGGGCCAGCGTTTGAGGTCAGACATTTCTCTGGGACAGGAAGGGGTTGTAGTTGGATAACTAAGGGCATTTATTTTTTATTTTTTTACTTCTTTGACTTTTAGATTAAATAGTTTATGGCATTTTTTGGGATACACACACACACACACACACACACACACACACACACACACACACACACACACACACACACACACACACACACACACACACACACACACACACACACACACACACACACACACACACACACACTCACTCAAATCGGGTAGCGACAGCCGTTACCAAGTTTGTGTTCAGTTTTCAGGCTGTCTATAGCTTTAAGCGTTTGAACTTTTCCCTTCTTTCCGCCTTTATCTTACTATCTTTCCCTCTGTGTGAGATGGAAAGATAGACACACACACACACACACACACACACACACACACACACACACACACACACACACACACACACACACACACACACACATCACCACCGCTTTCAGGCTTACTGTAGCTTTCTGTAGCTTTGAACCCTTTCTTCCGGCTTTTATCTTACTATCTTTCCCCCTCTCGCTCCCTCTCTTTCTCTCTCTCTTTCCTGTCTGTCTTCCTGTCTTTCTTCTTCATGGGCTGGTTCCCGTGTAGGACAACAAGTCTCTCCTGCCTCCAGACCTGTTAAAGTCTCTGGGAGAGTTTGAGGAGGAGGAGGAGCTGCTGTTTGCTAAGCCTGCAGATTACTACCAGGCTCTGAGCGCGCCCGGACCAAACATATTTGTATGTAGAACAATGTCTCATGCTTCTACCAGAGTCACACAGCCTAGGCTCTGTAAACAGGCATGTAAACAACTGCCTCGTACACAGCCTAGGCTCTGTAAACAGGCATGTAAACAACTGCCTCGTACACAGCCTAGGCTCTGTAAACAGACATGTAAACAACTGTCTCATCCTATTACCATGACACCTCCCCCCTCCGCTCACACTCATGTAGCGATGTCACCAAACCAGAAATGACATAGTTTAAAGGCAACAGTCATTTTTATCATGTTTTTTATAGAACGTTTGGTCAAGAGAACTGCTGTGATTGGTTCAAAATACTTTTTTTTATTGTTTCATAAGAACCAGAGCATATATATTTTGGGGCGACTGTGGCTCAGTTGGTAGAGCGGGTCGGCCGATGATCAAAGGGTTGGAGGTTCGATCCCCGCCCTGCCACTTGTGTCATAGTTGTTGTGTCCTTGGGCAAGACACTTCACCCACCTTGCCTCGTGTGAATGTCGATAGTTAGCCTGCTATCGGTGTAAATGTGTGTGCGTGAATGGTAACGTGGGAAAGGAAAACAGGTCTCCCTTGATAAAGAGTCTTCGGTCTCAATGGGATTTACCTGTAGAAATAAAGGTTAAAAAAATATATATATACCAAATTTATCACTCTTTTCAGAGCAACTAACTGCAACATCTAGTGACATCCCCCTACTCATGCATCCATTCATAACGCAACATCACTGTGTAAGCAGGACTGTGCAATGAATAGAATTTGAATCGCTAATACAATTGATATAATAATAAGATAATGTTCTCAAAGGTGGTGTTGTTGAAATCACTTCTTGTCAAAATCAGTGAATATCTCCTCATGATCCACTACCTGTCTGTACTGTGTGTGTGCTGGAAATACAATCCAGAGTTATTTCAGAGCCTAGGCATGCAGCAATATATTTTGCTTTCACCAGTCGTGTGTGTGTGTGTGTGTGTGTGTGTGTGTGTGTGTGTGTGTGTGTGTGTGTGTGTGTGTGTGTGTGTGTGTGTGTGTGTGTGTGTGTGTGTGTGTGTGTGTGTGTGTGTGTGTGTGTGTGTGTGTGTGTGTGTGTGTGTGTGTGTGTTTCAGCACTAACAGTATATTCTCCTCTGTCGCTGCAGTTGCCAAACCAAACCCGGATGGAGAGCGAGGTCAGCAGCCAATCATCTTCTCTGATGCCCATGTCTGGATTCCCCATGCAGGTGTGTGTGT
>NC_137213.1:32580622-32640622 GCF_949987685.1 Ammodytes marinus | reverse complement strand
CTCTCCCTCTCCCTCTCCCTCCCTCTCTCCCTCTCCCTCTCCCTCTCCCTCTCCCTCTCCCTCTCCCTCTCCCTCTCCCTCTCCCTCTCCCTCTCCCTCTCTGTCTCGCTCTGTCTCTCTCTCATAGTAATAGTAATAATAGTAACATTGTCTCTCTCTCTCAGTCTATCTGGTCCAGTTCCATGCTGCAGCCCGGCCCCTCTGCGTTGGAGCAGCTCCTCCTGCAGCAGAAGCAGAAGCAGCAGCGCGGCCACGGCAACATGAACCCGCCCCACTGAACCGCCGCCATCTTGTGTCATGACATCATGACGACGTCACCACGAAGGCCGCAGATTTAAACACCACAGAAGAAGTTGTTTGAAGAAGACAGACAAGCTCCAACTGGTTTTACAAAATGGGAAAAATTAAAAAACCGTGAGGAAGAAAAATAACCGGTTTTAAAGATGGCGGAAAAGGAGGAGGAGGAGGGGTTAGTGAGGTGATAACTAACTCCGCCCACCCCACCCACACGGAGCGGTGAAACAGCCCCGTCCTGCATCGGAGGGCGCGCGAATCACGCCCACCCAAACAAAAGGGTTTCATTGTTTGTTGTGGAACATAAATAAATGCCCCCATGAACCAATGAACGAACGAATGAGCGAATGAAGCGCCCCCCGCCCCTCCTTTTAAAAACACCAGTAAAATACCCGTCGCCGATTGGCTGATTGGTTTGGGACAGACGCCGCATCAAGACTCTTTAAAAAATAATAAAGTAAAGTGAAAAAAAAACTTCCGTGGACGTCTGCTTGGCCCGGTCGAAAGGGAGCGCCTGTTTTTAGTGTCTCCACGGCCACAGACTGGAACCGGGGTTAGTGAGAGAGAGAGGGATGGAGAGAGAGAGAGAGAATGGTGAGGTGGTCGTTCAATAGGGGGGGGGGCAGGCGGGTCAAAACAGACTGGACTTTCTGATCTATCAGTTCATTTAAGGACATGTGATTGGATGACTTTGGGTTGGAGCGGCTATACTATGATATAAATATATAGCCACGATTCTCTACGTTCATTTTCGTTACTGAAAAAGGATTGAAGGATGGAACGACGTTGGACTCTTCGGTTTGGGAGTTTGAACAACTATTTAAATATATAAATAACTATATATTGCCATAGTTGGACTTTAAAAGACGGGCCTTGTTGTCTCCGGGCGCTGCTTGGTTCAAAGCTATAGTGTGTAACTTCTGTCTCCCCCTTGAGGAATTCTGAGTAATTACAACGACACTGTCGGTGAATCTACATGAGGTAAAGCCTTCAGTGATGGTGCATGGATTTTATACCTTCTGCTGTACGTCCAGGTTTTTTTTCTTAGGGGTAGAATCAACAACTGAAACATTTCTTGGGCTCTTCTTGGGATTTTTCTGAGCTCCTGCACCAGTGTCGGTGGGGAGGACACCAGTTTGTAAACGCTGCCATACTGGGAAATACAGAGAGAGTTTTGTGGAGCTGATAATAGGCTTAATAGACTTTGTGTCAACTCGTTTGGGCTTCTTCAATGTAACAAACGTTCAATAATATGAAAAAGTTACGCACTATAGCTTGAAGTGTGTGTGTGTGTGACAGCAGTGGGACAGACAGACAGACAGACAGACAGACAGACAGACAGACAGACAGACAGACAGACAGACCCGTCATACTGAGGGAAAGTTTTACCTTCAACAGATGGCAGAATTTAACGAAGAAAAAAATAATCCAACAGCAAGTGTATTTAGTGATTTGTTCGTAGCGGTTTTAGCTTCTCGCCTTACGAGGTGAATGTCTACTAAACCTCCTGCTTGGGTATTTTGGGAGGTTTTTTTATCCTCTCTGTATCTTTTTCCTTGTTATTACTTTACCTTACGAAGAGAAAACATAAGAAAAGAGATGTAATCCGTGCTCGCTTACTTAACCTGCATTTACCGATCGCTTTGTTCATGTCCTTTCAGGCATCTTTTACTAGTTTTGAATCAGCTGCTCTGTGTTTAGAAGTTTGCTGTTGATACATATACAGGTGCATCTGAAAACATATAGAATATATCATGGAAAAGTCAAGTTTAAAGTTGCTCCGAGGAACTTTCAGTCTGTGTTAATTCTAGCGCCCCCTTTGGACAAAAGCGGTAGTGTTTTTACCACGCCAGCTGTTGTTCCTGGGTGAGCGTATTACCCATGACAAAGGCATTAAGAAAAACTATATAAAAATAGCATTCTTTGCACTGATGGTCTCGTTTTGCTGTTACAGGTAATTTATGATCATCAGAGGAAAATTTGAGACTGTTTCAGAAATATTTAAAAGTTCCTCGTAGCTCCTTTTAAAAAAGTGAATCTTTCATATATTCTAGATTCATTACACAAAGTGAAATATGTCAGTTCTTTCTTTTGGTTTTATTGAGTTGATTACA
The DNA here is from genome assembly GCF_949987685.1 of Ammodytes marinus. Lineage (NCBI taxonomy): Eukaryota > Metazoa > Chordata > Actinopteri > Uranoscopiformes > Ammodytidae > Ammodytes > Ammodytes marinus. The sequence continues at coordinate 32,638,214 of NC_137213.1, read as the reverse complement.
ACTAATGGAATAAAAAAAAAATCCAGTATCTCAAAATATTAGAATATTCCATAAAACCAATCACATTTTTTTAAATGTATAAACAAAAATGTCGACCTTCTGAAAAAGCATGTTTATTTTAGATTCATTTCATTTTATGTGATGAATCTAGAATACATCAAAGTTAACATTTTTGAAATAAATTACAGGAAAAAAATAAATAATTCTTTGATATTCAATTTTTTTTTAGATGTACCTGTAGATACACAGAGCTGCAATGTGCCCCACTGTCCTTTCTGCCAATAACCACTAGGGGGTGTGAGTGAGTCAATCGCTGGTTTCATCACGATACAATACTAAATCGATTCATTGGACAAAGATACAACACACACTGAGACACGCACAAACACACACACACACACACACACACACACACACACACACACACACACACACACACACACACACACACAGAGAGATACACAGAGAGAGAGAGGGAGAGACATACACACTCACAGAGAGCAAAGAGCATTTTATTTCTGAGTTTTTCCAGATACTTGAATGAACAACTATCCATTCTTCTAGTGGGAATAGTGTCACACATAACCAGACGTGCAGAGAGATCGCCAAAGTAAAAGTGTGTATTAAAGCTGGTGATATGCATTGATTCGGTTGGCTCGTCTCTGGCCAGTGAATCGATATATTGTTGACGTATGTGGCCGCATCGTTAAGTGATCGTTACACCCCTAATAACCACTACTGCAGCCCCCCCTCTGTACAGACTTTGATTCCACCTGTAACTTAGAACAAACGGTTTCATCTTTAAATCAAGGAATGGGATTTTTTCTGAAAATTGTCTGATTTGTTTGAGTCCGAAAGATGAGTAAATTGTCAATTGCTTGTTGTCAAAATCACTTTGTCAAAATCAGTGAATATCTCCTCACGATCCGCTATCTGTCCATGGAAAAATCCAGTGTTAACACACAGCCTAGGCTCTGTAAACTGGCATGTGTATAGCTACGATTTGGCCCCTTTAGTATTCAGAGCCTAGACTGTGTATTAGCTCTGGATTTTCTCTCAGCACACACAGTACAGACAGGTAGTGGACATAAGGAGATATTCACTGATTTTGACATCAAGCGTTCTCCAGAATCACTGACTGCACCTTTAAATTGACAACAGGAAAAAAAGACACAAAATAATTTGAAAACTAGTTGGAAATATGAAAAAATAAAAGCTGCGTTGTGTCACATGCAGGAAACTGTTCAGTATTTTATTTTGAAGGATTGATCTAATATCAGTCAGTTTGGTCAGATGAACCTAACTGTAAAAACGTTCCTGTTGAAGTGGAAAAGAGTTCTGTTGAGTTTTGAGGGATTTACTGTTTGTGTAGAAGCATTAAAGGTGCAGTCAGTGATTCTGGAGAACGCTTGTTGTTAAAATCAGTGAATATCTCCTCATGATCTGTTTCCGTTTAAAAAAATTCCAGCGTTAATACACAGCATAGGCTCTGTAAACTGGAATGTAAACAAAGGGCCTAGGCTGTGTATTAACACTGGATTTTTCCCCCCCAGTGCACACGCAGTACAGACAGGTAGCGGATCGCGAGGAGATATTCACTGATTTTGACAAAGTGATTTTAACAACAAACATTCTCCAGAATCACTGACTCCGCCTTTAATTCGCCGTCAGTTCAAGTTGTTTTTTAAGAGCCAATCAGAGAGCGGCTTTGGAATCAGCTGACCAATCAGGAGAGAGGCTCAGAACAGACTGCAGCACTGTCACTGTAACTAACTCCCTGTCCAGTTTAATCCAGTTTTTCTACCTTCTAAGTAAAACACACTCATTGTCAAGTTTAAAAGGAAAACAACACACAAAATAAAAGCCTGTTTTTTTTTTAAATTTTCTACGGAAGAGTATAAGGGCCAAAAAAGAGATTAAAAAATGAGGGTGTTTTTTTATTTTTTACTTTTAAGAAAAAAGTCAACAGATCCAGATTGCTGTAAAGTTTTAAAGATATTGACGGATTCAAACTTCCGGGATCAGTAAAACTTTAAACCCAAACGATGCATCTTTGCTCTGGTCAGCAGACAGACAGACAGACAGACAGACAGACAGACAGACAATGGGCTCCAACCTCATTTTGACTGAAAGCAGACGTCCTCTAAGGTCCACTAATAACTGCACTGCACTGTATCAGAGTGAAGGTATTATTGAATATGTTTCTCTTGGGTGTTTCCCTTTGTAGACGGCCCCTGTGCTCTCGTCTCACAGCCCGCTGCACATAGAGAGACATTAGTTATTAGTGGAGCTTAGAGGACGTCTGCTTTCAGTCAAAATGAGGTTGTAGCCCATTGTCTGTCTGTCTGTCTGCCTGTGTGTCTGTCTGTCTGTCTGTCTGTCTGTCTGTCTGTCTGTCTGTCTGTCTGTCTGCCTTATGACCACAGCAAAGAGGCATCGTTTGTGTTTTAATAACGTTTTACTGAAGAGTTATTGGTTCTGGAAGTATGAATCTGTCAGTATCTTTAGAGCTTTACTGTAGTCCAGAACTGTGGAGGTTATTTTCGGCATTTTGAAATTTTTCTCATCTTTTTTTCAACATTTCAACTACAATAAGGTAAAAGAAAATGTGGTTGTAGCCCATTGTCTGCCTTATGATAATAGCAAAGATCCATCATTTGTGTTTTAATAACGTTTTGCTGAAGAGTTATTGATTCCGGGACGTCCATGTCTCTCTCGTGGCCCTGAAACTCTTCTGTATTTTTCCCGTTTTTATTAAAACAGAATTTCAGAGAGACTTGTGTCTATTTTCCGTGTGATCGTGCTTTTCATGTTGCATTTACAAAAATGTATTTGAAAAATAATAATAATAATAAAAATAAAATATTCAGTGAATGTGAGGATGAATAGAGAGAGAGAGAGAGAGAGAGAGAGAGAGTTTGTTTTCATGTGTGTGGATCTGGATATTTCATTTTAAGTCCAGCTGAAAGTGACAAATCGTGCATTTTGCGATAAAAATATTAAACTTTACATGTGGCTAGAATATGGCAATACTTCTATAGTTTTTTCTAGCTATAAGGCCAAGCTGGATTCAACTAGTATGGGGTGTGCGACTGCCGCTTTTTTAAGTGTCTAGTTGTAGGTTTTCAAAACCTTAGTTTAAAAGTAGTTTTCAGAGACTTGAGTGATATTTACATCGTTTTATGAAGTTGACTTTTGTAGAGGATAGAATATAATGGAAAGGTTCATTAAAACAGTGATACTTTCATATATTCTAGATTCATTACACAAAGTGAAATATGTCAGGCCTTTCTTTTGTTGATAGCGGCGTATTGCATCTCATGGAATAAAAAAAATCCAGTATCTCAAAAGATTAGAATATTCCATAAAACCATCACAAAAAACGATTTAATATACAGAAATGTCATCCAGCTGAAAAGTATGTTCATTCTTGATTTATTTCACTTCATGTAATGAATCTAGAATATATGAAAGTTTCTGCTTTTTGAATTAAATTAGAGGAAAAATGAACTTTTCATTGATATTCAAAATATTTTAAATGCACCTGTATAGCTAAACTTCTAGGCATTGCCATATTCCAGCTACATGTAACGTTTCATGCTTTTTAAGTGCAGGATTCTAGGTGAACATGGTATTAATCCGCCGGGCTGTTTAGTGACTGGACATTCCAGATCTGAAGCTTTTTACTGTGACTGTCTGTGTGTCGACTGAGAACTGGTGGAATCGGCCTTTAAATAAACGTTTACTCTGTTCTCCCTTCACTCTGTGTCTCTGCGCATTTATTATGTCTGTTTAACAACTTAAAGGTGCTCCGAGGAACTTTCATTGTGTGTTTATTCTAGCGCCCCCTTTGGACTAAAGTGGTAGTGTTTTTACCACGCCAGCTGTTGTTCCTGGGTGAGCGTATACCCATGACAAAGGCATTAAGAAAAACTATATAAAATAAAAATAGCATTCTCTGCACTGATGGTCTCGTTTGCTGTTACATGTAATTTATGATCATCAGAGGAAACATGAGACTGTTTCAGAAATATTTAAAAGTTAATTTAGGAAGCCTTGAGGCTTATTTTTAAATATAACAAAACTTCCCAAGTTTCTTATATCTGTAGGGATAAAATTTCACTTTATTTTTCAATATTTACTTACATTTACATAAAGAAAGAACCAGACATCAAAGATTTTGCCAAATTACTACAGAGTACTTATGTATATGGTTTACATCAACACATGTCTCTAACCACTGCACCACAAGCGCCCCCTTGAAATGTTTAATCCTGATCCCTGCTGAAGCAGGAAGAACAACATGGAATCAAACTTTCAAATGTTTCTTATAATACAGAATTGGATCAAGTTGTATAAATGCTTTATTTGTTGAACGGTTACAGTGATAAAGTAGTCAGGTAAATGCACATTGTGTTAGATCCCCCCCTTCTCCATAGAGTCTCAGTCCTCTTCACAGCAGACCCGGGTTAGAATCCAGCCCGGGTCGTTCTCTGCATGTCATTCCCCTGTCTGTCTGTCTGTCTGTCTGTCTGTCTGTCTGTCTGTCTGTCTGTCTGTCTGTCTGTCTGTCTGTCTGTCCTCTTCACAGCAGACCTGGGTTAGAATCCAGCCCGGGTCGTTCTCTGCATGTCATTCCCCTCTCTGACACATTTCATCTCTGTCTCTACAAACTGTCAATAAAGCAATAAAAAAATAAGAAAAAAACGTCACTGACTGTCTATCCAAACTGTCAATAAAGAAAAATGCGAGAAAAAAAACTTCCCTGACTCGACTCCTGTGTGTCATCAGATAAGACGCCTCCTCACTTCAAACAGACCGCAGCCTGTTGATAGGATCACACCACAGACCAGCGCCAGCCTCTCCCATAGAGAAACAGTTCAACAGTTTTTGTACGAGAGTATTTCACTGTGTCTACGTACCACAGTGACTGAAGCCAGTGAGACGCCCTGACAAAAACCTCTCCATGTCTTAACACAGCAGAAACACATGTTAAAGCTGCTCCGAGGAACTTTCAGTGTGTGTAAATTCTAGCGCCCCCTTTGGAAAAAAATCAGTGGTGTTTTTACCACGCCAGCTGTTGTTCCTTTCTAAACTTTGGACTTTAAAATATAAAATAATGATTTTAACTCTGGCATCATCCAACATCTAGTTTTTTTTTTTTTTTAAGAGATGCAAATGTAATTTAATACATAATTTGCCAGATATTGCAAAATAAAAAAAAAACTTTATCGTCAAATCTGATACATGCAAGACATACACAAGAATCGAAATAAATTTTATCTCCGACCCACGGTGCAATAGGAACACACACACACACACACACACACACACTAACATACACCAAGTGCAATAGGAACAATACAATAAAGTAGAATAAGATAAAGATAAACGATATTTACAGTAAATACATTCTCGATATTAGTAATCCAAAGGTACAAAATAAAATGGTAGGGGAGAACGGGGGAATCTGAGGCATCGGGTAATGTGAGCCACCCCCTGTATCTAGGCAACGGAAAACATTTGTGGTCATGTGAGATATATGTTTTCAAGCCCCTCTCATTTCCCCATGACCCTGAAAGAGAGGACCTCATGGTGCTGTGGTAAGCATGTTTTTTTCACCAAAATAGGTATTTTGCATGTAAAAGTAAATTTTCTTGCTGTCAACTTAATCAACTGTTGTGCCAAAGCAAATGTATTCACGTAGAAAAACTTCTATCATACGTGTTGATGAACTACCAACATATGAAACCATGTGATGCTGATAACTGAAGATTAGCCTGAAATGCTAAGAGAGGTAGTTTTTTCTCAAATTATGGTGGTGGGGAAAAGTGAGCCAAATGCTGTGGGGGAAAGTGAGCCACTGTCTCACTTTCCCCCACCATGAGGCACAAGTTAAGTTTAGTCTTTAACATATTTTAATGTAATATTACATAACATTTGTTTTATTTTAATGTCATACACATTGTAGAAAAGCCATCATGCCAAGGAAATACACCAGGAAGACGACCTGGGGCAACCACACGGAAAGAGCACCTTCTCATCTTTCCCTGTAACCTTCAGGGCTGGAATGTAGATTAGGCCTAGTTGTAGAGTATGGCCCAATCTAGATCCACCCCCTACACCCTATCCCTACCCACTATCCCTCCGTTTGCGCATTCGCGGGGAGGGCCCGCCATATTGAGTGTCGTCCCAAACCACCGAGCCTAGAGTGTGAGTGGGTTATAAAGCCCTCGATCACCGAGTCTGCATCGACGTTGGCTCAGTCCTACGTTTGACACAGGTGTCCGCCAATCAATTATGTCCGGAATGGAAGAGCCAACTTACAAATGAGAGTTCCAGGGAGTTTGTTTCCCGAATTATAAATGAAACGTACTCTTACCTCAAACAGACAGTTGATTGATTATTTTTATGCATAGCCCTAAATGACGGAACCGGAGGGTAGCCTACAATATCGGAACGAACATGTTGTTTTACACTTGTTGATTTGATTATGCCACTTGTCTACCGTTAGTGTATTTTCAGGACCATGGATAAAAGATAAAACGAAGCAGATGAAGAAAATGCCCACAAGTTAATAAGGGACAGTGATTATTATTTCCTTAAATTGTTAGTAAGATTTGTGTTACTGTTAGGCCTATTTAAAGCCGGTGAGGGGTAGTAATAGCGGCGGTGACGTCAGTCAGCTGGAGCGCGTGACTTTTCTTATTTATGACCACCCTTGCAGTGCATTATAATTTATGCACGCTAATTAACTGCCGCGATTCGCCGGTCGCCGGCATGTATTCCATGACAAGTGGAATACATGCTTTAGCATAGCAGACTATTGTTCTTTTCCCTGGTTGTGTATGCTGCTGTGTATGTAAACTAAAAGGATAATTAAACAGCGGATCAAACACCCGTTTTCTCCACTACAGACTGAGCTGGTAAAATTAAGAATATGCAGTTAGAAAATGTTTAACAACAAATACATTATGCAGCCAAAAAAGCATGGGAGTGAGTTTGTTTTTATTCAATACTACATTTTACTCTCTCATGCGTAGCCTATATGAATGTAAAGAGTGTTTCAGGTCAAATATAAATGTGGTGGAATTTTATTTTAGGGTGAGAAATAAAGACTTAACAAACTAGTGTCTCTAGGTTTCTTCCTGTTTCCGTCTGACAGAGGCGAGGGCTTGTCAAAGGCGCACCGTTGTTATACCATCGCCCTTAATGATCGAGTGGCACTTCACAGCCGCGAGGGTGACTCCACAGCGAGTGCCTAGGGAGTCATTTGGGATTGGGCCTATGACAGGCTGATGTTATAATCCAGTTGGGTCTTCTCCCGTGTTCTGAGTCCCAGGCTGTTCTCGCTGGTTCTGATTTTCCTATGCTTTGACCCCCAGACACTAGCTGGCTCTAAGGGTCCTGTGTTCTGACCCCCAGACTGTGTTCTAATCTAACTGGTTCTATCTTTCATTTGAATCTTATTAAAACCTTTTGAATTATAATATGTTGTATTTGATTTTGTTCAGAGTTACTTTCAAGTGTTTAGAAAATTTGCTTTGCTTAATTGACCAAACCCCATCATTCTTTTACTAGTCCGACATTATTTCTGGAATGTGTGGCTAGCTCTCAGGATTCTTACTGTTACAATATGTGTTGTTATGGTAGTTTCAGAGTGGAAAAAGTAAGTGGATCAGTTTACCCCAGAGCTGCGGTAAAGTGAGCCACATGACAACTTTTTTTAAAACAATCATATTTTCACTGCCGTTTGTCTTGAAAAAATTCTGCTACTGCCCATTTCTAGGAAACATCCTGAATTAATGGGAAATGTGTAAATTTTAGTGATAAATCATTTTAGCTCCCTTAGAGGGGAGCAAATGTAAAAAGTGGCTCAGATTACCCCGTTCTCCCCTATATGTAAAATAGAATAGAAAGTAAAAAGTAAATCAATTAAATTGAAATGTGCAATGTTGTTGATGAACAATATTTACAATATGTGCAATATGCAGTCTAAAAACTAACAACATTAAAATATTAGATTATAATGTGAAAGGGCCATTTCCTGTGTGGAGGCAGGTCCGTGTGTGTGAGAGGGTTTTTGTACGACGTGTTTTCACCGTGGGGGTTGGAGCACAGTGACTGAAACTCCGCTCAGGGCTGCACACAAACCTAAAATCTCCTCCAAAGTGTCTGTAAAGGGTCTGTGAAAGTCCAGATTCAACCCATCCCCATCTAAAAGCCCTGTGTGTCCAAGGTGAGTCTTAATTTGACTATTTTTCTATCTTATCTACACACATTTATCCACTTTACTGAGCTTCAAGTGTTGAATGTGTTGGTGAATGTGTTGTAAAAAATGTCCAAAATTCTTGCATTTACAACATAAACACACACATCAAACTCTCTGTGTTTGTTTGCCAGTGCCTTATATAGTGTCTGTGGGGAGAGGAAGTGGATTTGTTAAATTTTTGTGCTTTTTTTCAGATGATTGACATGTGTGAGGTTTTTGTACGAGGATGTAACACTGTGCTGCATTGGTGTTCGCCAAACCCATCCGTCTCACCGTGGAGCCCAAAGGTAAGAAAATACACTTTAAATACAGAATATTAACCAAGTTTATTCGTCTAGTTTCCAGTCTAAATATCTCAGGAAAAATTCAAGATTCAAGATGGTTTTATTGTCATATTCACATTAACAAACACAGAGCAGTCGCTGGCTATGAAATCCTATAGTCTTGGGCTCCTTCTACAATGTGGAATATAAAGAACAAGGAAAAGTATAAGGAGGAACACAAGTATGGCAGCTGAGACTTAAATAACAAAACTAAATAAATGTAAAATGTAAAACAGATATATCACTGAATAAGCAGCTTTTCAGTGAGATACAGGGGGCTGTAAGTTCAAGTCAAGACAAACTATAGTGTCAACTCTGATACATGCGAGACAAACATAAGAATCTAAATTATCTTTATCTCCGACCCACGGTGCAATAGGAACAATAAAATAAAGTAGAATAAGATAAAGTTAAACAATATTTACAGTAAATACATTCTAAATACTAGATAGGCTTGATTTGAAAAAGGCTGGCTTACTATGACACAAAAGCTCATCGTTTTGCTAAGTAAAAAATGCTCAATTTGACAATGTCTAGCTATAACTTCAACATATATCTCTTCTTAAAATGCTAAAATATCACTACCAGTACTTTATATTATGGAGAATAATACGTTATGAGATTTCAGGGAAAGCAGAGAAGTTTAAACAGATATGTCAGCCTTTCCTGGACTATATAACAGTACTGAAGGGACCTACATGACACCTCGTTGACTTTTTATTTTCTGCTTAACATTTACCTTTTAGTTTAAACAATGTCCTTAGAAACCTGTAAAGTAGAGTACGCCATGTTAGTTGTTTATTTTATTTATTTTAGTGTTTGTTTTTGTGTTCAATGTTTCAGTTGTGAGCTGCTGTTTTCAGAGTATTGAGATGCTGATTTTAGTTATAAAAGGTTTATTTTCAAATTGTAGTTTTGCAACATGAGTTCCGGGAAAGGTTTTTTGGTCGATTTAAAGCTGAAAATGTGGTTAAATTGCAACATTTTAGCTTTTAGCTTTTCGTTTGTTGTTTGTTGTGCTGTAATGTTAACAATAAGAAATCATAATGGTGCATTTGTCATGGGAGACAGGCAGCTCAAAATGTTTCAGACCTAAAATAGATTAAAACAGCGATTTAAGTTGATTATGGAAAGTTTAGTTGATGTAAGTGCTTTAGAAAGTTGAGATTTTTGGTTCAGAGTATTGAAGAGAAAAATAACGTTGAGATAATGTCCGTTAAAGATGGTTGTATAGGAGAAATATACAGACGCAAACAGACAAGGTTTAGTCAAATAAACACCTGAATGTACATTGAGGTCCTTTGATTTATACTAGTATGAAAGAAGACATGTTATGGAAGATAAATAGACAGAAAGCTCTGTTTTATCCTGCAGTGTCTCGCCTTAAAACGACAACAGAAGCAACATTTGTCCTCGCAAGTGTTTTAAATCCATGAAAAGTCCTGAAATGTTATTTAGATTTAGACTTAAAGTGGTTTAAATACAGTCAAATAAAATCCCGTCTGACTTAAGTTTTTATTGATTTTAGAATATATATATTTCACTTGAGCCGTAGACTTATTCTTGTTGTAATTAACTGTGTAAAGCCGTTCATTTTCCCACTAGAAATGTAAGTGCCAAGTGCTTTTACTGAAAATGAAAAAACAACTGAAAATGATCCATACTTTAAAGTAAAAAGCTAAAATGTTTAAATACTGAAATACACTGTGTTCTGTTGAAGCTGCCGCTGGAGATACGTCTGTCTGTCAAGTGCTGAGAAAGTTACTTAAGATGAGCATTTGAATTTGAAATCTGTTAAGTCTTAAATTTACGGTTAGGTTTAGTAAGTTAGTGACAAATAGAAACTCAGACTGATAGTAGTTACAGATATTCAGTATATTGAATATTGACAAAGTTTGTTTGTTGTACAAGAAAAAAACAACTTAAAACCATTAAAATATGTAAAAATGTTTTAAACGCAGTGATTTACTCAACTTACAAAAAAAAAAAAAATGTTTTCAAGCACTGGTCCATTTTGAGATTTCTTATCTATTTATCTTCCGTAACATGTCTTATTTCATACTAGTATAAATCAAAAGGTCCAAAATGTACATTCAGGTGTTTATTTGACTAAACCTTGTCTGTTTGCGTCTGTATATTTCTTGGTGCCCATGCAGACGGGCAGAGAATCTAACCTTGTACGCTGTAGTAGATTCTAGTAGCGACCTCTTTTCTATATGCTTGATAAATAGAAATAATTTAACGACGTAACGTAAACGACTAAACTAATGGGTGAAGGTCCGTTGTGGCAAGTGTGTTTTTGTGATGCAGTGGATTGGAGCCCAAGAAAAATTTCCCTTTACGAGACAATAATCTAATTTTATCTTATCTTGAGTAGTAGGGCTCAGAGGGGTAAATTGGGATTCGACCTTTGATTGTTTTGCATTATTTTTCCATCTAAGCCTGTACAAGTTTCTTCCGCACACACTCATGCACTTACTCTTATTCACTTTAATTTATTTGAACTCTATCTGTTCCAATACTTTTGCTCACCTAAAAATGTGGTGTTCCTTTACAAATAAGGCTATCTCCTCAGTTGTGTATCAGATCCAGATGTTAATACCTGGAAATGAAAGCTGAAATGTTGAGCTATTGTCTCATATTCATAATTCAGTATCAAACCCAAATGTTTCCAGTCTACAGCAAAAATAAAGGAATTGTCCTCACTGTTCCAATACTTTTGGAGGGGACTGTATATGTTCTTGTCACTACTTGTTTTTGTGTTGTTTGTATGTGAAATGAAAACAAAATGATTAACATGATTGAAATAGCTTGCACCCTATTTGGTAGCTGCTGCTGCTATCGGTGCGTGTGAATGGGTGAATGTGTGTGTGAATGGGTGAATGTGTACAAAACAATGTAAAGCGTTTTGGGTCTGAGAAAAACCAGGGAAAAGAGCTTTATAAGTGGAGAACATTTATCCATTCATTCATTCATTCATTCATTGCTCCGTATCAGACGTGACCCCTAAGAAGCCGACCCTGTTTATCCTTTCTATCCGTCAAATGCTGTAAAAAGTTTTGCAGAGAGAAGTGAATTGAAGATATTTTGAGAGGTTTTCATGGAGCGCTACAGTAGATGCTATTACGGACCTATTCTCTATATTTTTTATTTATTTATTTTTTTAAAACACTGTATCATGAACTAGTGAGAAACGGCATTTCGTTTCATTTTCTGTATGGAAGTACAGTCTGTTGGAATGACAATAAAATGAATCTTGAATCTTGGATCTAAGCTTGATAAATATAAATTATTCAACGATGTAACGTAAACGAATAAACTAATGGGTGAAGGTCCATTGTGGGAAGTGCGTTCTTGTCATGCAGTGGTTTGGAACCCAATACAAATGTTCCAGTAACACTTTACAATAAGGGAACATTGGGATTCAACCATAGATAGTATAAAGATTCAACCTTTGATTGTCTTGCTTTTTTTTAATTGTATTTATTTTTTAATTTTTATTGTGGTATTCATATATTGAGCGTTTTCTAGCCGTCAAATACTGTAAAAAGTTTTGCAGAAAGAAGTGAACTGAAGATATTTTGAGTCTTTTTTGAGAGGTTTTCATGGAGCCTGGTTTGTGGACCCCCTGCTCATCCTGTGTCCTGTTTTATTCCCATATCAGACGTGTCCCCTAAGCCGCCGACCCTGTTTGTCCTGGACCCTCTGAAGCCCGCTGGTGTCTCCATGGAAGAGCTGGGCGAATCCGTCTGTCTCGCCACAGACTTCCGCCCCAGCGACGGGGAAGTGACTCTGAACACGAGGGACGGACGCGTCCATAAGAACACGTCCAGCGCCGCGGTGTCGCCACGAGACAAAACCTGGTTCTACGCCGGATTCACCAACGAGACGCTCTACTCCTGTGAGCTGCACGGAGCCTCCGCAAACAACCACCAGCGTGAGTCCAGAACTGAGGCCTAAAGTGTCTGTCTGTCTGTCTGTCTGTCTGTCTGTCTGTCTGTCTGTCTGTCTGTCTGTCTATCTATCTATCTATCTATCTATCTATCTATCTATCTATCTATCTATCTATCTATCTATCTATCTATCTATCTATCTATCTATCTATCTATCTATCTATCTATCTATCTATCTATCTATCTATCTATCTATCTATCTATCTATCTATCTATCTATCTATCTATCTATCTATCTATCTATCTATCTATCTATCTATCTATCTATCTATCTATCTATCTATCTATCTATTCCTCCCTCCCTCCATCCATCCATCCATCCTGACTGATGTGTGTTTCTGTTTTTCCCCAGTGGAGATGTGTGCAGAGCTTCATCCAGGTGAGTCAACAAACACACATCTGCCATTAAACATTAAACATTAAAATGTGTTGAACAAACTGAACTTGATAGTATGTCTCTCTTCTACAGATAAATCCAAGCTGAACACTGTCCTGCTGTTGATGAACGGAGTGAGAGTTATTTTGACCAAAGCTGTGGCCTTCAGCACTGTGTTCACCATCAGGGCCATTCTGTTGTAGCGCCCGGTCAGCCAGGAACTACACAGGGGATTAACTAAAGGTGCAGTCAGTGATTCTGGAGAACGCTTGTTGTCAAAATCACTTTTTTTTTTGCCAAAATCAGTGAATATCTCCTGACCATCTGTTACCTGTTTGTAATCTGTGTGTGCACTGAAAAAAGAATCTGGTGTGAATACACAGCCTAGGCTCTGTAAACGGCCATGGTTGTAGCTACAGTGGGCCCTGTTTGTTTGAATACCCTTTGTTCAAAGTACAGGACAGGTAGTGGATCATGAGGAGACATTCACAAAAATGTATTTTGTTAACAATCGGTCTTCAGAATCACTGGCTCCACCTTTTAAATGAGAATCATCTGTGGAGCTGCGATATAATAAATATGCAGTTATTCATTGATCAAGCTTAGTTTTTCCTTTTTATGTAACTACATGTTTATTAACAGTTCAAATATACTGAATGTTTTCTGTTGCAGCTCATCTGATTTTTTTTAAAATAATTGTTCTGTTTTTGCTTATTTCATTATTTTTATCATATTTTTTAAGTGTTTTAACTGACATGACGCCTGTACAGTCTGTGCAGTTTGTCCTTTGTAACTTTAACCATTTGTCCTGCTTTAAAGAAATATTTCTAATAAAAGTTCAGTGGCGTTTATTCAGTGTCTCTGTGGGTTTGTAAACAAACTGTCCCACCGTCCCTATAGCAACATACCAGTTTACAGAGCCTAGGCTGTCTATTATCACTGGATTTTTTTTCAGCACATTTATACATTTTATTTTTAATCTTGGCTGCAATGTATTGATCATTCAGCCCTGTGTGTGTGTGTGTGTGTGTGTGTGTGTGTGTGTGTGTGTGTGTGTGTGTGTGTGTGTGTGTGTGTGTGTGTGTGTGTGTGTGTGTGTGTGTGTGTGTGTGTGTGTGTGTGTGTGTGTGTGTGTGTGTGTGTGTGTGTGTGTCGGTTGGTTTTCATCAGTTGAAACCACTTTTCACCAGAAGCTGAAACCTGCAGATAGCGATCGCACAGGAAGCAGACGGCAGCAACACCCTGACAGACACAGGCCTCAACACTGAACTGAGAATATGGATAAAATAATGTGTTGAGCAGTGTGTAGAATTCATTGGCATTCTCAGAACAGACTTGGTTGAAATATAATATAATATTCATAAGTATGTTTAAATGAGTGTCTTATCGCTTAAAAATAAATGTATTAGTTTTAGCCTTTTATATTTACATAAGAGAGGGGCTTGGCATGATTTTACACTGCCATGATTCTACAGCAGCACATATGGACCTTTGATTTATACTAGTATGAAAGAAGACATGTTATGGAAGCTTGTTGTCAAAATCATAGATCCGCCACCTGTCTGTAGTGTGTGTGAGCAGATTTTTTTTAATTTTTTTTAATACACAGCTTAGGCTCTGTAAACTGGTATGGTGATAGCCAAGAGGTAAAGATAGTCAGAAGTCAGTCACCTATACTGGGTCAATCTACCTGCAGCATTACCTGCCACTCAAATAGTTGGCCACGCCCCCAAATGCTTTATTGGTCGGCCCTTCACCCATGTGACTTCCTGGTTTGTCTCCAGCCAGGACAAGGGAAGCACATGGATGTAAGTTGTTGTGGCCTTTAAAGGTGCTCCGAGGAACTTTAAGGTTTGGACAAAAGCATTGTAACTGCTGTTACATGTCGTTTATCATCATCAGAGGGAAAATTAGACTGTTTCAGAAATATTTAAAAGTTCCTCGTAGCACCTTTTATGTGAGTTAAAAGTTATCTATTTTACCATTATGACCTTTTTGTTATGCAAGTAAATCAGTAATGTTTTGTCATTTAGTAGTTAAATTAAAAGCTGCCAAGTGATGAAATACAGGAGATTTCAACATTACTATCTGATAACATAAGGCAAGAGGAATGATATCTAGTAAATTGATTGAAATTTGTGACTTAAACCCAAAGATGGAACCTGATCTGAGCTCAAACATCATGTCAGAAAACATCAACCTCAGAGATACGCTGCCATCTAGTGGACAATGGAGAGAAGTGTCAGTTTAAATCTGTGTGATACTGTGTTTGTGATGTTTTGAATATACGTCAATGAACCGATATGTAATGAGTTACCTGGAAATATCAGGATTTAAAAAAAAATATATTTTCTTTGGAAAGTATAGTCTTACTTCATACACATTATCACTACATCAAACACTGCAAGGTCAAAGGTCACCATACAAAGAGATACAATAAAAGGTTGAAATATGGACTCAATAATAGATCTGTAGAATAAACCCAGGAGTCGGGGGCACTGAAGCTAAAAGCCTTAAAAGTATTTCCAAGCTCAGACCGGCTTTACTGGGATATAGATATACAAACTTAGATCTGGAGTTTGCTCTCAGAATGGTTGTTGGTATTTAGGCCGCAGGTGAAGATTGGTTCAGAAACAGGTCACGCAGCTACGTAGCTTTCCTGCCTGTTACATAAAGTTTAAATTTAGTTTTTAGCTCGGAGGACACGAGTGAAGAGGAGTCACAGACCTGATCAGCACTAGCAAGGATCCCTGGGGATTTATACACATCAACAGGTAAAACTCCACTGCTGCTCGAATCAGCTAAGGCCTCAACCTGCTTCAGATGACCACATTTTTTTTTCACAATAATTTTTTGTGCATTTTTATGTTTTGTGAGACAGAGATGGAATCCACAGCACCAGTTTGCCCCACGGCTGTCAATGTCGCCACCATCCCGGGAGCTGCAAACATTGGTGTCGGGTGAGGAATGCACTGTGGCTTAACCCCCCCATCTATCCCCCCAGGCAGGCCAAGTGTGGGGCATCGGGTGGGCGAGTCTTTTTGGTAAGTTTGTCCGTTCTGTGCTACTGTAGAAACATGGCGGTGCAACATAGCGGCCTCAGCGCCCCGCTCCTATGTAGATATAAAAGGCTCATTCTAAGTCAACCTAAAAAAAAACATCTGAATTATCAGCCGCACAAATAAAATGAAGTGAAGAATATAACAATAAACAAGTTTATATAAACATTAAAAAAATCACTTTAGTTGATAAACTATAAATCGAGAGGCGACCTGACACACTGCAGTATTTGTCACAGTGCGAGTTACAGTGTGACTGGTCAGGGAGCGAGAACACTTTACTTTGGAAGTGGAACCAAACTGACTGTTGAAAATGGTAAGAATAATATTTTCTTATAACAAGAATTAAAAATGCATCAATAGAAGTTGTAAATTTGTAATTTTAGATGAATTTATTGTGTTTTTATAGTGTTTGGTTGACGCAAACTGACTTATGCACCATGAAGACTGTGCTTCAGAAAATGAAAAAAATTAAGAACCTATCAGTAATAAGGAATATAAAATGTATAAAATAAACCAGCTATCACACAATTGCATCAAATTGTATTATGAATAGCACAAGTAGAGAAAAGTAAAATGCAGTTCAGTGAATAAATGCAACTTAAAATTTGATAAAAACCTAAAATCAGAGGCTACATAACGCATCTATATAAAATAAAAATGAATACAAAAATGTAATAGTGTTAGAAATCTATATTTAGAGGCGATATTACACACTGTAGTATTTGTCACAGTCTGTGTCACAGTGTGAATAGACAAGGAGAACAAATCTATTTTGGCAGTGGAACCAAACTGACTATTGAAACTGGTAAGAATAATATTTTTACAATTTAACAATTTAAAGATAGTCAATAGAACATGTTCATTTGTGAGTTTAAGATGATTGAGATGCTTTTTTATTGTCTTCTTGTGAGTTGAGTTTAAACTGTAAAAACAAGCGGTAGAGAAGGCAGCGAGACACTTAAGACAATTATGAAATATATCTGATTAAAAGAAAGTGTGGAGTATTACAATTAACAAGTTTATATCAAATAAAAATCAATGATTAAATGTTGAAGAGGTTACAAATATACATTGAGAGGCGTAATGACACACTGCAGTATTTGTCACAGTGTGTGTTACAGTGTGAATGATCAGGGAGCGAGAAAACTTTACTTTGGAAGTGGAACCAAACTGACTGTTGAAACTGGTAAGAATAATATGTTTCACGATTCAAGACTTTAAAATTAGTCGATAGAACTTGTTAATTTGTAATTTTAGATGATTTTATTGTGTTTTTATAGAGTTTGGTTGATGCAAATTTACCTGGCCACACGCACACTGCAGACTTTGCTTCAGAAAAAGAAAAAAATTCAATCCTAATCAGTTATGATGAATTTAAAAGTTAAAAAACAAAATTTACTAACAAACAATCGCTTAAAACTGGATTATAAAATGCAAATCAGTGAATAAATGCAACTAAAAAGTGGATAAAAACATAAATTAAGAGACAAAATAAGAGTAAAAACAAACTTTAAAAGCCAAAGAAAATTCAAAATAGATTAAAATATTATATATACATTTTCTTTTTTGCGTCTGTGTGGCTACAGCAGTATTTGTCATAGTGTGAGTTACAGTGTGAATGCTCAGGGAGTGGGACAAATGTATTTTGGAAGTGGAACCAAACTGACTGTTGAAACTGGTAAGAATAATATTTTCAATGATTTAACACTTAGTTTAAATGTCTATTTCAATTGTTTTAATTCAAAATGTTCTTATTGTAATTTTTACTTTATTGAAAGACTCTCTAACTGCATGTGTCCAGGTAAATTGCCTCAACGAAACTCTATAAAAACACAAATAAATTAATCTAAAAATGACAAATTAACAAGTTCTACCAAGAGATTTCAAACGGTAAAGAACACGTTTCATTAAAAACAAAATATATTATAAATAATCAGGATTCTTTGCATCAGTGTGACTGCAGCAGTATTTGTTACAGTGTGAGTTACAGTGTGAATCAGGGAGCAAACAAACTATATTTTGGAAGTGGAACCAAACTTACTGTTGAAACTGGTAAGAATAATACATTTCATGATCGAAGACTTTGAAATGCATCAATAGATCTTGTGTATTTGTCATTTTAGATGAATTTCTTGTGTTTTTTATAGTTTGGTTGATAAACTAAATTGGATTCATGCAACCCAAAGGCAGTGCTTCAGAAAAATGAAATAACAATTTAAAAAATCTGAATGAAACCCATTAATACAGACGTTTAAACTGTAAAAACAAGCGGTAGAGAAAGCAGTGAGACACTTAGACACTTCTGAAATATATCAGATTCAAAAAAAGTGTAACATGACACACTGCAGTATTTGTCACAGCTAGAGTCACAGTGTGAATGCTCAGGGAGGAAACAAACTATATTTTGGAAGTGGAACCAAACTGACTATTGAAACTGGTAAGAATAATATGTTTCATGATTTAAGACTTTAAAATTAGTCATAGAACTTGTTAATTTGAATTAACTGTGGTTTTATAGAGTTTGGTTGAGGCAAATTAACCTGGACACACACACTGTAGACTGTGCTTCAGAAAATGAAATAAATCAAAAACGTATCGGTAATAATGACTAGAAAAGCTAAAAAACTAAAAAAACACTAACAAATTAACATAGTCTAAAAAAAACGATTTATGAAATGCAATGCAGTGAATAAATGCATCTTAAAAGTGGATGAAAACTTAAATTAAGAGACGAAATAAGAGTAAAAAACTAAAATTAAAAGCCAAAGAGAATGAAATCTAGAATATATGATCAATAATCAGGATTCTTTGCATCAGTGTGGCTGCAGCAGTATTTATCACAGTGAGAATTACAGTGTGAATAATAAGGGAGTGGGACAAATGTATTTCGGCAGTGGAACCAAACTGACTGTTGAAACTGGTAAGAATAATATTTTATATGATCTAAGACTTTAAAATGAGTCAATAGATCTTGTTAATTTGTCATTTTAGATGAGTTTATTGTGTCATTGTAGAGTTTAGTTGATGCAAACTGAGTTGGACACATGCACACTGCAGATTGGGCTTGAGAAAATGAAAAACCAAATGTTTTTAATTAAAGAATGTATCTGTTATAAGGAATATAAAAGTTAAAATAACTAACGGATGAATGCATAACACTTTTATAGACAGCATTGCAAAGATACTGAAATGCAGATCAGTTAATAAATGCAACTTAAAAGTGGATAAAAACATAAATTAACAGATGAAATGAGGGTAAAAAAAATAAAAGTTAAAAACTAAATATATCATATAATAATCAGGATTCTTTGCATCAGTGTGGCTGCAGCAGTTTTTGTCACAGTGCGAGTTACAGTGTGAATAATCAGGCAGGGAAAATGTATTTTGGAAGTGGAACCAAACTGATCGTTGAAACTGGTAAGGAGTTTATTGAATTTTTTTAAACAGCCTTTTTTCATCTTATAAATCCAAAATACTATGTACAGCTCTTTAAAAATGCATTTTCAGCATGTTGTTAAGATGAAAATGTCTCATAAATCAGACGCTGAACAACACATAAAACAAATCCTTCTGTAATAACCTTCAGAATAGTGCTGAGAATGATTGTGAAACGTTTATTCTTATCAATCCGTCTGCTTTAAATAAACTTGACACAGAAACTTAAATTAATTCGATTTTTATGAAAATTAAAGTTAAGTCACATGCAGTGGAGAGATGGAAAAAAATGCTCTTAAAACTATTTAATATTTCTTCGACTGACAGAAATAGTAACTTTGTGCATTTTTTTTAAACATTAACCAATATAGAATAATTCAAATGAATAACTTGTGATTGCTGTATAAGTTAAATAGCCCTATATAAGTGTGTGTGAGGTTTGTGTATGAGCGTGTGAGGCAGTGTGTCTGGGTCTGGAAACAAACTGATATTTGGTGGAGGAACAAAGCTCACTGTATCAACAGGTTGGTAAAATAAAACTTTTTTAATTTTAAATTTAAAAATGAACACAAACAGGATAAAATCTATATGAATACAGTTTTATTAAATTGTTGAATCGATCTTTCAGTCAGCTGCTTACTCCCAGTGAGAGAATGAGTCGATTTAAAATAGCAATTTAAGGGTTTTATTGGACAGATTTTAATCCTTTAAACTGGCCCCAGTCCTAGTCTGGTTTTTGTAAAGCTGTGTATCTCGGTGTGACTGCACAGGGAGGATACAAAACACTATTCGGAAGTGGAACTAAATTAACTGTTCAAAGCAGTAAGTAACGTTTTTAATCAAAGTGAAGTCTTGTTGGATTAATGTAACTATTTATCGACAGGGGTTAAAAATACATTTCAGTTTTGTGACAATCAAATCCAGGATTAGGTTCTTAAAATGAGGCACTGCATGCAAAAATATTTTTTTCCAAGCATGGGTCGATTTCTAGATTTTAATTTATTTTGCTTCTATAACACAATTTATTTCATACTAAGTTCAAATATGTACATTTAGGTGTTTATTTGACTAAACCTTGTTTGCTTGCATTTGTATATTTCTACTATAGAACCATCTTTAACACATTACATCAACTAAATTTACCATAATCATTCTTAGCACTATTCAGAAGGTTATTATTACAGAAGGATATGTTGTGAGAATCTGTCAAAAAACCTGAAGTTTCTTGTGACATCCATTGAGAAACAAATATTTGTTGACGAAAATGATCTAAAAATGGAAATAACCAAAACATTATAGATTCAAAATGATAGAAATGTGACTGTTTGCAGCTGAGGTGAGTTTTCGTCATGTTGTGTGTGACTGTGTGAATACTGGAGGTTACGGTAAACTGCTGTTTGGATCTGGCAGCAAACTGAACGTCCAAAGCCGTGAGTTTTTAATGCTTTTAACCTTTAGAATATAATTTAATAATATAAGAAATATTTAAGTGAGTAGAAGAAACAAAATGTGTGTTACAAAGTGCTTAAGACAAATGTTAATAATGTAAAAAAAGCAGATGGGGAAAACAGAACATGAGCATTTCAAATTCACAAATTAAAATTTAGACTTAAATATCATAAGAAAAACAAATTTTTACGTCTTTTCTAAACTGTCAGTTGGAGCTTTAACTATAAATACACTAGTAAACTTCTATAAACGACGAAAAGAAATAAGAACTAACGCTCAGGGTTCAGTTTAGTTTTTATGTCTTCCCGTCAACAATTCAAATGTTAAAATAATTCAAGGTTTCTGTAGCTGCCGTGTTCATGTCCAAAGTCACTAAAAAAAGTAAAAGTTTTGATATCAACCTGAATTATTTAGTTGCTTTAGTTATTTATTTATCATATTTTTAGACGAATTGAGCTGTTTCTAGTGATCGAATACTGTGTATAAAGTTTTGCAGGAAAAACTGAATTGAAGATATTTTTTAGACTCAGAGGTTTTCGTACAGAGGTTCGACACAGTGTGCAATCTGGAGGGCTCAACAAAATGGTTTTTGGCTCCGGGACCAGAGTGACCGTCGAGTCCAGTGAGTTTGATTTAGTTTTTTACACCTTTTTAAATTTGTTTATTTTTTCTAAAATATGCTCAAAAAAATCTAAACTTCAAACCATAAAATAAAGCAGCGATTCAGTGTAGACTTCACAAACATACTGAGGTCTCCAGCAACATTTAAAATCTAAGAGAAAATTCAGTATAATGTTATCAAGAGTGTTAAAACAACCCAGTACAGAATGACTTAAACATGTCTCACACTTTGAAATTTGTCAATTTAACTTGTTAATTTGCCATTTTAGATGAATTTATTGTGTCGTGTTTGGTTGATGCAAACTGACCTGGACATATGCACACTGCAGACTGTCCTTCAGAAAATTAAATACATTTAAAAACTTATAATTAATATTAAATATAAAGTTAAGAAACCGAACCAGCTTCCATACAATTGCATCAAACTGGATTATAAAATCCTAATAGTCAATAAATGCAACCTAAACAAATTATAAAAAACATCAATTAAGAGACTACATGAGAGACATTTTTTGAAAAGCTAAAGTAGTTTAAAAACAGAATATATGATCAATAATCAGGATTCTTTGCATCCATGCGACTTCAGCAGTTTTTGTCACAGTGCGAGTTACAGTGTGAATAATCAGGCAGGGAACAAACTTTACTTCGGCAATGGAATCAAACTGACTATTGAAACTGGTAAGATTAATATTTTTCATGTTTTTAACACTTTAAAATGCTTTTTGAAATCATAACCGTAAGATTTAGTCATAAAAACAAAACTAATAAAATAAGTAAAACGGAACAAAATTGATTATTTTAATTTAGTTTTACCAGATATATTTTTATATATATTTATTTACATATTATTTTAAGTTCAATATTTCAAATTTATGTTTCACATTTGTTTTTCTAAAGAGAATTTTGGTTCAGTCCAGATCAGACTTCAATGCTTGTACAACGTTTGCATTCAATTATTTCTAATAATGAAGAAGGTTTTAAACTTAAAACTCAAAATCTAAATAGCTAAAATCATGTTTTGTTAAATTAAGTTTGGTTCAGTTTGCCTGTGCTGAGTTTTTGTCATGGAGTTTCATGTTGTGTGAAGACTGGATATGAAAAGCTGGTCTTTGGAAGTGGAACAAGATTAACCGTAGAAACCAGTGAGTAGATATTTATTTAATAACAAACTTTACAGTATTTTACTGGAAACTAGAAGTTTTCAAAAGATTTGTGTCTATTTATCTTCCATAACATGTTCTTTTCTACTAGTATAAATCTGTTCGGTAAGAGATGCAAATTTACTCATAAGTTAAGATATTGCCAGATAATTCTAGAAGTGCTATTACATGTTGATGAAAAATAAAACTTTAAAGACCTAAGAAACCTCAAATGATCATGTAATCTTAGATTCTAAAACTCTATTTCTGCATTTGTTTTTAGCTTTATTAGCCTGCGTTTTACACAAAAACATACAATTAACAAAATAAATCAGTGAATGACAACATGTAGATTCATTTTAACAGTAAGAAGACCATTGCTTCAACAGAAGTCTCAAATGTAAAATAGAGTTCAGTTCATTTCGTCGTCTGAGTTTTTGTTATGGAGTTTCATGTTGTGTGAACGATGGAAATCGAAAGCTGGTCTTTGGAAGTGGAACCAGATTAACCATTGAACCCAGTGAGTAGATATTTATATAAAAGCAAATGTTACAGTTTTTTAACGGAAATGATAACACATAAGAGGAAAAATTGATTTAAAAATTATTTAAAAAATGTGTTTTAATACAATTGTATTTTATTGTCAGTTAAGCACTTGCAAGGTTTCATGACTATATCTATACGTTAAAATGTTGAATTATTCACATGGAGGGTCTCGTCTTAAAATGTATAAAAATCTATTTTATGATGTTAATTTCTTTTGTTAAAAACTGTTAATGGGAAACAATAAGTATATTAAAAGTCTCACATGTTAAAGCAATGATTAAATAAATAATCAACTTTTTAAATTAGGTTTTAAGTGTAAATTTAGTTTTTTATAGTTTTATTTTAGATAGTTTGGTTCACTTTGCCTCTGCTGAGTTTGTGTTATGGAGCCTCATGTTGTGTGAATACTGCAACTGATAAAATTATCTTTGGAAGTGGAACCAGATTAACCATTGAACCAAGTGAGTAGATATTTATTTAAAAGCAAATGCTAGTGTTTTAACGGAAATGATAACAAATAAGAGGAAAAAAATCGATTAAAAAAAACACGTGTGATGAAAATACGTAATACAAAAAAAAAGTGTTAATGTCAGTTAAGCACTTGCAAGGTTTCATGATTATATCTATAAGTTAAAATGTTGACTTATTTACCTGCAGTGTCTTGACTTAAAATGTATAAATATCTATTGTATGATGTTAGTTTCTTTTGTTAAAAACTCTTAATGGGAAACAATAAGTCAATTAAAAGTCTCACATGTAAAAGCAATGATTAAATAAAATAGAAAATCATCTTTTTAACTAAATTTTAAGTGTAAATTTATTTTTTTTAAGTTTTTTTTTTAGATAGAGTTTGGTTCATTTCCTCTGCTGAGTTTTTGTTATGGAGCCTCATGTTGTGTGAATCTTGGAAATAAGATCTTCTTTGGAAGTGGAACCAGATTAACTATAGAACCCAGTGAGTACATATTTATATAATAGCAAACTTTACAGTATTTTACAGGACTTTCCCTACAACAAATATAAGAGTAACAAATTATTTAAAATTATGTTCTCGACTTTTTTAGACTCATAAAATCAGCAGAGTAGAAAAAAGTTCTCAAATCTTTTATTTCTAAATGTACTTTTTTCACAAAACTTAAAAAAGTAAGTTGTTTTGTTCGGATGGAAGATTTTAAATTATGAGACCAGATCAATAATTTTTGTTTGGCATCTCTACTGTACAGAAAATATAAGACGCTGCGTTATTAATTGCATGTATCTTATATTAATTCAAAATTGCAAACTGTCTTCATGACCGGAAACAAGTCAAAAATTTCCAGAATGTAAATTGTTTAAATGTTTTTCTAAATAGGGTTTGGTTCTGTTTGTATATGATGAGTTTTTGTTATGGAGCGTCATGTTGTGTGAAGGATGGAAGTGGATATAAAATGATCTTTGGAAGTGGAACCAAAGTAACCATAGAACCCAGTGAGTAGAAAAACAGTTCATAATATCAATCGATATTTTAAAGGGATAATCTTTGAAAACAAATGCATGTGAAATACCTTTTAATTAACACTTCAATGTATGAATGTAATGTGGAAATGGGAACAGGTCTCCCATGAAAAAGAGTCTCCGGTCTCAATGGGATTTACCTGTATAAATAAAGGTTTAAAAAAACATGCGACTAAACCTTGTTTTAAGAGGTTTTTGCCACATGTGATACATTCAACTTACATGCTTTTACTTACCCTAGTGTTTTCAATATTAATAATTTAATCATTAGTGCATCAGTAGTTAA
Source organism: Ammodytes marinus (assembly GCF_949987685.1). Taxonomy (NCBI): domain Eukaryota; kingdom Metazoa; phylum Chordata; class Actinopteri; order Uranoscopiformes; family Ammodytidae; genus Ammodytes; species Ammodytes marinus. The sequence continues at coordinate 32,613,258 of NC_137213.1, read as the reverse complement.
TTATCAGGCTAAAAACTAACTTTAATGTAGACATTTTAAATGTCAAAATATAACCCTATAAGATAATGATAAAAATAATTGTGTTTTAAAGTTTTCCTAAATACAAATTAGATATACCTTTTTTAAAATGGTATATTTATATTCATAGTATACATTTAAATATCGTTTTTTCTGAATGGAGTTTGGTTCACTAGGTCAGCCGAGTTTTTGTAATGGAGTTTCGTATTGTGTGAATGATGGAACGCAAAAGATCATCTTTGGAAGCGGAACCAAATTAACAATTGAACCGAGTAAGTAGATATTTATATTAAAAACAAACATTATAGTATATTGCAGGAAACAAAAAATATGGAAAATTTTTATTTAAAATGTCATAAACTAAGCAGTCTTTAGAAATCACCAAAATTCAAGATTCATCCAACGCAAGCAAAGATTTAAATGAGTTTTACAAACAGAAGACAACTCAACTGTTCAGTTAATAGGATGATTTTATATTTCATTTATCGTCTAAATGTAAATAAATTGGATTTTCTAGAGAGAGTCTGGTTCTCTAGGTTGGCTGAGTTTGTGTCATGGAGTTTCATGTTGTGTGAATACTGGAACTCAAAAGATCACCTTTGGAAGCGGAACCAAATTAACAATTGAAGCCAGTAAGTTGATATTTATATTGTGGCAGAAGTAACAATGTTTTTCAGGCTTTTCAACTAAAACAAATGAGAGAAGAATACTTAATTAAGATTTATTCATTTGACTATTTAGACTCAGCAGAGAAGTAGAACATTATTCACTGTTGTCAGGTAGAAAACTTGGATTTTCAAAATGTTAACTCTTCACCAAACAAAAAAAAAATTATTTTATCCGGATGGAAGATTTAAATTACAAGACCAAATTAATAATTTTTTTTCAGCATTTCTACGAAAAATACTAGAATTATCAATTAAAAGGTATTTTATATTAATTAATAAAAGCTAAAGCTAAACCGGACCGGACGAGTCTTACAAGTAAAAAAAGTCATGAATGTAAAAAAGAAAAATCTACGTTTTTCTAAATTAAGTTTGGTGCAGTTTCTCTGCTAAGTTTTTGCTATGGAGCTTCATGTTGTGTGAATACTGGTTCTGCTACTAAGCTGATCTTTGGAAGAGGGACCAGATTAACCATAGAACTCAGTAAGTTTTGATTTTAGATAAAATATTGTTATCATGCAGCATGTGAAATAAGTGTCTATGTGAACTGACCATGTTTTCAGAAGGATTTTGCTTTAATCGTGAAAGTTTAGGAAACATTTGATCCCTCAGATCTTAATTATTAAACAAGGTTTATTCATATATTTGCTTGTGGATATCATCATGAAACTTTGCCAGTGGATTACTAACATTAAAACAATATATTTTTTTATATTGAGATGTTAACAATATAATAATTGACAATATATGAAAAAATCCTTCTGTAATAACCTTCAGAATAGTGCTAAGAATGATTATGTAAAGTTTAGTTGATGTAAGCGCTTTTAGAAGTTAAGATTTTTGGTGCAGAGTATTGATTAATGTTGAGATAATGGCCATTAAAGATGGTTGTATTCTGTAGGTGAAATATACAGATAAAAACAGAAAAGGTTTAGACAAATAAACACCTAAATGTACATTTTGGACCTTTTGATTTATACTCCAATGAAAGAAGACAGGTAATTGAAGCAAAATAGACAAATCGAATTGACCAGTGCTTGAAAAATGTATATTTTTGTCTGCTGTGTCTCGCCTTCAAGTCGTCAGTGATCAAAACCGGTTATTATGCTCTTAAAGTAGAAATAATTTAGCTACAATCCTTTAGCTTGTTGGCGTATTGTCTGTGAGGTTTGTGTAGTGAAAATTTAGACTGTGTGACATACGGCTCTGGTTCAAACAAGATAATCTTTGGAACTGGAACCAAACTACATGTTACAAACAGTAAGTTACATTATTTAACACAATGGACTGTTAATCCGACTTTAGGCTTGAAAACCTAGGCTGTGAAATGCTCTAAAAAGGTTTAAGTTATAGTTGTGGAAAAATGTAAAAAATTATGTTTTTCTAAATGAATTTTGGGTTGGTTCGTCCATGATGAGTTTTTGTTATGCAGCGCCATGTTGTGTGAATACTGGATTTAAACTAATCTTTGGAAGTGGAACCAGATTAACCATTGAACCCAGTAAGTATTGATTTTAAAATGAATATAATTTTATAAGAAGTTAAATCAAGAAAAAACAATAATATTTCAAAGATTTTTTGTAGTTATCTGGACTGATCTGGATCTTTTTTTTTACTCGATTGAACAAAAATGTGAATTCATGAGTAAAAAGCTGCAGACAGTGATTTCAATTCTAAATTTAAAGATGCTTAGAGTCAAGAATATTTCAGAATAATGCTTCTGACAAATGGAAAACTGAAGAGTAATTTTGGGATAAAACCAATAATTCAGCTAAAACAGTCAGTAAAGAGTCTCAACTTCTAATTTACAAATAGCATCTTTAAAAGTAAATTTTTAATGTCTTTAATGGGAACACATACAATTTTCTGAAACAGTTCAGCTAATGACCAAACGTAAACTTCAATTTAACATGAAGATGATTGTAAAAGCTAAAAAAAAAAGTTGAATGTTAAAATTTAGTTTAATTCTAAGTAGAGTTTGGTTCAGAGTTTTTGTTATGGAGTTTCATGTTGTGTGAATACTGGAGGAGTGAATAAGATCATCTTTGGAGTTGGAACCAGATTAACCATTGAACCCAGTGAGTAGAAATACGCATTATAAAATTCTCGATAGTATTAGAAATTAAGATTTTTTTTTTTCTTTTTTACACAATTTTTTGTTCCAGAAATGGCTGTATCGTATTGAACTTTATGTTTAGTTCTAAAATGGTTCATAATCAGTGTTACTATGGGACTTATAATACAGAGAAAACAGGTCAGAAACTTAAACTTCAGTTTTAAACATTCCAAATATTTTGAGTTTGTGTTATGGAGTTTCATGTTGTGTGAATCTTGGAACTGCTAAAATGATATTTGGAAGAGGAACCAGATTAACTATCGAACCCAGTGAGTATTTAAGCGAAGCCTCTTTAAAAGCAATATTTATTAATATATATATATATATATAAATATATATATATAAACTCCTGTCTCCAAAATGGCAGATAAAACAAAGATATAAACACGTTTTTCTGAGCAGAAATTGTTGAAATATTGTACTTCCTTATTCGGTTAATATCAAATTGACATTTTATCCTCAATATATATATATATAAATAAGCTATTTATTCGACTCTTTACGACTTCAGAAAATAATTCACTGTTGTCATTGTCACATTGAATTTGAATAAAAATTAAATAAAAAATTTAATATAAAATGTTTTATCCGAATGGAAGATTTAGATTATGAGACATACTCAATCAATTTTGTTCAGTATCTCTATTGTAGAGTTTACATTATAGGTCTCTCTTGTAAAATAGTTTAATCTCAATGAGACTAACCTGGTTAAATAAAGGATAAATAAATATTAGAAGCTGATCGAAGGATCATTAATGAATAATTTATTTTAATTAAACATGGCACACTATCTTAAGGACTAGACTATGTTTTTTTAGTAGGTTTGGTGCAGTTCTTCTAGGCTGAGTTTGTGTTATGGCGCTTCATGTTGTGTGAATGCTGGTGGAAATACTAAAATGATCTTTGGAAGTGGAACCAGATTAACCATTGAACCCAGTGAGTAGAAATATTGATCTTAAAATTCCCCTTTCTATTAGAAATTTTAAAAAGTCTTTAAAAAAAATATGATTCATCCAAAAACAAACATTTAAACAAGTTTTTCGTACCAGAAATGGTTGAAATATTGTATTGTATTAAACTTATTGTTTGAGTTGAACAGTAAGTGTTAATATGGGACGAATAATAAGGCAAGAAATTTGAGGTGAATAGGGTAAAATCTTTAAAAAAATGCATTTTTGGAATATTTTTAAGAAGTAAATGTCTCATAAATCAGACAATGCACAACATATAAACACATCCTACTGTAATAACCTTCAGAATAGTGCTAAGAATGATTATGGAAAGTTTAGTTGATGTATGTACTTCAGAGCAATGAGAGAGAATTAATCTGAATAATAATTCAGAGTGTCGAGACTACAACAACCCACTGTTCACATTTTATGAGAACTTATATTTTATTCAAAATCTAAATTAAAATAATAGAATAATAGTGGTGTTGGGTTAATGTCATCGGCTGAGTTTGTGTTATGGAGCTTCATGTTGTGTGTATGGTGGAAATCAGAAGGTGATCTTTGGAAGTGGAACCAGATTAACAATTGAAACCAGTAAGTAGAAATATGGATCCTATATATATTATTTGATATAGGGCATTGTTAATAACAAACTAAATCTGCTATGAACAGGGAAATAATAATATTTCTAAGAATTTTTTGTTATCTGGGCAGAATCTGCACAGAGAACTGTTCTTGTAAAACACACACAAAAAAAATGTAATCTGATTTGAGTGGCATACATAGTTGAAATAATGTTTTCATCAAAATAATTTTCAGTGTATTAATCTTAAACAGGAACTCAAACAGTGTGCCCAGTATCTTTATTTTGTAGTCAAATATCAAACTGTACAATTAATCTATAATACAACTGTTATAATCAATTGATTTAAATACAAATAGGGACTTTTGTTTACTTGACAGAAAAATATTATGTATTCCTAAATGGAGTTCGGTTCAGTTGAGTTTATGTAATGGAGCTTCATATTGTGTGAATACTGGAGGTGGAAAGATGAGCTTTGGAAGTGGAACCATATTAACCATTGAACCCAGTGAGTAGAAACGTAGATCATTATTATTCACTGCTGTCAGGTAGAAAACGTGTATTTTTAAAAGTTACTTTTTCAAAAACTCAGAAAACAAAAACTGATGTTATTTTATCTGGATGAAATACTCTTTATAATAAACGTGTAAACAGTCTCTACAGTTATATCAGTTTAAAATGCGATAAAAATTGTAAAGTAAAAATTGTAAATGAAGAGCACTGTTTAAAATCTAACTTTACCTGTGTTTGGTAAAATAAAAAGGCTTTGCAGTTGAGGTGTAATCTAAAAGTTTAGAGATAGTTTTATAAATGTTTTATAAATGTTTGAAAGATTGTCTAAGTCATATTTATCATAATCAATAAATATATTAATACTATATTGTAGTCACAGCATCGGTGTATTTACTTATTGCATCATTTGCAAAACATTTAATTTAGTATCTTTACTGTACAGATAACGTTACAATGACATTTTATGTAAAGTATATATTCAATTATAACGCGTATTGTTGTAGGAAAAAAGAAATCATATTTTCTTAAATGGAGTTTGGTTCTGTTGGTCTCCGCCGAGTTTGTGTTATGGAACTTAATATTGTGTGAATGATGGAGTTAAGATGGTCTTTGGAAGTGGAACCAGATTAACCATCGAACCCAGTGAGTAGATATTTATATTGGGGCAAACGTTACAGTAAATAACAGGAAACTACAGCAAATAAAAGATAGGTATTTTAAATTATTCATTCAACTTTTCAGACTCAATAAATTAGCCTAGAATAGACAATCATTTACTGTTGTCTGGTAGAAAACCGGAGATTTTTAAATGTTAATTTTTCCACAGACTTAATTTCATCTTGATGACGCTGCAATTTTATGGAAAAAGATTACATTTTAAATACCTGTACATACTATTGTTATATATATTTTAAAAGGCTGTATCCAAAATCTGTTCCGTAAAAATGTTGGACTCTTATGTTTCAAAGATTTTAACTCTGGCTTTATCCAACATCTCAATTGTTTTTTAAAGAGTTACAAATGTACAAATAATTAGTAAGATATTGCCAAATTTGCATATTTATTCAAACAATTCTGAAAAATTGTAATATCAAAAATTATAATCAAATATATCACCATATTCAACAGATGTTTCTAGACTTAATTCACTGTAGCGGTGTTATAGTTTGTCTGAGGTTTCTGCACTGAGGCTCAACACTGTGTGAATGTCAACAAGATCATCTTTGGGAATGGAATCAAACTAACAATTAATCTCAGTAAGTATTCATTATACATCATAACACTCAAAAATATCAGAAACTAAATAAACAGTCTTTTGAAAAAAAAAACGCTATTACAGGTGCTACGAGGAACTTTAAAAAATTTCTGAACAGTCTAATTTTTCCTCTTATGATCATAAATGACATAACAGCAATAAACAGACCATCAGTGTAAAGAATGCAATTTTTTTATATATTTTTAATGCCTTTGTCATGGGTATACGCTCACCCAGGAACAACAGCTGGCGTGGTAAAAACGCTTTTGTCCAAAGAAGGTGAAAGAATTAACGCAAACTGAAAGTTCCTTGGAGCACCTAAAACAAAGATTTAAACAAGATTTAGGGGCAAAAATATCTCTATCAGTTATTATGAGGATTTGTATTTTCTATATAGTGTAAAAATATATATGGATTTTGGTTCAGTATCTCTGCTGAGTTTGTGTTATGGGGCTTCGTGTTGTGTGAATACTGGCGGTGGATATGGTAAAATCTTCTTTGGAAGTGGAACCAGATTAACCATTGAACCCAGTGAGTAGAAATGCAGTTCATAATCAATATTCATATAAAAGCAAAACATTACAGTATTTCACAGGAAACTACAAAGAAAAGTTGTTTAAAATGATTAATTTCGACTTTTCAAACCCTTAAAATCACTAAAGTATTGTGAGTTTGAAAACTTTTATTTTTAAATGTAAATTTTCTCCCAAACTTAGAAAATATATTTAATTTAATTTTGAGCAAGCTGCAATTTCATTGGCAAAAATATTTAGGTAACATCTATCCTCTACTCTACAGTAAATATCACAGTTTAAAATGTATCATATTTTGAATGTAGATTTCTACCCTAAAAAATCAACATGTTTTTGGAAATGGAAAATTTAAAAGTGTCAAATGTAAAAGCAATGCTTCAATAGTTGAAAGTCATCTTTTAAATTACATTTTAAGTGACAATTGAGTTTTTTATAGTTTTCTAAATGGAGTTTTGTTCAGTTTTTTCTCTGCTAAGTTTCTGTTATGGAGCGATATGCTGTGTGAATGATGGAAGTGGATATGGAAAGTTCATATTTGGAAGTGGAACCAGATTAACAATTGAATCCAGTAAGTAAGAATACACATAATAGATCTTATTCATATTGAGCTGCACTGAGTTGAAAATAATTCACTATAACATTGTTTGGTTAAAATACTAGATCTAAAATATTTACAACTAGTTTTAAATTAACTTTTAATGAGTTTAAATGTCTTCATAGCTTCATCGTAAACATTAAACTCATACATAAACCATACATCTAATGAACGTGGATTTTTTTTAAACAACAAAAGCTCATTTCTATAAAGGAAAACAGAGCAAGATATGTGTTCAAGTTTTTTGTTACCTGGACAGATTCTGGACAGACAGCAGATTTTAAAAAACACCAAAAACTATAATAAAAAAAGGTTTTCAGGCAAGATTGTTGAAATATTGTCTTGTGGATAAGGGGATTAATTAATCGGCAGCATTACAAATAAAACGGTGTGTCCAGTATATTTATTGTACTTTCAATATTAATGTTTGCATTTGATCTCTCACATATACTAACGATAATCAATTAACTTAGTGAAAATAGTGACTTTTTTACCTGCACAGAAATCTAAAATGTTAAAATTATGTCTTTCTACTGTAAATGTAGTTTGGTTCAGTTGGTCTCATCTGAGTTTGTGTTATGGAGTTTCATGTTGTGTGAATACTGGAGCTGCATATAAGATGATGTTTGGAAATGGAATAAGACTAACCATAGAACCCTGTAAGTAGAAATATAGTCGATAATCAATATTTATACACCGTGTCTTTAAGAGCAAATGTTGCAGTGTTTTAATAACTACAAAACCATGATATAAACACGGCGTGGCGACTTAATTAGTAAAAAACATTTCATACATAAAGACATCTCATTGTGCTTTACAAAGTGGTGAAACTGAGTGAAAACTTAACAATAACAGACATCAATCAAGCGAAGAGAATAGTATACAGTTTAAATAAATGAGATTAAAAATATAGAATAAGACTAGGACACATATTTTAATCAATTTTATTCACATTACCCAATATCATAATTAGTGTCCATATGTTTCCCATATACCCACTGTACATTAACTATTATGTATGACAGTTTATTTCTCATTTATAATGTGCAAATTAATATTTGGCGGAATTATGTCAGAAAAAGTCGCAAATATAGAAATTATGTTTTTTTTTAAGGTGGAGTTTGGTACATTTCCCTTGCTGAGTTTTTGTTATGAGGTTTCATGTTGTGTGAAGGATGCAGGTGGACTTAAAATCATCTTTGGAAGTGGAACCAGATTAACCATAGAACCCAGTAAGTTTTGGTGATACATTATTAACCAATTAACCAATATTTATAAAAAGTATCAAAAAGTAAACATCACTAAGTTTTTCCGGAAACCCCATAAAACAGTTGTAGAAAATAGTTCATCTACTGTTTTTACTCTAACGTTAAAGTCAAAACATAGCTTTAATTTTTTACTAAATGTAATATTTAATCGAAAGAAGCAGTTGTTTGTTGTGAACATAGTAAAATCAAGGTTGAAGTCACAAACGTGAAAATGAAAAGTTAATATACAGTAATTATTTTTGGACGAACATACACGCCACATCTTATTATAAGTTTAAAAAGGAGCCACTTTAAAATTAAGTCTTTATATTGTCAGTTTTCTTAAATTAAGTTTAGTTCAGATTGTCTGTGCTCAGTTTGTGTTATGGCGCTTCATGTTGTGTGAATGCTGCCAGTGGATATAAAATTATATTTGGAAGAGGAACCAGATTAACCATTGAACCCAGTAAGTAGAAATATAGATCATTATTATTCACTGTTGCCAGGTAGAAAAAGTGTATTTTTAGATTTTTTCAAAAAATCATAAAAAAATGTATCTGGCTGAAGCTGCAATTTTATTAGGAAGAATATTTAAGGAATATTAATTATAATAAACATGTAAACAGTCTCAACTCTACGGTAATTATCACAATTTAAAATGTATATAATTTTTATTGATAATTTTTCATGCTAGTAATTTTGGTATTGTTTCGGAAAGTCAATTAAGATTCTCAAATGTCGAGCAATTATTACATTTCAGGGAACTTAACTTTTAAAATAAATTTTATTTAAATAGTGTTTGGTTCAGTTTGCTACTGCTGAGTTTGTGTTATGGAGCCTCATGTTGTGTGAATGCTGGAGGTGGATTTAAGATCTTCTTTGGAAGTGGAACCAGATTAACTGTTGAAGCCAGTAAGTAGAAATGTAAACCATAATCGATATTTATCTATTTATTTATAAGTGACGTCTTTAAAAGCAAATGTTTAGTTGTTTTTAAGTCAAGAGATAATCACAGAATTCCTCGTATTAATATATATAATGTTGTGAGAAGTTGTCAGGGTTTACGTGATGGTGTTTTGTGTTGTGTGAATACGGGAACTTACAAGCTCATCTTTGGGTCAGGGATCAGAGTAAACATCGGAGTCAGTAAGTCCAATTTAAAATTCAGATTCTAAACAGTTTTTCCTTCATAAATAATCATCTGTTTGATGTTAAATGTTGGTGTGATTTCAGATCTTTAAAACGATTTTAAGGCTTAAAAAGAGTGTACAATTCAAGACATTACAATTCATAGTGTGTTTCCCTAAATTCTGTGCTTAAGTATAATTTTGAGATACTTGTACTTTTCTTGAGTTTTTGCATGTCATTTTAGGCGATTTTATGATTCTCCTCCACTACGTTTATCTGACAGCTTTAGTTATATGAAGATTTGACGCATAAAATATGACAAGCTTTTAAAATAAAACACATTGTTAAACATAATACCTTTTTGGCTTGGAAGTCTAACAAAAAGCAGTTTGAAGTCGGGGTCAGTTAAAACACTGTTTTTACGTTAGCACCTTAACTACATTCTTTTGTTAATGCGTCTGAACGAGGGCTGCACAATTTAGAACAAATATCGAATTGCGATTAGTTCAACTGATATTGCGATCATTTGTGATATTATCACTTTTTTGTTATCCACATTTTTATAAAAGTACTTCTTCCATTACATGATTGAAATTATGTAATTAACTTGTGATTAAGGAAATCATAATCAAGTTAGCAGCATGACAACTAAAACAGTGTATGTCCAGTATCTTAATTCTATTGTTAATATCACTATTCCCATTTGAGTTATCACATAAACAGTATTAACAATTATACATTAATTTAATAAAAATAGTGACTTTTTTTTATATAAGACAGAAGTCTAAACAGACAAAAATCTATATTTCTAAATGGAGTTTGGTTCAGGTTATTTTGGCCAAGTTTTTGTTATGGAGTTTCATGTTGTGTGACTACTGGAGCTGGATATAATAAGATCATCTTTGGAAGTGGAACCAAATTAACCATTGAAACCAGTAAGTAGAAATTTACACCATTTGTATTAAAGATGCCTAGAGTCAAGAATAGTTCAGAATAACGCTGATGTCAAATGAAAAGCTAAAGAATAGATTTTAGTTCAAAGAAATAATTGTGCTAAAACAAACAAAATTGAGGTTTTAATGAGCCTAAATTGTTATAGAGTTGCAAGTTAATTTCTAATTAACAATGTGCAGCTTTAAAAGTCAATTTTAACTGTCTCTAAATGGGAACACATACAATTTTCTGAAACAGTTCCTGTAATGACAAAATGTAGATGTTAATTAATTCTAAGCAGATGATTGTTGTGAGTTCAATGTCATTGTTCAAGAAAAAGTCTTAAATTTTAAAATTACGTTTTTTCTAAGTGGAATTTGGTTCAGGTCGCCTTTGCGCAGTTTGAGTTATTGAGCGTCATGTTGTGTGACTGAAGGATATGGAAAAATCATCTTTGGAAGTGGGACCAGATTAACCATTGAAACCAGTGAGTAGAAATTTAGTCCATAATCAATATTTATACAAGGCATCTTTTTTTTAATACGTTATTTTAGAATTTGTTTTTAAAAGAACAAATACACACACAACTGAAAAAGTGAACACAAAAACTAAAAAAAAGATAAAATAAACAACTCACATGGCGATCCCTACTTTAAAGGTTCCTAAGGACTTCCAATTCAATTGTTTAAACTATAGGCAATGTTAAGCAGAAAATAAAAAGTCAACAAGGTGTCATGTAGGTCCCTTCAGTACTGTTATATAGTCAAGGAAAGGCTGACATATCTGTTTAAATTTTTCTGCTTTCCCTGAAATCTCATAACGCATTTTCTCCATATATAAAGTAATAGAGAACTAATGCGAGGCATGTTAAAAAGCTTGAACATCACTCTCACTGTCTTGACTTTAATTATCAGTAATTAGTGTATGTTAATGTCGAAACACTTTGGGCAGATATTGTTCAGCACAGATTCACTGTGTGACTTTAACTGGAAACTACAAAGTAATTTTTGGAGAAGGAACCAAGCTAACTGTGCAAAGCAGTGAGTATTAACAATATACAGTATAATTAAACTGCAGTTCCCAAAATGTAATTTCATGTCTTGCTGCATTTAACGGCATAATTTGGCAATTATTTCATATTTGAGCCATAAGAAGTGTATTAATGGGAGTTATTCAAATTTTTAATGCCAGTAAAAATCACACAAATTCAGCTAACTTGAACACTTTTAGGAGTGACTCAGTCAAGTAAGGTTGTCTTGGGAAAGGGAATCATTTTATCTGGATAACTTTAGTATTTCAAAGTCATTTAATGTACATTTTTTTTGTTAAATGGACTTAACCTAAAGGATAGCAAGTCATCATTTAACTAAATTAACAAAAAGGAAAAAATCCCCTGAATTGGCCACTTTTACCTCCCAAGTTAAGAAACATTATAATGGTTTAAATTTAAGGGTAATTTACTTAACTTAAACAAACCTTAACCAATGAGTCGCTCCATCTCTGCAATTGCAGGCTGTGTATTTCAGCATTGTTAAATTTCACATTACTTCATTGTATATTCTAGTGAAGATTTTGGATTTTCTAAAGATGCCAACTAAAGAATTAATTTGTCTTTTTATTTAAAAATGTCAACCAGAGAATAAGCAAAAAGCTAATTTAACCTTAAAAAACAGACATTTATTTGCCGATGATGTGATCATATACCTCTGTGTGAGCTTTGTAGTTTTTGTTGAGAGCAGAAACACTGTGAGACTGTATCGGGAAACCGAAAATTACTTTTTGGTAAAGGGATAAAGTTGACTGTTGAGTCCAGTGAGTATAATTTAATTTCTTAAACTATCTGATATATTTATATGTTAACTAGTTTTAGGAGCGACAATATTTAACATCTTATATCTGCCAGAACACAAAGTACATTTTCATGTCTAGATGTATATAATGTCTTAAAATTCAACTCACAAGTATTTAGGCTCTGTTAATGAACCATTTAAATCTACCCATTTAGTTTTTTTTATTATGGGATTGTTACTGCGTGTTGTCTGGGCAGTAGTTTATGTTCTAACCTGTGTCTTGGCAGTTGCTCAAATCATTTATTTGTCACTTTAAAATGTGTTTGATAGCTGCTAAAAAGGATGCTCATCAACAAATCTAAAAATTATGAATTATATTTATTTTTACAAAATGTTTAGAAAAATTCAAACATCTTTTATATTAAGTGTAAAAGTCCTCAGACATATTTTTTGTGACCATAATTCAATCCATAGTGATTTTATTTTTGGAATGTATATAATTTGTTATCTGCATGAGGAAATAGCTGTTCTAGTTATTGTTCAGATCAGACTCACTGTGTGACATCGTCTGGAAACTGGAAAATTATTTTTGGAAAAGGAATCAAAGTTACAATAGAGAGCAGTGAGTATCCAAAACACTTATTGCAAATATTATTCTTTTCCGTTTTTTTGGGTCCCTGCAAAGTAAATATAACTTTAACGACTGCAATGACCGAAATGGTTATAAAGTGAAAAAGGAATGAATTATAACAATTCTATTCAATTTTTTTCTATTAAACTTCGAAAATTAGCAGATGACGTGATTCACTATATTACTGCTTTAGCATTTGGAAAAAGTAGTTTTAAATCACGTTATGAAGGACAGAAACTGTTTTCAGTGTCACTAATGTGCGTCTGTATGACTTGACACTAGTCGAAACGGTCACAAATGTAAAAAAAAAAAAATCTGAGTTTGTGTTATGGAGCCTCATGTTGTGTGACTGCTGGATATAAAATAATCTTTGGAAGTGGAACCAGATTAACCATCGAACCCAGTGAGTAGAAATGTGGATCAAAATATTTATATAAAACATTTTACAAGAAACTACAACAAATAATAGAAGACAATGTTTTTTTAGAATGAATGAATTTACTAATTAAAGATCATGATAAATCTTTATACGCGGCATCTTCAAAAGCAATGTTTGTCTTCTATTTAAATGAACACAAAACCATTATTATAAACAAGAGTATAAAACCTTTTAGCTAAAAATTGGCCTAATATAGAAAATATAATTGAAATTAAAAATATAACATCATGAAGTCAAATAAAAATTAATAAAGCTATCAACTCATAAATAGCGTCCATTGTACAGGAGATATTATGATTTACATTTTATTTTGAATTTTGAATTTAAAATGTAAAATTCTTTCAGCAGAAGTCTCAAATGTAGAAATGATGTCTTTCTAAATGAAGTTTAGTTCAGTTTGTCTCTGCTGAGTTTGTGTTATGGAGCTTCATGTTGTGTGAATGCCAATAAAATAATATTTGGAAGTGGAACAAGATTAACCGTCGAACCCAGTAAGTAGAAATTCAGATCATAATCAATATTTATACACGGCGTATCTAAAAGCAAACGGTAAATTGTTTTAAGTCAAGAGATAATCACAGAATTCACGGTATTAAAACACTTTGCATTGAAGCCGTTAGAGTTTTATGTGATAGTGTTTTAAACTTGCTGGATTTAGTGAAAGCGCAGCAGCAGCTTGTAATCTGTTTATGTCGCTGTGTTTGTCATTGTGTGACTGACTCTTTGGCCAAACTCGTCTTTGGTTCGGTGACAAAACTGACTGTTGGCTCAAGTGAGTTACAGTTTATGTATTTGACCTCAACAAATGTTATCTTATTTTGAATTTCTAATTTTTACATCCTTCAGTTTTTGTGCTTTTCTTGTACATCATGTTGTCATAAACCAGACAACCATGAAATATAAAACCAGCCAGATGAAAAAAAAACTGAATTAATCTGTATGAACATGATGAAGACTGGAAAAATCAACATAAGTATTTATTTTTTTATTTTTGTTTTAAACTTAAATCCAGCTTTCCTTACATTAGGAAACCTAATAAACTGCGTTCGTTCTTAGTAGAACAAATGTAAAACCCTTTCTACCTTTAATTTTATTTAAGTGGCAATTGTATTTATTTGTTGTTATTTAAGCAGTCATAGTCCGTGTGGTTATTGTTGAGCTGAAATCTACTGTGTGACTTCTGGATCAGGGAACTTGAAACTGATTTTTGGAAAAGAAATCAAGTTAACTGTAGAAACCAGTGAGTATCAATAATGAATCTATTCAAAACATTAAATTAATAGAAAGTTGTTGGTTAATGCTAATATATGATTCAGAATTTTTTTAAATAAATGTGCGAAAAATACCTCAATCTTACACAAGCTGACTAATTATTTGACCTATGCATTTTGGCACTAGGCCTTTTATTTATTTTGAGTTCAAAATATTTTATTGCTTTTACGTTATAATATTGCTTAAAGTGTATGCAGTGTATGAAGTTATTGTCCACATCAGATCCACTGTGTGAATGCTGGCGGAGGGAACTTTAAACTGATGTTTGGAAAAGGAATTAAACTAACTGTAGAAACCAGTGAGTATCAATAATTATTATATTCTAAATATAAAATTAATACCAATGTTTGTTGTTCATGCAAACGACACAAGTTCATGTTATGACACCCTAATTGTATAACGCACCTTGACAATATACTGATATTTTGGCTGTCAGCGGTAGCATGTTAATTTTTTTCAATTTGTAAAATGGACTGAAAAACAAAAAAAAGGAATAGAATTTTAAACATGCGTTAAAAAAATTGATTAATCGCAATTTTAAAAAAATTTATTGTTTGACAGCCTCAATAAATGTAATGTAAAAAATGTTGACAAATGTGCAAAAATAACAGACCCACAGTTGCCGACTAATAATTACATCTAAATATCAACCACAGCGGTGCATGTAGTTATTGTCCACATCAGATCCACTGTGTGAATACTGGAGGGAACTGGAAACTTGTCTTTGGAAACGGAATCAAACTGACTGTAGAAACCAGTGAGTATCATTTATTCACAAACTCGTCAGATTAAAGTAAAACCTTTTTTAGTTGGCTGTTATATAAATCAAAGGTATTATATGGTATTAACACAAGTGAAAATACCGCCTATTTTGACAGAAAACATTATGAATGCCAAATTTCATGATGCATTTTGATGACAATATTATTATAAAAAAAGGCTCCCCAAAGGCAATTTTATATTAGTCTTTTTTTCCCATTTGGAACATAAAAACACATATTAATTGACAATTTATGTTAAATTATAAACAGTGTTTACAGGTGATGAGCTTAAATCGTTAACTCGTTTGTTGCACACCAGTTTTTGTTCTGAACTTAAACATTGTGTGACTGCTTCTGGGGCGGCAGCCTGGAAAATATTATTTGGAAAAGGAGTCAAACTAGCTGTCGAGGCCAGTGAGTATTGTAATATTTTAAAGTTCATTTAAAGTGTTGCATAGTAGTAGTTTAGTTGCTTTTGTCGCATATGTATACGATGTAAGTTGGATTGTTGCATGAAAAAACTCAACAAAAAAATGCATTGCAGATTTTTACATGGATATCTTTATAAGCATAGTGTAAAGATAAGGTTTTAAAGGAGAAATTATTTTAACAGACTGCAAAAATGTAATTGCCTTCAGCAGCATAACAAACCCAAAGTTTCATTACGTATTTAGAAAACCCATCTATAACAATAATATCATGACAGATTAATGTCAAGTAAAGTCTGTTCTTACTATATTATTCATAGTTCCCTGAATCAAAAATGATAAATGTCCCTTAAATAGGTCCAACTTTAAATAGTCAAGTATAGTTATTCATAATTTTAGTTGTCAGCATAGTCCTTGATTCATGTACATTTTGTAATACTTAAGATGTATTTAACCCTTTTTAAGTTATTACGATTTAAAACTTATACAGAATTTTTTTAAATTTACCTCCTGTATACAGAATTTAGTTTGAGTTACCCATCTCTGGGTTTATGTGGTTGGATTTCTCAGAGTGTGACGTACTCTGGAGCGTCCAAACTCATCTTTGGTTCCGGCATTAAACTGAGAATTGCCTTGAGTAAGTAAAAATTAAACATTCTCCCAATTGTACTAAAACTTCAAAAAAGCATAACATTGGAGTTAAAAAAAACTTATATCTCGAGTGGTACTTGCAGTTTTTACGTGGCTCACCAAAAGTGCATTCATGAGATGCATAAATTTTAACCTGACTTGAAAAATATAGTATTGAGACTATGTATGAATCCTTAATTTTTTTAAGATTCCTAAAAATGTATTTACTCATTAGTGATTCATTCAAAAGTTTGCCAGAATACAGAAAAAATTCTTATAAACTGTAATAACTTAAAAAGTAATAACTTATGATGAGTGTAGCTTGTGAGTTTAACGGTCCACATAGTTATTGTTAACATTAGATCTACTGTGTGACTGCTGGAGGAAACAGAAGACTGATTTTTGGCAAAGGGACCAAACTAACAGTAGAAAGCGGTACGTAGTAAGAATTTAAATACTTGAGAATGACTGACATTTATTTCAGGTTGTTCATACCATTGTGCCATTACTTTATATAAATGCAAATATGCAAAAACACTTATGAGAGATTTATTAAAGAACAATTAAGGTTTAAGTTGCAGCTTGTACAGTCGGCTTTAGGTTTAAGGAATTCAACACAAACTCAAAAGTATTTAAAAAATGTTTCATAATTAATTAATATTTAACAGAACCCAATATCCATAAAGTCATCAATAGTACATGTGTGAAAGAACAGCTGTTTGCAGACGATGTTACATTGTTAGTCAGGTTTTAGTTAAGAGGAAAAACATTGTGTGACTGGGACAGGGAACTGGAAAATGATTTTTGGTGAGGGCATCAAATTGACCGTGGATGACAGTAAGTTCTTATCATTATTGTAAATGATCTCAAAAAAAGTTAACACGATGCATTATTATCAAATTTTGTTTTTACCATGGCTATTTTTTTAGATCGCGAAACAAAGAACATATACGTTTTGAAAACATTTATTTGTGTTCCTAAGTTGATAGTTTGTTAGCGTTAAAAGAAAATTGTCATGCACCTTTAGAGTTGACTCAGAGTTTATGTCATTGGGTTTCTGAATGTGTGAATGGCTATGGTGACAAGATCATCTTTGGTTCTGGCACAAAACTGAACGTTGAATTGAGTAAGTTGCTTCATTGATTTGTAAGGAATGATGTTGGATTTAATATATAATACTCACTGAATCCAGCCACTTGTTTACTTAAAAAAATGGTGGATTGACATTTAAGTTTGGACAGAAACTGGGCTGCTTTCAAATTACCTTTTAACATCGGTAGTTGTTCCTTTTTTTTAGATAGTTAGATTGATAGATTGAATAAATTGTTTCTAGAAATAACAAAGTTCTGGCAAATGTCTTTCGAAAGTAAAAAAAAAAAAAAAAAGGAAAGGAAATTTTCTGTTATATGACGTATCTATAGAAAAAATGTATAAATTCTGTTAAGTTATGGTTTACCTACAGTTAAAGAAAAATTATTAAAAAAAAATTATGCCAATGAACATTTCTATCATTGATCTCAGGGTTAGTGTAGTTGCATTTATTGTTGTGTGACTGGCAACTCGATTTCAAAACTCATCTTTGGTTCTGGCACCAAACTCATAGTTGGATCAGGTAAGATACGTTCTTAATTTACAGAAAATGTTGGTTTATCTAACACAACTGAATCCAGCATTTATTTGTTTATTTTTACAGGGACGGCACATCATCTAAAAACAATTGTACCAGAGATAGCAACCAAGTCATTTGCATATGTAGTCCCTGGGTAACAGATAAAACAATACAAAAGAAAAACATTACATGGATATTTCAAAATCACTTTAAAACAATATAATACTAATCAATGCATGTGTCAATAAAATACGACTATAAATTGTTATTTTCGTATCTCAATTTTAAGTTGTCAACCAGCAGCGTCAGCAAATAAAAAAACACATTAAATAACACTTACATTTTTTAATAATTTATTTCTGAAGTACAATTTTCTCTGTGGACTGGGAATATAGTTTTATTTATCACGTGTATCATGATTTTAATAGAGTCCATGTGTTTGACCTCATGGTTTATGTAGTTGGCTTACTCATTGTGTGACTAGCTCTTCAAATATCAAACTCATATTTGGTCCTGGCACAAAACTGACTGTTGATTTAGGTAAGTAACTGAATTCATCTCTATCTATCGTTACATTCGGCATTTTTCACTTGGTATACTTTAGCTCTCATACAAATTTAAAAAACAAAACAATAGTTTAACCCAAAAATATAGCTTTAAAACTCCTGTCCAACTCTGTAATCAGTTGTTTTTATTCAATACTACCCTTTCTCTTGAGGTAGGAGTCTAAAATGTTATATGTCGTGATTCTTGTGAAAAAACCCAGTTGATTTTCAGCCACGTGAGAATCCTTGTTAGATATAAATCGGCATGTGGAAATGGTCCATGTCCTTGATCGCCGGGTTTGTGTAGTCGTGTTTCGTACTGTGTGACTGGCTACTCCAATTCAAAGCTAATCTTTGGTGCGGGCATAAAACTGAACGTTGAATCGAGTAAGTTACTTTAATAATTTGCAAGACATTTTTTTTTTACTAATGTTTGAGCTAAGGCTTTAACTTGGTTATACAGATGCACAAATAAAACACACACACACTTTGAAATTTGCTTCCTTTGCTTCAGACACATACACAACTTTTATTAAATCCAAATAATTATACTTTAATTATCATACACTTTTTAAATAGTCAATAGAGTAAATGACTAAATGTGATTAAAATTCCACATAAGAAAATATACTTTTAATATCTATTTATTAACAAATTTGTAGGTAAAAAACTACATACAAATATGAAGCTTTAGTTTTTGGTTTGTGGTTGAGTACAGTGTGACTGACTCTGGAGTCGGAAAACTCTATTTTGGACGAGGAACCAAACTAATTATCGAAACCAGTGAGTAAAATCTAATTTACTTAAATTTACATTTAAAATAAATTGTTTCTTTCAAACCTGCACCTCAATTTCAAAGCTCAGACCGATCAAAAAAATCATCTTAATCACTGTATTACCACTAATTATATATTTTTTAACTCTCTTACTTGCGTCTTAACACAGATTTGCAATATCTATTCATTCATTTACTATATTTAATTATGTGTGAACAGTTTCTGGCATGCAATTAAGTGATTATCTGTTCAAATTGACAGTGTATGATATTTAAGATTTATGCTGAACAATCAGGGGCCATTATAACATTATTTCAATAGAAAATACTCCTAATAATAAAAATAAAATCAAGTCTTCATGTACAGTTGCTTGCGGATTATGTGATTTAGTCCATGACTGTTTTTAAACATTAGAAACGCTGTAACAGCATCTACAGTATAATACAGCGTGTTTGTTTGATGGACTACATTTTAAAGAAGGATCATTAACTATTTCTCTTGACCCTGAAGTTTTAAATTGTATTGTTCGTGTTTTAGAAGTTTGATGAGGATGGAAGACAGTTTGTAGTTATTGCTCAGATCAGATCCACTGTGTGACTGCGTCAGACTGGAAACTAATCTTTGGAAAAGGAACCAAACTGATTGTAGAGAGCAGTGAGTAGAAACCAAATATTTAATGAAGTAAATAAGTTTGTTTTGGTGTTTTATTTTACTTTAAAGTAAAAGTATAATTCGTACCTTAAGGCGTTGATTTCATACATAGAATTTAGTTGTGTTAAT
This sequence comes from Ammodytes marinus, assembly GCF_949987685.1. NCBI lineage: Eukaryota > Metazoa > Chordata > Actinopteri > Uranoscopiformes > Ammodytidae > Ammodytes > Ammodytes marinus. The sequence continues at coordinate 32,593,061 of NC_137213.1, read as the reverse complement.
GTTTACACTAATCAAGTTATAACAGCTATCCCCTCAAGAAAATCTAATTTCTGGAAAGACACAATAGGCAAAAGCATTACTTTTTTAAGAGCTGGTCAATTTTGATATTTTTGGCGTTTTTGCTTCCATAACATGTCTTCTTTCACTAGTATAAACTACTAGTATAAAGCAAAGGTCCAAAATGTACATTTAGGCCATAGGTTACAAAACGATCTACACGTTCAAAAACATTATGTCCATCACCAAAATAATAGCTGTTAATAATTTTGTAGTCAATGATATGTCTTGATACTTAATATTTCTTATTAATAAACTATCAAACCTACGGGTAAGAATTGTTAAAATGGAAAAATCAAACTATTTGCAGACAATGTGATTAAGTTAATTGAGAAACATCCCACAGCACTTATTGCTTAAGACAGAAACACTGTGTGACAAACAACTGGAAGTTAACGTTTGGTGAAGGAATTAGACTGACTGTTGAGACCAGTAAGTGTTTTTAGTTTATTAGTAACACTTTGCAATGAGTGTATATTAATAAACTGTTAATTAATGCTTATTTAATGCTATTAACGGTTAGTTACTAATCAAGCATTAACAATCTGTTAATGCTTAGTTGTTAATGGTAAGTGAAGGCTTGGTTAGACATTAACTATGGTTGTTAAACTAATGATAAGTTAAGCATTAACTAAGCATACCAGTTAGTTAATATTAAGCTAATGTTTATTAAGCATTTACTAAGCATTAGCTAACAGTTATTTATTTGACCCATTTGGTTAAGTGTTACCAGTTAATCAGTCTGTTCAGTTTTGTAATTCTGTAATTAGTTTATCAAGTTTATTTTATAGCAGTGAGAAAAATATGGAAAAATAGAAGCTGATAGACAAATTATTAATCTTATTCTGCTGAACCATCACAACTAGACTCATAACCTTGAAGGAAATATCAAATATTTTAACCTTAAACAATATCTCGCCTTTTTATAGTGATGAAACATAAAAAAAAGTAATTTTACACTTACAAAAACTAATTTATTTCAGTGTGAGTGCTGAGCTGAGGCCAGAGTTTCTGTAGTTGTTGTTGTTACGGTGTGACTGGCTCTGGAGTTTATAAGATCATCTTCGGTCCTGGTACTAAACTGACGGTAGAATCCAGTAAGTTTGTTTTAATCATTTAATCTCCTAAAGATCGATGGTTTACCTGCTATCTTATTCTGTTGTTAATTGAAGATAAGGCACTGCAAGTGAAGTAGGTAAAATGTGTAACTTATAGATATCATCATGAAACTTTGCCAGTTCATACCTACATTAAAACAATTTCGGTTCAGTTTCGTATTTAAAAAAAAATCTAAATGCTGGATAGAATTTTCAATTTTACAACATATTAGTGTCAAAAGTTTACAGAACAGATTTTGGATACAGCCCTTTTTAATTTTATAAATCTAAATGTTTTATGTATGGGCCTTAAAAATGCATTAGGTATCCTAGGAAAATTAAAACCGAGGCAAACTTTATCAGCAAACATGTAAACACCCAAAAATCCACACGGTCAAAATTGGAGGAAATAAACACAACCTTTCAAATGTATAAAGTTGAATGGGACTCGATCAGTAAAATGGTCAATACTTGATTATTAACTAACTTGTAGGTGGACAACTAGTGATCTCTAAACCGAATCTGAAGCTATAGTTTTTGGTTTGCGGTTGAGTACTGTGTGACTGAATCTGGACTCAGAAAACTCTCCTTTGGACAAGGAACTAAACTAATTGTCGAAACCAGTGAGTAAAATCTAATTTATGTAATATGCTAATACTAATTCAAACATTCCTTTCAAATCTGCACCTCGATTTCAAGGCACAGATGCTTTAATGTGCTTAGACAATATATCCTATGGATTATTTTCTTATCACTTATCGTTTTCATGTTGAACTCTCTTCTGAACACACATTTATGATAGAAATTAATTTTATCTCTCCCATTACAGTATCATTAATTCAGTGATATCAATCGGTTTGAATTTACAGTTTATGAGCTTTAATTTCTTTTTTTTCTACAAAAACATATTGATCCAGGACATTTATTATTTCTTCCTCGACATTAAGTTTGTCTGTTCTGTGCTACTGTAGAAACATGGCGGTGCGACATGGCAGCCTCAGCGCCCTGCTCCTATGTAGATTTAAAAGGCTCATTCTAAGCTCATAAAAACAAGAGATTATACACTGATTAAAACATACTAATGAATATCATATTTAATTTCTACCAAATCCGTTTTGAAAAATGCCACTAAATTCTACATACTGCACCTTTAAACCACACTAGGAGTTTATGTTATGAAGTATTTCAGTGTGTGAATGACGGGACTGGGAGGCTGAAGTTTGGTCGAGGAACTGAGCTGAAAATACAAATCAGTAAGACAAATTATTCATTATCCAAAAAATACCTGAGCCATTTAATTACTGATCAATAGATACTCGAAAAATACGAAGTTACTTAAGTTTCACTGCTGTGAGTGAATAAGAAGAGATGCACTACACACGTTACTATATGAAATCATTTATAATTGTCCACTGACCATTGGCTTTTGGGATTGTCTGTCGTGATCTCTGCTGAATGGTTACAACGCTTAATACTACAAGAAACAAACAAGTAAGTTTATCAAGTAAAAAACATGAATTGTAGTTTAAACAGGAACCAAAATGATTGCAACCCTCACAAAACAATTCAGTATAATTTCATGTTATTTCTTATAACAAAAAATGTCAATGGTTTTTGACCACAAAATAGTTGATATTTTGTTTATTTTATTTATCTTAATAACTTGTTGTTGTGACGAGTTATTGAACCACCTTTCTGCACTGTGTGACTGGAACTGGTTTACAAAAACTCCGGTTTGGATCTGGAATTAAAGTCATCATCCAGGACAGTGAGTTAAAAAACAGTTTATTAAAACTAAAAAAATATGTCATGAATAGATTTGCTTTGCTTTAAATTTTAACCCTAACCTCTAACCCTTTAACAACATGAAATTACGCCTGTTACGCTCAAAGTATGTATTGCAAAAGTAAAATAAGAGTTGATAAAATGAAGGGAAAAAAAGAGAGAAATACTTAATTACTACTCCTGTTTTAACAAATTGTGATGTAAACAAAATCAGGTATATTTATTGCAATAGATACAATAATTTCAGTTTTACTTTATATACTGTAACATGTTCTATTTTGTGTGAGACGATGTTTATGTTACATTCATTAAAAAAATATGTTTAAAAGTATAGATGGCCAACACAAGCAATTTAGAAAAAACATTGGATTGAAGGCAAAACAGAAAAAAACAATTGTACACACAGTATATACAAAGACTACTTTGCTCGATAGAGATAAATATAATAAAATAAAAGTAGAATAAAGCTTAATACAGCATTTTTCATTCACATTTTAATTATATGTTGAAAGGTATAAGTGTCGGCAGCTAAAACTACTACCCTCGGTGTATTTGCACTAGGCTGCGGCACAGTGTGAATTATGCAAACGACAAACTGATTTTTGGATCCGGCACAAAGCTGACGGTTAACACCAGTAAGTTAACAACGATTCAACTCATTCATTTCAAACTAATATGTGATTATAAATCTGGACTTCAGTGAGTGAAGTGTCTTACATGGACATTCATTTTTGTTAAAGTTTATCAACACTCATATTAAATTGTCATAATTATCAAATGCATAATCAAGTTTCCATTGATAAAGAAGCCTTTTGCAAGTAAAATCATTGCAGATCATTTCCAACAAATTTTAAAACCTGGTTTTAGCTCAGAGTTTTTGCGCTGATGATATGTAGAGTGTGAATGACGCTACACGCAAGATCATCTTTGGGAAAGGAACCAAACTCTTCGTACAATCCCGTAAGAATTACTCCAAAATATGCTTGAGACTGAGAATAACTTTGTTAGTAGGTATTATCTAAAGCAAAGCATTAAAAAAAGATCAATTTGTCTAACACATATTAAAATGGCGTTAAACTTTAAAAAAGTCACTGCGTATAATTAAGAAACATAAAGTAAAAGTGTGTTTACGTAAAAATAATATATTTTTTTTAAATGCATCGGTCAATTTGAAGTATTTTGCTTCCATTTTGTCATACTAGTATAATTTAAAGGTCCAAAATGTACATTCAGGTGTTTATTTGACTAAACCTTGTCTGTTTGCGTCTGTATTTCTCCTATACGACCATCTTTAACAGACAACTCAACATTAGTTTTCCAAGCGCAAATATAAAATTGGCTTTTTGTCTTAACATGTTCATTTATTAGCTATGGACGAACAAATCAACATGCTAATTTAAAAAACAAACAACAATAACCAAAATCTGTTCTATAAAAACTTTGGAAACTAATATGTTGCACAAATTTCAAAAATATTTTAACTCAGGCTTTATCCAACATCTAGATTTTAGTTTTTTAAAGAGATGCCAATTTACCCATTATTTTTAATCTAAATATAATTCCTAAGTGGTTGTTAGAACGCCTCCCGTCTTCAGGTTATTGTTGAGCTTTCATGCAGAGTGTGAATAGCAACAACGTGAAAATAGTCTTTGCTTCGGGAATTCGGTTTAAAATTGAAACACGTGAGTAAAACGTTTGATATCAAGCCCAAATCAAAAGTGTTCTTTTTGTCATGACATGTTGATTTATTACCTATGGACAAACAAATCGACACACTATTCTGAATAACATGATTCAATTTTACCAAGCAGCATTTTACATCTACATTTAAAGTGCTCTTTACTGAAATATGTCAAAAAATAACTTAACTTTTCTTATCCTTTCATGCTACTTTATACTCCACTACAGTTATCTGATAACTTCAGTTACTAGTTACTTTACCAATTAAGATTTTTGCACATGAAACATATCGAGAGTTTATTTATAAACACTTAAATTCATAATGAGTATATAGTACTGTATTTGCAATCCCCTACGGCTAAACACTATTGATACTTAAACACTTTTAAAATCAGGTACTTTTTGGTATTGTATTGTGATTTGTAACTTTTAACTAATACGTTGTATCTTCTCTTACTCAAGTTTACAAGTCCTCTTTACACCCGATGCTTCTTTAACAATAAATGAATGACACCGGAGAATCCCTTTGAAAAATGAATTACGTATTTTGTTTTCCCGTCTTGAGAAGCGTTGAGATGTTTCAGAGTGCTTTTGAATCACGGTGTGTCTGTGAGTGACGTCGGTTTTTCTCTGAATCTTTGTTTTGATTTGCTTTTGTTTATTTTTCTTTATTAGAAAACCTTCAGAGTAGGAGAGACATTACGTTTCTGATATTCGAACATTATTTCTGTGTTCCTATCAGGGGTTCACACGGAGTCTCGGAAGTTTGGAAAATGCTTGATTTATAAAATACTGTCTAGTTAACGAAAAACCTCTAATTAAGGTAAAAACCAATAGACTGGATATACAGAGTTGAAATGGGGCAAAGAGGGGAAGAATGCAAAGAACTGACCATGGGTCGGATTCGAACCCTGGTCTGCTGTGAATAGGACTGAACCTCAAGGAGGACTCTTTAACCACTACGCCACTAGCGTCCCCCTTTTTAAAACATATATTATAATGAAAAATATATACTTTCCATGTAATGTGACCCAGTTTTTTCTTTTTACTTGAAACTGCTAAAAAAGTGCTTGAAAAGCTCTTTAAACGTTGTACGAATGACTTTTCTGATGAGTTTTTTCTTCTGTGTGTGTTTCAGATGAAAACTACGAGCCGTCCTTCTACACAGTGGGAGATGGAGACACCAAAGCCTGTCTGGCCACCGGCTTCAGCAAACAACAGAAAGCAGTTCAGACAAACGATCTCTTCACCAACGAGACAGAGGCCGTTCGGATAGAAGGCGACTCGCTGTACAACCAGGTCGCATGGATTAAAAAAGGGGATGAATCAAAATGCCAGCAAGGTACGTGAATTGGAAAAATGTGTTTATTCTATTCTAGGGCTGTCACTGTCAACGTGTTAATCTAGATTGATTTAAAGATCGTGTCGCAGCTGCTTCCTTCCCCCTGATGACCATTAATCACGACTAAAATAAAACATGATCGTTTTGACCGCCCTAATCAAAATTGGAAACATGGGAAAATTGGAAATTTAAAGTATCACAACGAATGATTGAAAATTAAAATGAATAGTAATAATAATAATAGAATGTACCATTTTGCCTGTAGAAAGAGCTTTAATTTCTCAACAATGGTGGCTATTTATCATTCCAATTAAAAGTAATGATTTTCTGTTTTCTCTCAGGTGGTGAAGACTCTGGTACCTGTGCAGATTCTTTGAAACCAGGTTTGTATTTAAACTAACTCAACCGTCAGATAAAAAAGCTGTTTGTGTATTTCTTTGGTTTTAATGTTCGTGTTTTTTGTAATTTCCAGATCCTAAAGTGAACCTCATATCCCTGACCGTCCTCGGCCTCCGACTGCTGTTCCTCAAGACCATCGTGTTCAACGTGCTGATGACGTTTAGACTTTGGATCAGTCGCTGTGAGTATAAACACACTTTACATTATCATTATTATTGAAGGGAAGGGATATACGGACATTCTGGGTACAGTTTGTGCATTCTTGTAAACCCATCTCAAATAAAAAGATGATGAAAATAAATAAATAAAAATGTATTCCAAGAAAAGTAACGTTTTGGTCGACAGAGCTTCATAAGACATGATTGCATCTTAAAACATAAATTGCCCAAATTACACATGTCTGTTTTCAGGTGTGTAAAGATAATTTATAATATTTTATATATATATATGGTCTGGCTCAGTTTACCCCAGCTGTGGGGTAAACTGAGCCAGACCAGAAAAATCAAGGGGGTAAAGTGAACCACTTACTTTTTCCACTCTGAAACTACCATAACAACATATATTGTAACAGTTAGAATCCTGAAAGCTAGCCACACATTCCAGAACTAATGTCAGATTAGTAAAAGAATGATGGGGTTTGGTCAATTAGGCAAAGCAAATTTTCTAAACACTTGAAAGTAACTATGAACAAAATCAAATACAACATAGTATAATTCAAAAGGTTTTAATAAGATTCAAATGAAAGATAGAACCAGTTAGATTAGAACACAGTCTGGGGGTCAGAACACAGGACCCTTAGAGCCAGCTAGTGTCTGGGGGTCAAAGCATAGGAAAATCAGAACCAGAATCTGATCTGAATCAATCTGATCTGAACAGCCTGGGACTCAGAACACAGGAGAAGACCCAATTTGATTATAATATCAGCCTGTCATAACTAGGCCTACTCTACATTCCAGCCCTGAAGGTTACAGGGAAAGATGAGAAGGTGATCTTTCAGTGTGGTTGCCCCAGGTCGTCTTCCCGGTGTATTTCCTTGGCATGATGGCTTTTCTACAATGTATATGACATTAAAATAAAACATTTGTTATGTAATATTACATTAAAATATATTTAAGACTAAACTTAACTTGTGCCTCATGGTGGAGGGAAGTGAGACAGTGGCTCACTTTCCCCCACAACATTTGGCTCACTTTCCCCCACCACCACAATTTGAGAAAAAACTACCTCTCTTAGCATTTCAGGTTAATCTTTAGCTAATATCATCACATGGTTTTTATATGTTGGTAGTTCATCAACACGTATGATAGAAGTTTTTCTACGTGAATACATTTGCTTTGGCACAACAGTTGATTAAGTTGACAGCAAGAAAATTTACTTTTACATGCAAAATACCTATTTTGGTGAAAAAAACATGCTTACCACAGCACCATGAGGTCCTCTCTTTCAGGGCCATGGGGAAATGAGAGGGTCTTGAAAACATATATCTCACATGACCACAAATGTTTTCCGTTGCCTAGATACAGGGGGTGGCTCACATTACCCGATGCCTCAGATTCCCCCGCTCTCCCCTATATATATAATTTATAATTTTTCAAAATTTACAAATTAAACAGAAAACCAAAAACAACTGAAAGCAATCTCAACAAAACTGAAGATGCTCCATTTTAAAGGTGGAGTCAGCGATTCTGGAGGAAGCTTGTTGTCAAAATCACACTTGTCTTTATCAGTGACTATGTCAGTGCATACACAGTACAGACAGGTAGTGGATCATGAGGAGATATTCACTGATTTTGACAGAGTAAATTTTTCAACAAGCGTTCTCCAGGATCACTGACTCCACAGCAGCCCAAATTCACGTGTGCTTGTGGAGAGCAGCAAACAATGCAACGCATAATTGAAGCCCTCTACAAAGAGTTAAAGGAGGACTTGTCACCCTTCATACAGTAGATCAAGAGGCAACTGCTTGACTAAAGGACTTTGCATTTGCTAAATGAAAATGACTAACTCCACCTTTAAAATCTCCCTATAAAACCAGTGTCAAACCACTTTAACTTATGATATATTTCATGTTTTGTCTTGTAGGAACTCGGCAGACCTTCAATGGGGGAAAGAAACTGCAAGTCGACGGATTAAAGATTGTCTCATCGCTATGCATCTCTTCTCTCTTCTGCGTCTCATACGTGTGAATCATGTACAAAAACATGTTTAAATATCATTAACTATTAATCTGTTAATATCAACATATCGCCACATATATGACATGTAATCCTTATAATGTTGGACAAGATAGAGTTTGTATTTGTTAGTTAGTGATGTAAATATTTCTGTCTGACGGAATTTTTATTTTACAAATGTTCTTTATATTCATAACTGCTATGTCTAAAAAATAGTAATTTCCTGACAAAATGTATTGTAGTTTAAGATACTTTTCACAAAGAGTTTGGTCACTTTGAATGGACTTGTGTCTTAATTGTTTAATAGAAATAAACGTGCTTAACATGGGCATAAAATACATCAAGATTAAACATTTAAAATATTGAAATTGTATTTGAGACATAAAAAGAATGAGCAAATACAGGCAGACAAATGACTGGATAGTAGAATATTTTGATTACTCTGTCCAGCCCCTAGTTAATATCCTCATACTTGGTACAGACATGACATGAAATCCTTATTATGTTCGACAAGTTAACGTTTTTCTTTGTTATTTGCTGATGTAAATATCTCATTCTGACAGACTGATTTAATCTTTCTGCTTTCAGTAAGAAACTTGAAAAATTATATTCAAATGTATCTGTGATGTTTTCTTCTGTTACAATAAAAAACTGTAAAAAACAGACATAACGACTGGTTTGCTGCTTTACCTCTGGTATCTTGTTATTGGCTTGACATCAGCACTGCTATGACATTACAAAAACGAAGGCTCAAGCTTGTGTGATCTGGAATGAGCTCGATGACTGCTTCAAATTGTTGCTTTTTGCTTCCATCTTTAAAGAAAATCTGAAGGAAAAACTGCCAAAACATATCATGCCTTTATCTTAATTTACATTTTTTACAATTAGTCACACAAAAATACACTTATTTTATTAAAGTAACAAAGATTGTAACAGCATCTCAATAACAGATATACAGAGATAATAGTTATTTTATATGTTATATGTATATTCTCCACGTGGTTTCCTGTTGTTCTGCTGCTGTGTGTGTGTGTGTGTGTGTGAGAGTGTGTGAGAGTGAGAGCGTGCACTGTCATTCTCCTGTCTTTGTGAGGACCAATTTAACTTTTAGACCTTGAAAGTGACATCATTTTACCCTAAACATGCATATAGAAAATGAAATGTAGAATTGCACATGGCCAAAATAACTTAACTTGTATTTTGATTTTAAAATCAATTTATGGAACATGTTAGAATAATCTGTTGTGTAAAGTATATATCATTATGCCCCTGAGATGTCTAGGAGGGTAAGAACTAACAGAAGATAAGGAACTGGCTGAAGGATTAAAGATTAATTAAGTACTTTATTGACAAAATTAACTTAAAACTCCTGCACACAGTCGCATTTTCTCGCCTAAAATTAATTTTTTGTGTATATACTGAGTGTGTTGTTTAAATGCACGCATGTAGGCCTATGTATGCATGTGTTTATGGTGGAGGGAAGGGATAAACCGGGATAAACAGACATTCTGTGTACAGTTTGTTGATTGTTGTAAACCAGTGGTTCTCAAAGTGCGGCCTTGGCCCGCGGAAGCATATCTGGCGGCCCGCGGCCCGCATTGAATTATGAATTATATAAAAAAAAAAAAAAAATTATCATTTTTTTTAATTTTTTTTTTTTTTTTTTTTTTTTTATTGAAACGCACGGAGGGGATGCGTCCCCCGTAACAGTAAAAACAGTACAGGGGTCGAAACACTTAAATATCCCTCCTAATTGTTTGTATTCATTCCCCACTTATTAAACTTGCGAAGTTCGGCTGGCCTCTGCCTCTCGTTGCAGACGGCTGGTCAGCCTCCCGCAGTGCAGCAGGCAGTGTAGTGGTCCCAATGTAAGTTGTTAGATAGTGAGCTTGTCAAGCCCAATACGATGCACTTTCTCACATTCAAGGTGAATTAGATTAGGTCAAGTGTCTAAGGATGGATGCTAACATTATCTGGTTTCTAACTCTTTTGCCTAAAGTTTAGCTAACAAACTAACGTTAGCTAGCTGCTGATAGCCATGGAACTATCTGCCTAGTTGACTGCTGATAGCCCACCCTGTTTATTTCCAATGTATAGTGTCATAATAGTTAACACTGCTGCTGCATCATGAGTAGTGAGTCCTACAAAAAAACACTCCAAAAGGTGATACGTTTTCAATGTGTAGAAAGTTTTGAACAATAAAGTAGAATAAATATTTGAATGCAATACAGAATGCCTCAGTGCCTTGATTTATATTCCATTAGATGTGTGTCAATGGGAGCGAGTTGTCTTTTCCTTAACATTTCCACCATAAATAAATACAAAAGACACAAATTACTGCATAAAAATTAACCAAAATGCACAAAATGAAGTGTTCGAACCTCAAATTTTTCTGGGGGACAACCCCCAGACCCCCGCTTTTAATGTGTGTTCCCCAATGTTGAAATGAGACCTAGCCCTTCATTTATTACTTTAAATGTGTTAATTACACAGTATTGGATGCTGACCAATACATGTAAACTGTAAAGACGCTGGCCATTGAAATTATTTCAGTTTTATAATTTTTTTTCCTTCGGCGGCCCTCGGTCCAATGTTGGGTTCCTAAATTGGCCCTCAGCTATCAAAAGTTTGAGAACCCCTGTTGTAAACCCATCCCAAATAAAAAGTAGAGTATTCCAAGAAAAGCAACGTTTTGGTCATCAGACCTTCATAAAGCTTGATTGCAAAAACATAATTTGCACATGTCTTTATTCCGGTGTGCAAAGATTATTTTGAACATTTACAAATTAAACAGAAAACCAAAAACAACTGAAAGTAATCTCTACTAAACTGAAGACACTCCATCAAAGGTGCAGTCAGTGATTCTGGAGAACGCTTGTTGTCAAAATCACTTTTTGTCAGAATAAGTGAAAATCTCCTCACACTCTGCTACCTGTCCGTAGGCCTACTTTGTTGCTGAAAAAAAAACTCCAGTGTTAATACACAGCCTAGGCGCTGTAAACTGGTATGTAAACAAAAGGGTACCATAGCTATTAACATGCCCGTTTACAGAGCTTCGGCTGTGTATTAACACTAAGAAATATTCAGTGCACACACAGTGTGATTGTGATGAGATGATTGATGACTTTGACAAAAAGTGATTTTGACAACAAGCATTCTCCAGAATCACTGCCTCCACCTTTGACACAAAACTAAACTATAGAGTTAGTTGTTAAAGAAACAAACAAAACATTAAATAACTGGATGGTTCACTGGTTCACTTAAAAATAAAGCACGGCCACTCAACACATGCAGCTTCCACACAGCTGCCTGGCACACTGGCCATGAAGGATATAAATAAATGGATACATAAATATACAGCATATAAAAGAAAACTAATAATAATAATAATAATAATAGATTTTATTCTGAGGCGCCTTTCAAGGCTCTAAAGGACGCCGTACATTTAAAAACATATACATGTATAAAAGCAAAGCAGGTTCACAAATATAATTAAAAACAATTTAAAATAAGTAGACAATGGGTGATGAACTGCATTTAAAAAGCTGTCCACTGTGCATGTTAATGAGCTGGTTCACATCTTTCACAGTCATACTGTACATTTCTTTTCTCATCGTTCTGACATTTGACTCATAAACGCAGGTCGCTGTGAGACCTGGAGGATGTAATAATGGAAACATGTTGGTTTGAATGTGAGTTAAGCAACCAGACTGAATGGAAACCACATAGCCTTACTCACAGCTGTGTGTGTGTGTGTGTGTGTGTGTGTGTGTGTGTGTGTGTGTGTGTGTCTGTGTGTGTGTGTGTGTGTGTGTGTGTGTGTGTGTGTGTGTGTGTGTGTGTGTGTGTGTGTGTGTGTGTGATCCATAAATACACCTCAGCCCACTTCCACTCCATCTGTTTTC
>NC_137213.1:32410622-32575622 GCF_949987685.1 Ammodytes marinus | reverse complement strand
ACGTTTTGCTGAAGAGTTATTGATCCTGAAAAGTCCAAATCTGTCAATATCTAGTTCATCACAATCTGGAACTGCCGAGTTGTTTCTTGACATTGTATTTCAATTATTGATTCTTGAAGCATAAAGTAAAATAATAATTTTTCTTGGAAAAACGATTTTAATCTCATTTAATTACCATTACATTTATCCAAATTGGAAAAGGGAACTGACAGACAGTGAACCTGGTACTGCTTATTACTGTTATTTGCAATACTTCATCGTTGATTCAAGTTTCCTCTTTAATTATTTATCAAATATTTTATATTCTCCGACCGTACACTTGAATTCATTTTCATTTTATTTAAGTGCAGTTATTCAGTGCTGGTGTCCAATAAAAGTTTTCCAACAGGGGACAATAAAGTATAATTTAATTTCATTTTATTTTATTTTATTGTTTATAATTTTAGAGCTTAGAGGTGTGACCTGCTGCGACATTGACCTCATGTCAGTGTTGATGGAAAATCATTTGTTTGTTTGTTGGTTGATGTTCCTGCAGCTTCACCGCTAACAGGAAGTCAGCAGCAGCAGCAGCAGCAGCAGCAGCAGCACAGTGTGTGTGTGTGTGTGTGTGCGTGCCTGCGTGCGTGTGTGTGTGTGTGTGTGTGTGTGTGTGTGTGTGTGTGTGTGTGTGTGTGTGTGCGTGTGCAGCACAGTGCACGAGGCTGCAGCAGCAACGCGAGGCTTTGAGGTCAGAATCTCACAAACATCCGTCAGACGAAACACGGCGACCGCAGAACGTTTCCAACCAAAAACCTGCAGCTGAAAGTGTCTCAAAACTTTCATGAACTTTGTTACTTTATAAAAAGATATGTGTATATTCTGAACATTAAACATAATAAAAGTCATATTGATATAAGATGTAATATATGTAGAGGAAATGTAAATGCATTATATTGTCCTTTATGTTTATGCAGCAACTCCATGTTTAACTCTAGCAGCTATCTCAACTAAAGACACTTTATTGGCTCAAATGTAGGCAGTTTTCCTTCAATCTTCAGTTTTAGTTTAAGCACACAGAAAAAAAATGTTTACAAGCTTGGGCTGTTAAAATACATTTTAAGGTATGAGTGCAATAAATGTTCTGATTTTGTCTCTTAACAATTGGTTTGATTTTGGGAGAAGAATTACCTTAATTGATTTAACAGAGCAACAGAAGGAAGATAATCTGTCTGTCTTATCCAAAACCATGATAGTAATGGCATCAACCAGGCTACATTTAGGTTTGCTATGATTACCTGCTGTCTTTGGTCCAAGTTTGCCCGAGAAGACAAAAAAGTTGTATTCTACTCCACTCCACCAGTTCTGACGTAAAGTTTCTTATCGTGTAGCTGTTTATTTATTTTCTAACATCAAATGTCCCTTTTTATACATGGTGGTGATTTTATTTCTAGATGGTGATGAAACTAAAGTTGTTGTCATCACTTTCACACAGGTTTAAATGTTTCTAATGAACCATGTCTCCTGTAGGGGGCGTACTGAACACTTTAAGATTGTTTTCTTGATGTGACATTAGCGCCATCTTGAGGCTTTTTCTGTGAACTTCTGCACTAACAAACACAACAGGTTTACTCTCTATCATGTGATGTTGGAAGACTCTCACTGCAGAAGATGTAAACATATTTAAAACCCCAGGAACCGGTTGAGCTCATGTTCATCTTGTTGAAACCGAATTTAAGACAGATAAGAAGATAATGGGGCAATAATTCTGTGTCTTTCTCCTTCAAAATAACTGACAGAGTTCCCCTACCCAAGATATGGTGTGTGTGATACTTTAAATTGGGAAAAATGGCACTCTCCTCTCAAAACCTACTGTGCAAATCAATTCATGATATCAAAGTTGGGTGTCTCAATAAACTTTTACAAAAATATGATTGAAAATAAATGTTCATACATATTATTAAAATGAGCACAGACACAGTACAGACAGGTAGCTGATCTTGAGGAGATATTCGCTGATTTTGACCAAACGTGATTTTGACAACAAGCGTTCTCCAGAATCGCTGACCCCCACCTTTAACTATAATATTCTCAAAGAGCACCTATTATTCTTTCTCGTCTTTTCTGACCTATACATGTTGTTATAATGTTTTATAGTCATGTTAAATGATAGCAAAGTGTAAAATAATGACAAACATGCATTGAGACGTATTCCGTGCTTACTGTCTGGGGTGGCTGTGCACAGCGCTCAAATCTAGGGTGCCTTTTGCGGCTAGACTTTCAGAACCACAAAATTATATATATTTTAAATATAATTTATAGATTTTAATATAAAATGTTTTTATTAATTCTATCTATAAAATGTTTGCTCACATAAGTCTAAATACGTAAACTAATTGTTTTTCCTTCACTTGCGCTGCCTCCGGTGCGCTAATATATATAAGAGCTCTTATCCAATCAGATTATTTCCCTGCGCTGTCTCCGGGTAAAAAAAAAACCTGGCCGAGGCTTTCAGAATTCCGAGAGAAGTTGTTGATTGACAAGTTGTTTAACCAATCAGATTTCTAGTTTTCCGGGTAGGGCGTATCCTTCTACTACACGGCTAGCGCCATCGGGAGCGAACGTATCTTACTTGAACTAAAGCTAGCTAGCCCATAGTAGAATGTCAGATTTCTTCTATTTTAGAGTCGATTTTTTTCAGATGAGACTTTGTCAAACAACACAGTGGATTACAGAGACGTGGATTTAATGGCCGATTTACTGGGGAAGTGTTTTTATTGAAAGAAGGACCTTTTAAGAAAAGCTGGACATCGTGAAAAAGTGTCAAACAACACTGCAGCTAGCCGCTCTGACCCAGCTGGATAAAGGATCTGTGCGACACTTCCAATCCAGCAGCAACTAATGAAAGGTAGGCCTATAGTTGGCTCATTGCTAATTGTATTGCTGGGTATGTCTGCTAGCCTACTTAGTTTCAACCGATCGCTGCCGTGTTTGGTGCTACGGTGGGTTTTCAAACCGGTATTGTTTACTAGTGGCAGTATCCACAGGACCTCACGCGAAAACACGGAAAACCCGCTAGTATGCTACTAAAAGTGTACCGCTTCCCATCATAATCTTCAATCTTAAAACATATTAAAACATGCAAAGAATATTGGTTTTGATAGACAGGCCTGACAGACAGTTGTTATCCTGGCACAGGGTCTGTGATTAAGATGAGATCTGTGTGTGTGTGTGTGTGTGTGTGTGTGTGTGTGTGTGTGTGTGTGTGTGTGTGTGTGTGTGTGTGTGTGTGTGTGTGTGTGTGTGTGTGTGTGTGTGTGTGTGTGTGTGTGTGTGTGTGTGTGTGTGTGTGTGTGTGTGTGTGTGTATTTGACATTTACCTTGACCATCAGTCCTAGTGAACTGTGGCTGTTTTGAATTTATTTTTGATTATTTGGTCATGTCATTGATTTATACGCTGTGGGGACTTTTCGTGATGCAGCAGCTTGTCATGCTGTGTAATATTGGTTGGCCTATTCTCTTGATGGTTTTAGTCACTATGTTTATTCTCATTAATGTAATGTCATTTGATTCCACTGTTAAAGATCACTGCCACTGCTTCAATCTGGTGGTTACGTCAATGACAATAGCCGTGATGTCATCATAAAGTAATATTTTAAAATGTTTAATTTATTTTCGGGATGATAACTCTGAAGGCCTATATCAGGTGCACGGCCCGCCACTGGAAATACAGCAATTCTAGTGTGAGAAATAAAATGTGATTTTCAACACTACACCATGAAAGCAGTTTCTAGTAGAGAAAAAAAATAAATTTGTATCTTGCTTTCCGTTGTTTCCGTTTCTTTTTTTTGTTTTGTTCTTTGTTTCTTTTCTTATGTAGGCCTATTGCATATTCTATGTCATGTTAAGCGTCTTTGAGTGACCTCCAAAAAAGCGCTATATAAATTTGATCAATTATTATTTATTATTAGAGTCACAAAATAAAAATCTTAACCCGAAAAATAGCTTAATAGGGGAAGGTGGGGTGATTTGTGCATTTTGGAAGTTGCAAAACCCCTTGTTTCTAGAAAACCGTGGAAGAAATTGGAAATGTGACCACATATTTAAGAAGAGCCATCCATTTGACTCATCCTGTAAAGAAGGGAGACACAAGGAATAAGATATAAGCACATTTAAGCTCAAAAAACTGTGTTTTGCCTTTCAAAGTAAAATTTCCATGATCAAGGTTTTTTGATTATTGTGTCTGAACAATTATAGACACGTTTGAAAACATTTGACACATGTTTTAGTGCTTTGGTATGCTACACTTTGAGTCTATATAGTTAGCACAATGTCAACCCTAAATTGCTGCATCATGCCTATTATCCAAAATTCTGGGGATGGGGTGATTTGTGCGCAAGGGCCTGGGTGAGTTATAAGTAAGTAAGTAAGTAAAATGTATTTATAAAAGCACATTTATGACAGTTTGCACTGTCCAAAGTGCTGTACATAGTGCATTCAGTAGGTAAACAATGAAGGTAAAATAACAATAACCAAAATAAAAGACGTAAAGCCCATACATCCACATAAACACAGATAGTAGTGCAGAGGTAAGTAAGTAGTGCAGAGGTTAATGGGGAGGAAACACCAGGGTGTACATATGGGTTTTGAGCCTTGATTTAAAGGCAGAAATGTAGGGGGAATCACATTTGTCAGGTGGCAGTTGGTTCCACAAGCACGGAGCAACTAGTGCAAAGTACATTTCTGAGAGTTGTGCCAGTGGCATGGCTGTATACGCTGGTCACCAAAAGAAAGTGATAGTCTACAGTAGCTCAGGAGAGAGTGACATCTCAATTCCACTTAACGACACCACTGATGAGAGTTCAGATGGCCAGAAAGATGATGATGGTGACTTTGTCATTGTGACACAATGACGCACAAATCACCCCACTACGTGGGGTGATTTGTGCGACAAGACAACTTTTTTTCCGAAAGCTATATTTCTTAAACAGTTTATTCCAGATCCAAAGTTTTTATTGCCAGGGATGCACAACATCCTGAAATATATGTACATATTTGAGTTGGAGACATAACTGTCAAGGCCTCACTTTAAAATCACTTTGAGTAAAAAGTTGCACAAATCACCCCACCTTCCCCTATAATCTTTAATGAAAAACAGAAACCTTTTCCTGAGATGAAGAAAATTCTCTGTCTTCGTCACCAGATTCAGGAACAGACAAAAAGCCTAGTTTAATAGTTTTCCTTCAGAGCGAACTAGAAGTAGTGGTTACATTTGGACCTGTAGTGTATTTGCTAAAGTAGAAATTGTTATAAGTCAATAATAGTCATGACATTATTGCTGTGTGTTATTTACCCACTAGATGTCACCTTGGTTTACATTAGAGGAAAAAACATAATCTGGATCCCCTTGCACTTCCTTGGATTAACCACAGGGAGGCGCTCTAACTCTGTCACATGTTTAATGTCAGAACCAGCAGCAACCATAGAACTCGATCATGTAATATTATATAATATTACATCTCTCAGAAAACAAGTAGGTTTACCCCAAATACCTGTGTATTACCCTCCACTACACCGTTGATTACATATATGAACATAATAAATATTAACAGCTTTCTAATATTTAATATTTAAGGATAAAAAAAATGATTTAGTCCACTGTACTTTCACCGTTCTGCAATAGTAATGAAGGCATATAACAGCCAGGCAGAATTTGTAGTTTTAATTATTATTATCAGGTTTGTGTAATATTCCATCTAATTCTCCATTTGTTATGCCATCGCTGTGTTGTTATGTTCGTTCTTTGTCTATTTTCATGTGAAGCATTGCTGCATCTAATTTCCTCATTTGAGCTGCATTTCTAGTGTGAAAGGTCTTGACACAAAGATTTTATTAGTATTAACTGTTTCTCTTCAGCTATGTGTGGGTGGAGAGGAGCCAGGTGTGTACAGCAGCAGATGTGAATCTATTCTCTGTGGTTATTAGGATTCATAAAAAACTGTTGACAGTGAATCAACACTTCCTTTGCTGCAGCAGATGGGCTGTGTGGGTTTCTGCTCTGAAGCTTTCTCACATTAATATCACAATGACAGTTACAACCATCCACTCTGGTTAAACTATCGCTCCAGGAACTTCAGGTGGATTTTAGTGCTCAGTACTAAGTGTCTCTCGGCTCTGATCAATACAAGATCTTGGCTTTGCAACTCTGGACAGAAATAAATGTTGTGACATTGCATAAGTAATTAATAACTGTTGCTAACATCTGCTGCTGCTTCTTTTTAAATGTATTTATAAATATAAATCTGTATTTTACTTTTTTACCATGTATATTGATGCATTTTAGCTTGTGTTACTTGTTTTGTGTCATGTTGTATGTACTACAGCTGCTGGATTTTTGAATTTCCCTGAAGGAACACTCCCAAGGGATCAATAAAGTGTCTATCTATCTATCTATCTATCTATCTATCTATCTATCTATCTATCTATCTATCTATCTATCTATCTATCTATCTATCTATCTATCTATCTATCTATCTATCTATCTATCTATCTATCTATCTATCTATCTTTTCATTTTGTTTTGTATGTGGATGTCTGAAATAAACTAAATCAAAAAAAAAATCAAAAAAAATCTATCTATCTATCTATCTATCTATCTATCTATCTATCTATCTATCTATCTATCTATCTATCTATCTATCTATCTATCTATCTATCTATCTATCTATCTATCTATCTATCTATCTATCTATCTATCTATCTATCTATCTATCTATCTATCTTTTAAAAAATGCCCCGGTGAATGCGTGCCATAATCAAAGCTAATGGCGGTTTAATGAAGATCAGAGTTGTGACTTGTTTTAAGGCCAGGCAATATCATATGGTTATTATTCATTAGACAGTACACTACTAAAGTACAGAAGCTGCAGTCTCATTAGCTCATGTGTGGAAACAACAGTGACATCATCATAGAGTTCTGCCCTGAACACACACACACCTACTGACAGATGCATCTAATATTATAGAATATCAAGGAAAAGTAAATTTTTCCAATCCACACTTAAAAACAAACAACAACCGAGACAAAATATTATATACCAAATAATATTTGATAATTACGGCTTACATTGCATGAAAATAAAAAATCCAGCATCTCAAAATATGAGAATATTACATGAGATCAATCAAAAAGGATTTATAATACAGAAATGTCGACCTTGGGTAATGTGGGTGGGCTAGTACCACTGAGTGGACGAGATTTACAATTACACTGTATGCCACATGATTTTCACTCAGTACATAAACGTATGTGACTTTATATTTTTGAGGACACTTAAAAAGATACATTTTACAGCCAAACCCATTGTAACTAACATTTCTGAAAGCTGATCAAAGTGATATAGATAGATAGATAGATAGATAGATAGATAGATAGATAGATAGATAGATAGATAGATAGATAGATACTTTAATAATCCCTTGGGAATGTTAGATGAGATGAATGGATGTCGAGATTTGATGGTGAGGAAAGGTGAAGCAGAAAACAGTCAGTCAGCCAGTGTGCCGTTGGTGGACGGTCCCATGTTTCTGAAGAGCATCATCAGAGAGAGTCCACAGCAGTACACCAGACTCTTCACTATCAGCAGCGTGTACAGCAGCACCAGCAGCTTCACCCTGCACTCTGACTGGAAGGAGGATTCTAGTGGAGGGAAAGGGGGATGAGATTGAGGGAGGGATGGATGGAGGGATGGTGGATGAGTTGTTGGAAGAGTTGTTGGAAGAGTTGTTGGAAGTGAAGGTGGAGTTGTTGGATTCTCTAAAACAAAAGGAGTCAAAAATAAATGTCAGTTTTCTATGGAAGAGTACTTGGGCCACTTAGAGAGGAGGAAGTTGTTTTCCACTATACACTTAAAGCAAACAAGTTAAAGTGTGGAGAAAAAAAATGAAATACAATGTCGAGAATAAACTCAACAGTTCCAGACTGCGGTAAAGCTGGTTGAAATTTCCGGGATCAATAACGCAAAGGTAAAAAGTTATTTAAAACCCAATCGATGCATCTTTGCTATCATCATAAGGCAGACAATAGACTCCATCCTCATTTTGAATGAAATTCAATTCTGGTTCGAATCTGTCAACATCTTTCCAGCTTTACCACGTTCTTTAACTATAGATTTCATTCTTGACTTTGTATTTTGTCTTTATTCTTGAAGGTGCATCATTAAAAACAGCTTCCTCATCTTATTTTTGTTTTCTCTACTGTGGACCTGATACTATTCTGTGGTCCATTGCTCCGTTTGAAGCTAAATTCTTGATAAACAGTCACTTCATTACCTTGTTCTATTTGGGCCTCCACTGTGTCTCTCTCATGCTCCACAGAGCAGCGATATTTATATGCGCTGTTCTCTTGATTGATCCTTAAGATGGCGGCTGGGCAGCCCGACAGTCTGAGCTGCTCTCCCTGATCAGCGATTACCTTCACTAGAGCTCCATTCTCCTTCCGTATTTCCCAGGAGAACTTGACCAGAGGAGGAAACATGTCTGAGGCCAGACACAGCAGGGAGCTCTGGCTGGATGCTGCTGGGTACACGCTCACCACGGGCTTCACCACCTGATTATCTGAAGTTGGACAGCAGAAACACACACAGACGCATTCACACACTCAGCAGCCGTGACTGACTCTGATCACTTAACCCTTTAGGCGCCAAAGTTGCAAAATTGCGACATTTATTTATTTATTTATTTATTTATTTATTTATTTATTATTCTTTCGGACAATTCCACACAATACACAATTTTCTCTTGCAAATATTCATACATCATACTTTGTGTTGTCCGAAGGGAGACGGAAGAAGCCAAAGGCTTATCAGGTCCCGCCCCCATGTACTGAGTCAAACAGCTGTTTTCTCTAATTAGAGTGTTATATTTCGTTCAAACTCCCCTCCACTAGTTGGCAGACATCCCGTACCTAGACCTCAGCTCCGAAAAACGTCATGCTTCAATGCAAAATATTCGAGGAAATCCGGAAATCCCATCCCCAAAAAAAAAAAAAAAAATCCCATCCAAACTTTACTTTTTTTTGTCATTTCCTCCTAGCGATTTTTTTCTGGTGTTATTGAAGACTTTTGTGGTGTTTGGAGACTCTGACGTGAAAGCACGTATCACTCTGCAGTTACTGTGCTCAACGAGCAGCGCCAGCGGGTGCTGCCGCGAGCCCCTCCCCATCTCAAAGCACTAAGAGGCGGTCAGTCTCGGAGCAGCCCATGCCCCTCGGAGCAGTCCGAGCCGGCCGTCAGAGCAGAGAGGTGACACACCTCCGCGTCCAGGCTGCAAATGAATCGCGCTGTTGTTGGGAGCGGAGATAGTGTGCCACGAAGCTATTTATGCTGAAGCTGGATTTAGGAGTTATTGAGGGAATATGGCAAGCAAATAGTTGACGAGTAGGGAGTTTAGTGTTCACTCTTTCTACGGCCCCGGTCACGGTGCATCCATGCGCAGCAGTGGTGCAGCCATGCGACGCAGCATTATATAAATATATATTCAGATTATCATATTATAATGATAATAATAATAATAATCATAATAATAATGAAGAATAGAAGACAAAAGTAAATAAAATTGGCGGTGGGAAAAAAAAATCATAAAAAGCGCCTGTTTACATGAGTTTTTTGGTGTAGTTCTAGTTCTAGTTTACAACTGTTGGCTTACAACAAAGTGGACATCATAACAAATGGATGTAGGGGTTGAATCTGATTAAATAAATTCAACTCTCTTTCAAAATATCAGGTATTTCATGGATATAACATAATCCAACATGGCCGCCGCCATATGACGTCATAATATGCAAATTAGATGGGAACATGTACTCCCCAGATAAACTTTAGGTCATTCTCAATATTTGTCTCATTTACACTTTGTCTCTATCTCAAACCACTTTCAATCCAGAGCCTTCTGAAATTTCGGTGTCAAAATCTAGTATTTTTTCAAATAAAACCCGGCGCCTAAAGGGTTAACTCCTTATTAATACAGCAAAGAGTGCACTACATAAACTTTATTCACCCCCATATTAACCCCCTCACCTTGTTATGTCATGATCTGGTATATTGTCAAGTCAAAGAAATAGTCCAAAGTACTTTATATTTATATGGGGAAAAGAAATGTATGTATTTGGGAATTTTGTATTTTAATGTACAAAGTAGTATGTCATTTTAGATTAATTATTATTAAAAATACAATGTTTTCTTATTTCATATACTTATGAAATGCATGTTCTGAAAGGGTATTTTAATTAAATATCAGGGTTAATATATACATAACCATAAAATGTGATTTTATTTTATGGCTATTTTCATTTTTATAATACAAATATGTATAACGTGGAAATTTAAAATATACTTATACATATATTTTACTCTAACCACCAAAATAAAAAACAATACTTCAACAATGTCACTACTTTTTTACTAACAATTTTAACACTTATAAATAATTACAACGAGATCTTCAATAATACTTATATGTAATATAAGAAGATAAGACCTTTTTAATCCTTTTTAATTTAACACACATATTACATATTATAAATAACCATAACATAGCAAACCGTTTTAATGACTGGTGTGCAACATGTACGGCCATACTTGACTACAACATTTTTTACAGAGGGAACACATGTATACACTATTACAATGTTCTGATACGGGTATCAAGTTACAATAGATATTTGTGTTTGTTATAATATATCATCCCGTATATAAATATATAAATTACTGTGCTTGAAATACATTTCCCCATATAAAAAGTATACATTTTCCTTAAACAATATATTTCAAGTAATATTCTTTTTAACCATGATTTACTGACACATTGAATTATGTTGATTATCAGATATTATGTTGTTTTCCAAGAACAAGAGATGGTGCTGAATGACTGAGAGGAGCAATTACTGTATATTTGTAACTTTTTCAATGTCAAATTCTTTTCATAAGAATCGGTTGGAGATCTCATGCAGAAAAAAATAATGATTCAGTTTTGCAGTGAAAAAAAATAAAAATAAAAATCAGTCACTATGAACCTTTTTCAATCACTGCATGGCTTCAAGAATTCTCTACTAATTATTAAAAAGTAACATGTTAAGCCTGAAGCAGCAGAAACTGATTAAAAATAACTTGTTCATATAACAACTGAAGGAAAATAAATGTCTTCTCTTACCTGTTACAAACAGTTTAGTTCCAGAGCCAAAGATGTAGTAGTACCAGCCTGATTCTCCCACAGTGAAAACCACTGATACAAAAACCTGTCTTCTGCTGAATGTGTCAACTGAGGTGAACCAGTCCAAGTTATGAGCCAGGATCATATTTCATCTGCATGATGTTTCTCTAATGTTAATCAACACAAGCGTTTTATCTTTGTTCATTCACTCCAGCAGTGTTGCTCTGTGGATGGTAATGTCAGTCCACTACTGTAGTCCACATGGATTGGATTTAGACCGGATGGACATTAGACATTTGGTCCCCAAAGGATTTACTACATTATCTGATTTTGTTGATTCTGACCTTTCATCTAGCGCCACCAGGAGGTCGAGGTGTTTGGTTCAGAGTGAAATATCTCGACTTTTGGATGGATTTCCATTTCATTCGGTTCAGACATTCATGATCCCCTCAGGATGAACTGAAATAACTTTGGTGATCCTCCACTTTCCCTGTAGCTCCATCAACAGGGCAACATGTTCATATGTCCAACGTTTTGGTTCTTGACCAAAAACCTTCTAAAACTAACCACAATCTGATTTCCTGTCTGTTTGGTGTCACCTGGAAGTCGGTCTCAAATCATGTGATGGTGCGACTGACTGAGAAAGTATGTTTCACCATTGCTTAAAGTGAAAAAGATAGTCTGAGGCTCTGCTGAGTGTGTTGGACACACTTTTGATGCCCTTAACTTCACCATGGTTGTTAGTTTCCTGTTTGCCTGCCGTCTTCCTCTGCCTGCCTGCTTGCCTGCTTACTAAGGATGGGAATGTCTTCTCAGAACCGGTGCCCAGTGAATCAATTCCTTGGAATCGTCAGCATGCCTGCTTAACGATTCTGCTTATCGGTTCCGCTCATTGCAAATGCATCATGACGTCACTCACGCGCTGCGTTGTTTTGGTTCAGAACACAGCAAACATGGCGTCGAGACTGCAGCACTCTAAAGTTTGATTGTAGTTCACCTGAAAAGACGACAATACAGCCCTTACAACTATTGTTAAGTTTCCATTTCATCAAAGGGGGGAACTACCTCCAATATGCAGAAACATTTGGCTACACAGCAGGGCTTCAGTACTGCAAGTACTTTTTTACAACTAGGAGCATGTGTGTGACCGGAAAATTCGCCAACATTGTCTTTCATTGTTATTATTTCTGACATTATTAGTGCTTTGTGTGTGAGAAAGAGAGAGAGAAAGAGAAGGGAGAGTCCTTGAGTGATCTGCCGCCCCGCCACTTGGGTAGGGAGTTCGCCTCTGGTGTGCAGGGTCGGAGGTTCGATCCCCCGTCTCCCCGCCACATGTCGAAGTGTCCCTGGGCAAGACACTGAACCCCGAATTGCTCCCGATAGTTAGCTTAGTTAGCTTAGCACCCTAGTGCTAAGCCTACCCTGCGTGGTAGCTGCTGCTATCGGTGTATGAATGTGTGTGTGACTGGGTGAATGTGTACAAAAACAATGTAAAGCGCTTTGAGTCTGTGATAAATGGAGATATAGCGCTATACAAGTCCATTTACCATTTACCATCAGTGACCCTAATCAACTGCGCATATCACGTCACCTACTGTCAATTAGCCCTTTCACACAGCCGCAAAATCGGAGCTAGTTCCGAGCTAATTCGGAGCTAGAGCCAGTGTTTTGTTTTCACACCGCCAGAGAGCCGGCTCCGGGCTGTAAAAACCGGTTCAACCCCAGCCCCAGGATTGAGCTGGGCTAGAAATGAGAACATCTTGTGCCAGCGGCCGGGGGACGGATTATTCTGACCAACCAGACCAACTCAAACCTCATGCCCGCCATATTTAAAAACATCGCTACTACGAGACGTAAACACAACACAATTACCGAACGTAGCGATCAATTTGACCGGCGAAAATACGCTGTATGGGCAAAGCGAGAGCCAACACGTGTAAAAATAAGACGTATCGCCGCTGTTGTTGTGCTTAAAGGTAGCGCTAGCTTTAGCGGTAGCCACGAAAGCAGCGGCATCGGGTGACGTACACAGACGTTTACAGTGACGTCATGACGTTGCTCTCTTGCTGGCTCCATGGGTGGCTCTGGTCGGTGTGAAACCAACCGGTTCATAACTGGTATTAGGCTGTAACCAGTTTTGAACTGGCCCCAGCACCAGCCCGGAACTGGTTCTTGGTTCCTGTTGGTTTGAAAGGGGTAAATGTAGTGTCTCGCTGTCGTTACATTTTTAGCATGTGGGCGACTCTGTCGCTATATTTGCCGTCTTTTCGCCATGGCGATAAGGCTAGTTAAAGACCAGCGACCCATCTAGCAACTTTTTTTAAAACCGCAACTACTATAGGCCTTTCACACCAAAAAGAACCATGAGCCAGTTCCAGGCTGGTGCTGGGGTCAGTTCAAAACTGGTTACAGCCTTATCCCAGTTATGAACCGGTTGGTTTCACATCGACCGGAGACAGCCATGGAGCCGGCAAGAGAGCAACGTCATGACGTCACTGTAAACGTGTGTGTACGTCGCCCGACGCCGCTGCTATTGTGGCTGACGCTAAAGCTACCGCTAGCTTTAAGCACAACAACAGCGGCGAATACGTCTTATTTTTACACGTGTTGGCTCTCGCTTTGCTTTCCTAACCAAACAGGACCCATACAGCGTATTCTCGCCGGTCAATTTGATCGCTACGTTCGGTAATTATGTTATGTTTACGTCTCGTAGTAGCGGTGTTTTTAAATATGGCGGGCATGAGGTTTGAGTTGGTCTGGTTGGTCAGGATAATCCCTCCCCCGGCCGCTGGCGCAAGCAGTTCTTCTCAAACCCTGCTCAATCCTGGGGTTTGAGTTGAACCAGTTTTTACAGCCCGGAGCCTGCTCTCTGGCGGTGTGAAACCAAAACACTGTCTCTAGCTCCGAACTAGCCCAGAACTAGCGCCGATTTTGCGGCGGTGTGAAAGGCCTACTAGAGCCGAGTAGCTGACGGTACTCACTCACAAGGCCAGTCTGATAGTAGCCCCCAGCCACCTGCAGCAGACAGACGGCACAGTGTCCGCTCTGTGTAAGGGCCGCCAGGTGACGTTTGTAAACACGTAAATAGTTTTATAGGTCCACATTCAATAGGCCACTGCAGAAAATCTAACCTTATAGTTATATGGCAACAAAGAAAGTTTGTAAAGTGAGTTTGTAAATATGTAAATAGGCCTAGTTAAAACTAGTTGTAAACTACCTGCTCAGTCTTTTCTATTATTTTTGCCTCTTGCAGGACTGCTGAGTGTTTGATACCCTACTCATTAGCGACGCAAGTGAGTCAAGCAGCAGCGGAGCTAACGGGACGCCATCTGTTATTAATGCGGAAGGTAACTTCAAACTCTCCAGGCAATTTGTACTTATTCCCTCTCCCAATGAGAATCGATAAATTATCGGAATCTTTAAATTCTTATCAATTCCCATCCCTACTGCTTACCGGTTTATGCCTTTCTACCAGAACCTCCCGGTAAGCCACCACCAATAAATCAGTAAGAGTTAACCTGATCCATTGTCTGTCTGCACTTGGGTCCACCCCCCCCAACTCCAATGCCAACAACCATTTAGAAAGGATCTGACCAGCCATGGACCCAGCATATGCCTCGTTTTCTGAAAAGATAAAAAATCCTCCTTCTTCCATTGATCTTGCTTCCTCTGCCCGCCCCCAGACCGTCTGCCTGAGGTCTCACCCTTTCAACTGCTTTCAGCTTTTTAGTATTGGACAACCATCACAGACCAAGTGAGACCAGCTAACTTTTTAGCGAGCAGCTAACGGTTAGCCAGTTGTTTACGGTTAGCGAGTGGCAAACTGGTATCATGGGGCTAACTTTACAAGCTCTTTACATTTTGTACGTGCTGTACATGCTGTACGTCCTGTACGGCTATCTTTTCTTCTTCCTTTGTTGTTGTTGTTCTGTTAACATTGAATTGTATTGGACTTCCGGGTCAAAACTCATTGCGGGACACTGTGGAGAATGCTCAGAGCACCTAGGCCAGTTATGGACCATAAACATGCAGGAGTAGCTTGCCTCCCTTTCATATTATCTTGGTGTGTTAGCTAAAGTTTGAGAAATTTGATTTAGTACGATTTCTGTCAAATGAACATGTTTACATGTATTTTAAAAGTCCTGTTTCAGTCAGACTAACACAATCAATCGATTTTCTTTAAATTCATGTTAACTTACTGACTGTGTGGAACAATTTAAAAATCTGTTTTGACTATGATCAAAATATCAACACGCTGAAGTAAATCCTTCAGCTCAGAGTGTTTGTGACTGTGAGGTGAAACCTGTGAACCTGGTCTGTGGTTCACTGCTCTCTTCCTGTCACTAACACTGTTTGACGTCTGTTGGTTTTTGTACAGGCTGCAGGGATCATTTCTCACTGTGGGGATCAAGCTTATAACAGGCGCAGTAGTAGGAGGCTGAATGGAGGAGCTTAGCTTTCTGGATCTTTAACTCAACGCGGTGCAGGTTCCCCACAACTGAGAAATCATCTTTCTGAGGATGATTGTAGTTTGAATCAACTACACCATTATTCCTGTTAATATCCAGAATCCTTCTTAATGTGTCTTTCTTCTGGTACCACCATACATACTTATAACTATCATCACACTGGTCAAATTCTCTACAGCTGATGGAGACTGTTTCACCAACTCTCCTGGTCACTGTGAAGTCGTCCTGAATCAGATCTGCTGCCATGGTAACCAGTGCTGTAGAGAAACAGAATCAGAATCAGAAATACTTTATTGATCTTTGGGGGGAATTTGGTTCATAATAAAAACACACATAGAAAATAAATAACTTTAAGAATATATGTGCTTAATGCCGCAAAGTATAGCCGCCAATTACATTCTAACAATATAATATAAGAATAAGAAGTGAATAAGTATGAATGAAACAGTGGGACAGATAGATGGAGGTCAGTGTGACAGTGTTTTGTTAAAGGTTGAGTGTGCTGGCTCCAGATTGGCTTGAAACCCTCACCTGAACACAGACAGCACAGAGCAGCAGCTTGGAGGAAAAGCATTTTGTGCAGTGGAGTTTCCTCTGGTGAACCTGGGGAGAAGTGGCGCTCTGACGCAGCCGAGGCCAAACCAGGACGAGCTGTGAGACGAGACGAGGGCCACGTGGTTTCTAACGGGTCCTCAGATCTCCCATCAGCCCCTGGGGCGGACGGATAAGACAGCTGCTGCTGCTGCTGGTGCTGGTGCTGGTGGTGATTGACAGCTCAGAGGAAGCTGTTCTGTGGTTTCCGTTGAGTCTGAGGTTTAAATGAGCAACAGGCGGTAAACAGCATAGAGACAAAGGAGAGCATTATTTTTTATTGACACTTATAACCCTTTGCATTTTTCTAAATGGCCAATTTTGTCCACATCACCTTTTGAAAAGTACAGTTTGTTAAAAAAGATCTAAAAATAAACTAAGTGCATGAATAAATGTTTGCACAAGGGAACATGTACAATCTGGGGCAAAGTGGGGCATTCTGGACTGTGAAGTATAAAACCTTTACGATGCTGCCCTCTAGTGTCTGCAACAACACACTGTTTCAGACCACACTGCTACTTCACTACTACAACTGTTCCCACTACAATCAATGCTTTTGTGTTCAGCCACTGTATTTTGTTTGTGTCTTAATTTTCTGTTTTAGATCACATTGCTTCTTAATTTGTAGGCCATAGCCTAGGCTACATAGTTTTAACTCTGCTCAATGGTTCAATCACCCTGAAAGTGAATAGAGAGTAAGATCCCTTTGAGCAACAGTTGAATAGAAACATAAGAAATCATCTATCTATCTATCTATCTATCTATCTATCTATCTATCTATCTATCTATCTATCTATCTATCTATCTATCTATCTATCTATCTATCTATCTATCTATCTATCTATCTATCTATCTATCTATCTATCTATCTATCTATCTATCTATCTATCTATCTATCTATCTATCTATCTATCTATCTATCTATCTATCTATCAATACTACTAGGATGAATGATCCTTCTTACGTGACGTGATTGACCGTTGACCATTTCAACGGCACTGTGATCGCCTCATTTAGAATTCATGGAAAATTGGCCGTTGTGGTGGCATGTTCATGTTTAAACACGGCGATGAGGGGTTACCAACGCTTGGGGTGCAACGGCCCCTTTGAATCTGGACCTTTTCTCGCATTTCAACGTTTCAGCGCATTTTCGTGTTGGAAGGAGTTCGATGTTGTTTGTCATCAAGAAAAAGGCTACTTCTACCTAGCTAACTCTACCGTTATGCTAAATGACATCAAGCTGCTTCTTCACTGATGGTGACTGTAAGGTAAGATGAATGAACTCATCCTGATTGAAAATATGATTGTGGTTTCATGAGAAAGCTCCTTTAAAGTGCACTTTATTTCCCTGCTGTCTCTGAAGTGGTTGTCACATTAATATAAATATTAGCAAACATGAAAACAGTTGTTAATAGCTGATCGTCGACTTTAATAATCATTTATATCTTTCAGTGTATCTTAAATTGTATTTGTAATAGTAATATGTATGTCATGAAAAGAATGTGACTTGCTCACGCTGTAACAAAAATACCAAATCGACATAGAGACTTTGCAAAGTAACTCAGGGACTCGCATAACACATTTAACTTCATATCCTTGCAGTTTTTATTGCCAGTATGGATGAGAAATAGGTCTTAATTTAGCCTACATTTGAAATAGTAACGGTATTAGAAAGTCTTAAATTTTACTTTTTTGAAACCTGCAGACTCAATACAGCTGTCTAGGTTACCAGCTGTCAGTCACTCACAACCTATGATAAGTAACGGTTTTGGGTTAACGTTAACACACTGAGGAGACCGTGATGTGTTGCCATGAAGAAATACTAATGCATATATTTTTGGGGAGAATAATGAGGAATTCCTAAAATACATAAATATATAGCCTTGCTTTGCATTTCTTTGACAAAATGTTTAAAGAAGACATTTGAGATTTCACATTTAAATTTTTTGGTCATTTTCATCTGGAGAGCTGCTGTCTGACGAACACCACGGACAACCTTATCACTGATGATAACGGTAAGAAAATACAATTTAATTTGTTAAATGTGTTCTTGTACAAAACATTGGTTTTACGGCTTTGCTGGTCTTCTGGTTTGCTTTATTATAAACAGCCAGATGCTGTAAAGTGCATTTGACCACATTTTTTATTTATTAATTCAATTGGGTAACGGGTTTGTTCAAAGTTCCTCCAGATCCTTAAAAAGTCAGAAAAGGCATTTATTTCATTCATACACAGTGCCTGACACTTGAACTGTTTTTTCCAACTACATCCACATTCGCTAGATAAAGCTTTTCAAATGTATTGTTGTAAGCACTGGATGAAGCGTGGGGTTTGGATTGAGCAGTGGACCTTGATTCGATCAACCAGACAAGATCAGGCATCGCAGACTGTGTGACTGCAATCAGAGCATATCTTTCCTTGTTTTGATAATAGTTCTGTGGCAGAATTTTTTTTGCAGGGAGTTATTTCCACACACTTAGAAATAACTTCAAGAGGAAGGCAATCTGGATGTCCGCAAGGTAAGAAAAATTATTTTATTCTCTAGTTGTACTACTTAAGAAACATACTAGTGCTAAAAGTGCTGTTTGTGGTGAACAGAGGTGTTGTAGGGTGTATTTACACTGTCTGTTAAATATGTGAAGTATTTAAATTCTGTGTGTATGTTTAAGAAGCCACAAGATTATTTTAAGGATTTACTGAAAACAGCTGTTTTCTGACTGTTAATATAGCTTATATTTACACATCGCTGCATGTCTCCTCATATTTGTAATCTTGTTTATCAGATTCTTTCTGTGTTTTTAATCAAATGTTAGTATTGTAGATGTTTTTGCCTCCATTTTATTTACATGAAGGAAAATTATTTTTATATTATTTTTGCATCAGTAAAGATCATATGATTTCCTGTCAGGTTTTTTCGTCCTTTTTTATTTTGTTATTTCCTAAAGATCTATTACAACACATTCTATATTGATATACATTACTTCTACTGTTACAGAGGATGCTATTCATCCAATGAACGGGAAACATGCAAGAATGAGGAGAACTTGTGTCAGGAGAACCAGTGGACAATTGGTCAGGGATCTTGGTGAGTCGCCAACATTGGCCTACTATGTAATGTAATGTTACTTCAGCATGAATTAGTTGTTGCTCCATGTAAATCACATATAAGGCAGTACCGATAAACCACTGATATAAAATCAGTGGCAGGATTGGAAGAGGCAAATACATTTAACAATTGAAACTATTTAGTAAACATCTTCGGGTCTCACCAGTAACTGTTGCCATTAGCAAGCATCTGGAGAAATGGTCCTGTACCTTCAATGGCCCTTAAAAACGTCTTGAGAGATTCAACCCAAACATCTGCCCATATGACCCTCACCTTGTATTCAAGTTTAAATGCATTTTTTCGTCACTTGTGATGTGAAAAAAGCAGATTTCCACGGACACGCAACAACAACAAAAAAGTCATAGTTCAAT
The DNA here is from genome assembly GCF_949987685.1 of Ammodytes marinus. Taxonomy (NCBI): domain Eukaryota; kingdom Metazoa; phylum Chordata; class Actinopteri; order Uranoscopiformes; family Ammodytidae; genus Ammodytes; species Ammodytes marinus. The sequence goes on along the minus strand of NC_137213.1, from coordinate 32,555,901 downwards.
TATGAAATCTCAAAACACCACTGAGCATCTCTACTTCTGGTGATACACCTGATGACAGCACTGTCAGCTGATGAGCCAATTACAGTGGACGGCAGGAGATGAGGTTATACAACTGTCAGGCTCAAAAGTGTTTAAGTCAACTTCACTAACACACATGCATTATTAAGCTGACGTATTAATGCATATAATCTTAATAATTTCAAAATATTAAGCAAGTTAAAGCTGGTTTCCAAAATTATTAGTTTCCAGCCTGGAACAATCTTTTCAAACTTAGCTTTGAGCTCTGATCTCAAAAGCCAACATACAAAAATGTCCAAAGCTGTGGAATTTGAAAAAGCAAATTTTGAAATGTTATGATAGAATTTTTTTTAACCGTTAAAGATGACCATGTCCTCTTGATGGCGCTGTTGTTCTATAAAAGGAGGAGCTGAAGTGTGTGAATGTTGAGTGAGCAGCTGTCAGGTTTTTGTACAGAGACTGTGGGTTTGCTGTCACTGTGGGCCTCACAGCACAGTAGTACAGAGCAGAGTCAGACACTGCAGCAGAGGAGATCTGTAGATCCACGCGTTGTTTTCCCTCAGTCAGATCAGTAAAGAACCTTTTGTCTGATTTCAGAGATTCTGCTGCTCTTGTTGAATTAAGTCCTGATATGTAGAGGAGGAACTCAGGTGGTTTTCCTGGATATTGTCGATACCAGAAAAAATTATCATATCCATCAGCTTGTTTGTTGTATTTGCATGAAAGGGTAACAGTGCTGCCTTCTAAACTGTTCTCTTCAGCATTGATTGGAGTGAGATTTTCACAGCTGACACCTAAAGGAAGAGAAAACAGTTTCATACCACATTTCAAAACTCAAGAACTAAAAAGGTTAAATCAATCTTTAAAAATTAATGCGGAATGTAACATACCTGTTAGAAAGGCTCCAAACATCAGAGGAAGTACACAATAGTCCGATGACAGCATGTTGAATAAAGGTAATGTCTGTGTTGTGTGTTTTGAACTCTGCTGAATATGGAAGGTCCTCTGTCTTCTATAGTTCTGTTTGGAATCAAACCGTTCTCTGCCATGAAGCTCCTCTGCCATGAAGCTCCTCTGCAAACACATCTAGACTGTATCATCAGAGACCATTGAAGTTTAACAGTGTGTGACTCCCTCTAGTGGACGTTGTGGAGTATTGTGTTGTCTTTGTTCCAAAGGTTTTTGTACAGAGTTTTGGTGTTTCCTGTCACTGTGGGCTGCAGAGCACAGTAGTACACAGCAGAGTCAGACAGCTGAAGCTTCTGGATCTTCAGAGGAACTGATCTTGAGGTGGAATTCAGTGTGGAGGAAAATCTTTCCTTAAACTCGTCTGGTGTGTTCCCTTCATCCCGTTGAATGCGGCTCAGTATGAATTTGGGGCTGTTGTTTCCATTCTGTTTGTACCAGAAGAGATAATTATTTGATGAACTGCTGTCATAGCGACATCCAAGTGTTACTGCCTCTCCTTCAGTAGCAGACACATCTCCTTCTGGTTGCAGCACGTTGTCTTTCTGTGCTCTGCATCCTGTAAAAAAGCAACAAACAGCATCAGTGAGCTGTTAAATAATCATGTCATGTCATGTTATTTGAAATAAAGTTGATTGATTGAAGGAGAACAATCAGTAGCTTTAAAGAGTTACCTAGCCAGAGAGTCAGAATCAGGAGGTTTCTCAGCCAGTGTTTCATGTCTGCAGTGAGAGAGGAACAACATTGATACTCTGATGGATCTGGGCCTTCACATCATTGGTCCTTCCTCTTTATCATCTGCTGAGGATGTTGTCAGTGTCCACTTGATGGAGCTGTTGTTCTATAAAGGAGGAGCTGAAGTGTGTAAATGTTGAGTGAGCAGCTGTCAGGTTTTTGTACAGAGACTGTGGGTTTGCTGTCACTGTGGGCCTCACAGCACAGTAGTACAGAGCAGAGTCAGACACTGCAGCAGAGGAGATCTGCAGATCCATTCTGGTTTTATCCTCACTCACTGTAACAGACAGTCTAGAGGTTGATGCATTTTGTGTTCCAAAGCTGAAGATGAGGAACTCTGGAGGTTTTCCTGGATATTGTCGATACCAGTAAAACTCATCACTAGCAGTTGCTTGTTTGTTGTATCTGTAGGACAGAGTAACAGTGCTGCCTTCTAAACTGTTCTCTTCACCATTGACTGGAGTGAGTTGTTCACAGCTGACACCTAAAGGAAAAAAAGTTTGTTGTATACTGTGTTACAAAACTCAAAAATGTATCATAATTATACAAATTTGGAATCCTTCTTTAAGAAATGAATGCAAAATGTAACATACCTGTTAGAAATGTACCAAACATCAGAGGAAGTACATAATAGGCCATTGACAGCATGTTGAATGAAGTTAATGTTTGTGGTCTGTGTATTGAACTCTGCTGAATATGGAACTTCCTCTCTCTTCTATAGTTCTGTTTGGAATCAAACTGTTCTCTGCCATGAAGCACCTCTGTAAACAAATCTAAACTGTTTCATCAGAGACCATTGACGTTAAACAGTGTGTGACTCCCTCTAGTGGATGTTATGGAGTATTGTGTTGTCTTTGCTCCAAAGGTTTTTGTACAGAGTTTTGGTGTTTCCTGTCACTGTGGGCCTCACGGCACAGTAGTAAAGAGCAGAGTCAGACACTGCAGCAGAGGAGATCTGCAGATTAAACTCCTTTGTTTTTCTGTCATGTGTTAAAGACAACTTTGCTGTTTTCTCTGAATATTCTGCGATGAGAAGCTGTGGAGACGAACTGGACTTCTGTTGATACCAGAAGAGGTTCAGTACAGTCCCTGAATAGTTGCAGGAGAGAGTCAAATGTTTCCCTTCCAAAGCCAGCACTACATCTTCAAACTGTTTCACTAAATCCTCAGAGGATCCTGAAAAGAATAAAGATATGCTTCATTATGACATTCATATTTTTTAAGTTTAATGGAAAAAACATTTAAAATTGTCTCACCAGTATGAAACATGAACATTATCATCCAAACCAAAAAGAGCTGCATTATTTCCACCTGTACTGAAGGAAGCACAGAGAGAACACAGCAGCTCTTCAGCTCCAAAATGAATCATTTCATATTCAGTTGTGTAGCTCCTCCTCTTGCTGTGCTCTGTTTACATTCAGACTGGTGGAAGCTTTAGATTTTTTTTATTTAACCTTTATTTATACTCAAGATATCATTGAGGGGTGACCCTCATTTGCAATGATGTCAAGAAACAAAAACAACAATACATATACAATGCAAATAGATCAAATACACAACAGCTGGTAAAGAAAAACAGGTAACACTTTATAATAACTATCCGTTGTAACTCGTTAATAGATCATTAGTAAACTCTTAATTAATGATTATTAATGATTTGTTAAGTGTTTGTTAGCAGTTTGTTAAGGATTTATAACAATGGTAGATAGTTAATAGCTTAATAATTGAATCAGTTCATCTGGGAGGTAATCCGAGATTAACTGATCACGTCACGTTCAAGTCCATGGCATGCACAGTGTGTATTGAGTGTATTTAAAAATATTTGAAAATGGGGCTGCCCTCAGTTGCCCATGCACTGTGTATAGTCTATAGCCTATTTCAGCCTTGTCGGTATCTCGGATTACCTCCCAGATGAACTGATTCAATTATTAAGCTATTAACTATCTACCATTGTTATAAATCCTTAACAAACTGCTAACAAACACTTAACAAATCATTAATAATCATTAATTAAGAGTTTACTAATGATCTATTAACGAGTTACAACGGATAGTTATTATAAAGTGTTACCGAAAAAATTTTTAGACAGAAGTGTAGAGTGGCTGGAACTCATATTAAATTGGTAAAAGTACAATACGGCCTAATTAAAACAGTTACAGTTAGAGTTTGGTAGATTTAAGATAGTATGTTTAAATTGGTTAAAGGATATCATGGTATTCATTTTAATTTGTTGCTGTAAACATGACAGTGATGGTTTGTCATTGATGTGGATCTGCTGCTCATGTGAATCCTCCCACAGTGTTTCATTAGCAGCTGTAACCACAGTGACTCTGACAAAACAGGAATGAGCAGAATCCATCTGATATGAAGCTGTGGGTTGAATACCACTTCCTCCTCTTTGAAGAGTAGTCAGATATCTGTGTTCAGGTTTTTGTACAGCCTCTTCTACACTTTGTATCACTGTGTCTCTAGAGCACAGTAGTATAGACCTGTGTCTGCCAGGGTTGGCTCTCTGATGGTCAGTTTAGTGGAACTTGTTGATGTTTGAGATTCATATCGTTTATCAGGAATATATTCAGATGTTCTCCCTTTTGCTCCTTTCCAGAGTATAAACTGAGGAGCCTGGAGGTCAGAATGATGTCTGTACCAGTAAAGGAGAACATTGTCTCTAGTTGTCTCATATTGACATGTGAGTGTGACAGACGCTCCTTCTCTTTCACTGACTTCATCTCCTTCAGGAGAGATTGTGTCTCCAGCTATTAGTCCTGGAAGAAACAGAGAAAATGAAGCCATTAGACTAACATTGTTCATGAGGCTGAGAGGAGAAGACTGTGGAAAATGTCAACTGTACAGTGTTACTCTTTGGACAGAAACAGCTCAACTGTTGAAAGATTTCTGCTCTGAACTCCAGTTTACATCAATATTTAGAAAATAATAAAAACATGTTGTTGCCTTGTGTCTCACCAAAGAAAAGAGCAGCAAGAATAATCCACAGCCAATGTTCCATCTCTACAACAAGGTTTAAATCAACAGGAGAAACTAGCTGATGTTCAACATTCAGTCTGTGAATTGTTCTCTTCACAGCAGCATTTATTATTGACTCAATGGTTGAACACAGAGCATAAGTTGTGCTCTGCCTACTTGATGATGTCGCCCTCTAGTGGAGGTAAAGAGTTCATTACAACAGTGTGGAGAAAAGGCTTCAGCAGCTTGTCAGTGTGACAGCTTGTGTTTTTGTACAGCGACTGTGGGTTTGCTGTCACTGTGGGCCTCACAGCACAGTAGTACACAGCAGAGTCAGACACTGCAGCAGAGGAGATCTGCAGATCTACACGATTTTTTTCTCCAGACAGTTTAGTAGAAAACTTTGTGTCTGTTTTCAGAGATTCTGCTGCTCTTGTTGAATTAAGTCCTGAGATGTACAAGAGGAACTCTGGTGGTTTTTCTTGATATTGTTGATACCAGAAGAAATCATCACTTGACGTAATAGTCTTGTAGTATCTGTAGGACAGCGTAACAGTGCTGCCTTCTGAACTGTTCTCCTCATCATTGACTGGAGTGAGTTGGTCACAGCTGACACCTAAAGGAAAATAAATCTCTGTTATTACATGTCGTAAGAGTGTTTGCTATACTGCAAAAAATTCCAAACACTTTTTTTTATTATGTAGAAGAATTCCACATACCGTTTGTAAAGTGCAAAACATCAGAGAAAGTACACAATAGTCCAATGACAGCATGTTGAATAAAGGTAATGTTTGTGGTGTGTGTCCTTCCTCTTTATCATCTGCTGAGGATGTTGTCAGTGTCCACTTGATGGCGCTGTTGTTATATAAAAGGAGGAGTTGAAGTGTGTAAATGTTGAGTGAGCAGCTGTCAGGTTTTTGTACAGAGACTGTGGGTTTGCTGTCACTGTGGGCCTCACAGCACAGTAGTACAGAGCAGAGTCGGACACTGTAGCAGAGGAGATCTGCAGATCCATTCTGGTTTTATCCTCACTCACTGTAACAGACAGTCTAGAGGTCGATGCATTTTGTGTTCCCAAGTGAAAGATGAGGAACTCAGGAGGTTTCCCTGGATATTGTCGATACCAGTAAAACTGATCCCTACCAGTTGCTTGTGTATTGTATCTGTATGAAAGAGTAACGGTGCTGCCTTCTAAACTGTTCTCTTCCTCGTTGAATGGAGTGAGTTGTTCACAGCTGACACCTAAAGGGAGAAAATATATTTCATACAATGTTAGAAAACTCGAAAATGAATCATTATTATACAAATTTGGAATCATACTTTAAAAGATTATTGACAAATTTAACACACCTGTTAAAAAAGTGCCAAGCATCAGAGAAAGTACAAAATAGTCCATTGACATGTTTAATAAAGGTAATGTCTATGGCTTCTGTATTGAACTCTGCTGAATATGGAAGTTCCTCTCTCTTCTATAGTTTTGTTTGGAATCAAACCGTTCTCTGCCATGAAACACCTCTGCAAACAAATCTAGACTGTATCATCAGATACCATTGAAGTTTAACAGTGTGTGACTCCCTCTAGTGGACGTTGTGGAGTATTGTGTTGTCTTTGCTCCAAAGGTTTTTGTACAGAGTTTTGGTGTTTCCTGTCACTGTGGGCTGCAGAGCACAGTAGTACACAGCAGAGTCAGACAGCTGAAGCTTCTGGATCTTCAGAGGAACTGATCTTGAGGTGGAATTCAGTGTGGAGGAAAATCTTTCATTAAATTCTTCCTCTGTATTCCCCCCTCCAAATGAAAAGCGGCTTAGCATGAATTTGGGGCTGTTGTTTCCATCCTGTTTGTACCAGAATAGATAAGCATTTGTTGATGAACTAATGTCATAATCACAGCCAAGTGTTACTGCCTCTCCTTCAGTAGCAGACACATCTCCTTCTGGTTGCAGCACGTTGTCTTTCTGTGCTCTGCATCCTGTAAAACAGCAACAAACAGTATCAGTGAGCTGTTACAGAATCATGTCAAAGTTGGCTTGATGTCAAATAATCAGAGTTGTGTTCATACCAAGGCACATAGCAGCCAGCAGCACTGAGATGAACCGAGGTGTCATGTCTGCAGTGTTGAGTAACTGTGAGCTACAGCAAGTATAAACCAGGCTGTGATCTCTCTGTCTAGTCTTCATCAACACTACGTTGGTGGGTTAGAAGGAACATCCTGATCACAGTGACAGGGCTCATTCACAGCCCTGTGTTATTCCCCCTACTGGCAGCTTCACTAACACTTTTCCGATGCTCGTCTTGCCTACGAGAACTTGTCTTCTGTGTAGGCATCACAGATAATTTGGTTTGATAATATTTTATTATTTTGTCATGCATAAACAACATACCCAGCAAGGGCTTACAAGACCCCAGTTTTAAAGATAAGATAAGAGAAACTTTATTGTCCATCACAAGTGACAGAACTTTGTCTTTGACAGGGCAGGTTCAATTTACACAAAATAAATAAATACATACAAACAGAGACAGTCCCAAACAATGACATTAAATGAATGCCAAAAAATGCAAGCACTGCAAAGGGGTGACTGAGTGGATTGAGGTATGTTGCCTATTTGTGACTGTTCACTGTGGTGATGGCAGTGGGGATAAAATATTTTTTGTAGGTGTTTTTCCGTGTCAACGGGACCTTGTAGCGTCGAACTGATTGCAGTAAGTCAAAGGATGGGTGGGTGGGGTCCTGTGTGATTATATTGGCTTTCCTGAGTACTGACCGGGTGTACTTTTGTGGTAGGGGGATTTGGCGAGAGCCAATTATTTTGCCGGCCTGATTAACTATATGTGCAAGTTTTGTTTTGTGCTTGAAAAACAAACAGACCAGAAATATATGTAAAAGAAAGTAAATAACTTAGCTTGTGGTTTGTAGAAAAATACTTTTAAGTATAATTGTGCAAGTCAACTCAAGTGTAATAAAAGAGTGGGCGCATACAGAAGATCCAGTCTCCTTTGTAGAACAAGTGTTGATAGTGGGTAGACGGACCAGAAACAAAAAATGCTTAACAATACTAATACTGACAAAAAAATAACAGTGTGTGACTCCCTCTGGTGGACGTTGTGGAGTATTTTGTTGTCTTTGCTCCAAAGGTTTTTGTACAGAGTTTTGGTGTTTCCTGTCACTGTGGGCCTCACAGCACAGTAGTACAGAGCAGAGTCAGACACTGCAGCAGAGGAGATCTGCAGATTAAACTCCTTTGTTTTTCTGTCGTGTTAAAGACAACTTTGCAGTTTTCTCTGAATGGTCTGCGATGAGAATTTGTGGAGACGAACTGGACTTCTGTTGATACCAGAAGAGGTTGTCGACAGTCCCTGAATAGTTGCAGGAGAGAGTCACATGTTTCCCTTCCAAAGCAAGCACTACATCTTCAAATGGTTTCACTAAATCCTCAGAGGATCCTGAAAAGAACAAACATATGTTGTTACATGTTTATTTATTTTAAATTTGTTTAATGGTAGAAAATGTAGAAATTGGCTCACCAGTTTGAAACATGAACATTATCATCCAAACTAAAAAGAGCTGCATTATTTCCACCTGTACTGAAGGAAGCACAGAGAGAACACAGCAGCTCTTCAGCTCCAAAATGAATCATTTCATATTCAGTTGTGTAGCTCCTCCTCTTGCTGTGCTCTGTTTACATTCAGACTGGTGGAAGCTTTAGCATTTTTTTTATCTAACCTTTATTTATACTCAGGATATCATTGAGGGGTGACCCTCATTTGCAATGATGTTGAGAAACAAAAACAACAATACATACACAATATACAATGCAAATAGATCAAATACACAACAGCTGGTAAAGAAAAACATTTTAGACAGAATTGTAGACTGGCTGGAAATTAAATTAAATTGGTAAAAGTACAATACGGCCTATTTAAAACCGTTACAGTTAGAGTTTGGTAGATTTAAGATAGTATGTTTAAACTGGCTAAAGGATATCATGGTATTCATTTTAATTTGTTGCTGTAAGACATGACAGTGATGGTTTGTCATTGATGTGGATCTGCTGCTCATGTGAATCCTCCCACAGTGTTTCATTAGCAGCTGTAACCACAGTGACTCTGATAAAACAGGAATGAGCAGAATCCATCTGATATGAAGCTGTGGGTTGAATACCACTTCCCTCCTCTTTGAAGAGTAGTCAGATATCTGTGTTCAGGTTTTTGTACAGCCTCTTCTACACTTTGTATCACTGTGTCTCTAGAGCACAGTAGTAGAGACCTGTGTCTGCCAGGGTTAGCTCTCTGATGGTCAGTTTAGTGGAACTTGTTGATGTTTGAGATTCATATCGTTTATCAGGAATATATTCAGATGTGCTCCCTTTTGCTCCTTTCCAGAGTATGAACTGAGGAGCCTGGAGGTCAGAATGATGTCTGTACCAGTAAAGGGTTATGCTACCACTAGTTGTCTCATATTGACATGTGAGTGTGACAGATGCTCCTTCTCTTCCACTGACTTCATCTCCTTCAGGAGAGATTGTGTCTCCAGCTATTAGTCCTGGAAGAAGCAGAGAAAATGAAGCCATTAGACTAACATTGTGCATGAGGCTGAGAGGAGAAGACAGTGGAAAATGTCAACTGTACAGTGTTACTCTGTGGACAGAAACAGCTCAACTGTTGAAAGATTTCTGCTCTGAACTCCAGTTTACATCAATATTTATAAATTAATTAAAAACATGTTGTTGCTTTGTATCTCACCAAAGAAAAGAGCAGCAAGAATAATCCACAGCCAATGTTCCATCTCTACAACCAGGTTTAAATCAACAGGAGAAACTAGCTGATGTTCAACATTCAGTCTGAGAATTGTTCTCTTCACAGCAGCAGTTATTATTGACTCAATGGTTGAACACAGAGCAGAAGTAGTGCACCGCCTACTTGATGATGTCGCCCTCTAGTGGAGGTAAAGAGTTCATTACAACAGTGTGGAGAAAAGGCTTCAGCAGCTTGTCAGTGTGTCAGCTTGTGTTTTTGTACAGAGTTTTGGTGTTTGCTGTCACTGTGGGCTGCAGAGCACAGTAGTACAGAGCAGAGTCAGACACTGCAGCAGAGGAGATGTTCATGTGGATTCTGTCTTGTTCCACTTTAATCTTCAGTCCAGTGATTTGTTCATTCAATACATTTCCTGAAGCAGAGTGTGAGATGAGGAACTGTGGAGGTTTTCCTGGATATTGTCGATACCAGAAGAAAATATCACCAGTTGATTTTGTGGGGTATGTGTAGGACAGAGTAACAGTCCTGCCTTCTAAACTGTACTCTTCATCATTGACTGGAGTGAGTTGTTCACAGCTGACACCTAAAGGAAGAGAAAAATCTGTTATTACATGTTAGTAAATTACTCAAAAGATTCACATTCAGATGTTATTTAAATTAAACTATTTAGTATCATAATCATGTAGAATACCTGTTAGAAATGTGCCAAACATCAGAGAAAGTACATAATATTCCAATGACAGCATGTTGAATAAAGGTAATGTTTGTGTTGTGTGTATTGAACTCTGCTGAATATGGAAGGTCCTCTCTCTTCTATAGTTCTGTTTGGAATCAAACCGTTCTCTGCCATGAAGCTCCTCTGCAAACAAATCTAGACTGTATCATCAGAGACCATTGAAGTTTAACAGTGTGTGACTCCCTCTAGTGGACGTTGTGGAGTATTGTGTTGTCTTAGCTCCAAAGGTTTTTGTACAGAGTTTTGGTGTTTCCTGTCACTGTGGGCTGCAGAGCACAGTAGTACACAGCAGAGTCAGACAGCTGAAGCTTCTGGATCTTCAGAGGAACTGATCTTGAGGTGGAATTCAGTGTAGAGGAAAATCTTTCCTTAAACTCATCCTCTGTTTTCCCCTGTCCAAATTTAAAGCGACTCAGTATGAATTTGGGGCTGTTGTTTCCATCCTGTTTGTACCAGAATAGATAATCATTTGATGAACTGCTGAAATATTCACAGCCAAGTATTACTGCCTCTCCTTCAGTAGCAGACACATCTCCTTCTGGTTGCAGCACGTTGTCTTTCTGTGCTCTGCATCCTGTAGAACAGCAACAAACAGTATCAGTGAGCTGTTACAGAATCAAGTCAACGTTGGCTTGATGTCAAATAATCAGAGTTGTGTTCATACCAAGGCACATAGCAGCCAGCAGCACTGAGATGAACCGAGGTGTCATGTCTGCAGTGTTGAGTAACTGTGAGCTACAGCAAGTATAAAGCAGGCTGTGATCTCTCTGTCTAGTCTGTATCAACACTACGTTGGTGGGTTAGAAGGAAGAGCCTGATCACAGTGACAGGGCTCATTCACAGCCCTGTGTTATTCCCCCTACTGGCAGCTTCACACTAACACTTCACTGCCGCTCTACTTTCTTACCACAACTTATCTTGTACAGTCATATGAAAAAGTTTGGGAACCCCTCTCAGCCGGCATTATAATTGACTCTGCTTTCACAAAAAAAAGATAAAAGTGGTATGTCTTTAATTTACCAGGAACAGCTAAGTACTGGGATGATTTCCAAACAAAGATTTTTTTGAAAAGCAGTATTTGGTTGTATGAAATAAAATAAAATGTGAAAAACTGGCTGTGCAAAAATATGGGTACCCTTGTGGTTTTGTTGATTGTAATGCCTGTAACAGCATGTAAAACTGATGACTTTAAACGCAAAGTTGGTTGGATTATGTTGTTAAGCCTTGAACCTGATAGAATTGTCTGTTTAATCATGAGAAAATGTATTTTAGGTGCCTAAATGCAAGTTGCACTTCTCTTTGACTCTCTGCTGAAGTGAAACCGAATGGGATCATCAAAACAGCTCCCAAAAGATCTGAAAAACAAAGATTGTTCATTGTCATGGTTTAGGGGAAGGCTACAAGAAGCTTTCCCAAAGGTTTCAATTGTCAATTTCGACTGTAGGGAACGTTGTCAGGAAATGGAAGGACACAGGCATAGTGGCAGTTAAACCCAGGCATGGCAGACCAAGAAAAAAACAGGAGCGGCATAGGTGGAGGATTGTGAGAATGGTTGCACACAACCCACAGATCACCTCCAAAGACCTGCAAGAACATCTGGCTGCAGATTGTGTATCTGTACATCGTTCAACAATTCAGCGCAATATGCACCAAAACATCTGCTTTTTATAAAGACCAAATAACTTAATTTTTGTCTCATCAGTCCAAAGCATTTTCTTCCAATATGAAGCTGGCTTGTCTAAATGAGCTTTTGCATACTCCATGCAACTGTATCTGTGGCGTGGGCGCAGAAAGGGCTTCCTTCCCATCACCCGGCCATACAGATGTTTTGGTGCAAATTGCACTGAATTGTAGAACCATGTACAGATACACAATCTGCAGCCAGATGTTCTTGCAGGTCTTTGGAGGTGATCTTTGGGTTGTGTGCAACCATTCTCACAATCCGCCGCATATGCCGCTCTTGTACTTTTCTTGGTCTGCTAGACCTGGGTTTAACTGCAACTGTGCCTGTGTCCTTCCATTCCCTGACAACGTTCCTTACAGTAGAAATTGACAATTGAAACCTTTGGGAAAGCTTCTTGTAGCCTTCCCCTAAACCATGACAATGAATAATCTTTGTGTTTAAGATCTTTTGGGAGCTGTTTTGATGATCCCATTCGGTTTCACTTCAGCAGAGAGTCAAAGAGAAGTGCAACTTGCATTTAGGCACCTAAAATACATTTTCTCATGATTAAACAGACAATTCTATGAGGTTCAAGGCTTAACAACATAATCCAACCAACTTTGCGTTTAAAGTCACCAGTTTTACATGCTGTTACAGGCATTAAAATCAACAAAACCACAAGGGTACCCATATTTTTGCACAGCCAGTTTTTCACATTTTATTTTATTTCATACAACCAAATACTGCTTTTCAAAAAATCTTTGTTTGGAAATCATCCCAGTACTTAGCTGTTCCTGGTAAATTAAAGACATACCACGTTTATCTTTTTTTTGTGAAAGCAGAGTCAATTATAATGCCGGCTGAGAGGGGTTCCCAAACTTTTTCATATGACTGTATGTAGTCATCATTGAAGATATCATGTGACTTGTTTCCTGTTCAACAGCTGGTGCGTATTTACTTTGTCACCTAACATACTGGTGCATTTTAAAAACATAGAATATCATAAAAACATTTTTTTTTTCATTATTGTTAAAATAAAAAAATTAAACGTTCAGGGTTCAGTATAACGTACATATATTCTAGATTTATTACACATATAGTGAAATATGCAGCACCTTTTATGTAAAGTTTTTTGTTGATTGCGTCTGACAGTTTATGGAAATCAAAAATCCAGCTTCTAATAATATTAGAATATAACATAAGACCATTAAAAAAAATTCTACTATTTTGAGATTTCGGACTTTGGATTTCAATGAGCTGTAAACCATTATCATCAAAAATACAAAAAAACAAAGGCTTGAAATATTTATCTTTCTTTGTAAAAAAACAAATTTTTCCTAGCCTGGCATTCTCAGACCTGCCACTAGGCGCTGGCAAATTAAATTTGCTTCGCCTGTTGGTCTTGACACTCTCCATTGAAGCTTTTTCAAAAAGTCGAAAAATCCAGACTCACGTTTCAATTGGTTCTATCTGATATGGGCGGGCCAGAGCCCTTTGTATGGTGCTCTGGGGCGGACTTAACTGGATGACGACAGTGACGTGCATGCCACGTTGAAGCCGTGATAGTAAACATCAAAGATGGCTGCGGATATGTTTGAGTTTGAGACTGCTTTGGCCTCAACCCTTTACGATTTGGAAGACGGCACTCAAATCTTTCATTAGCAAGTAAGTGGAATGTTCTGTTTTGCTGACCGACCACTGCAAAAGTTTAATTTAACAGTTTAACAGCTGTTCGCTAAACGAACGGGGCTTAAGGCTGTTACATACTCCGCGAGAAGAAATAACAAAGTTCTCGGTGACAGAGCTGCGAGAAGTTCTTTCTGGTCTGACATTACATACTTCACGAGAACTCAACTGCCGAACTCCTCAGCGCGGCGCATTGTTACCATGGTAATTTACTCAGTAGCGCCAGCTGATTTCACTTCGCTTTCCTCATTGACTTCAGACTGACCAATCACACAATAGTTCTCGGACAAGCTGCGAGAAGAAAGTTCGGCCCGGGTGATGTGTCGAGAACAGGCTGCGAGAACAGCTAAACAAGAGCTGAGAGAAGAAAATGACGTCATTTTCTTCTCGCAGCTCTGTCACCGAGAACTTTGTTCTTTCTTCTCGCGAAGTATGTAACAGCCTTTAATACGTCACCTTGTGCATCGCTCTGATTGGTTGTAGTGCTATCCAATTGCGTGCAGTGGCATTTGAAATGCACGAGTAGGAGCCGTCCCTTGAGTTGGAAATTACTATTGATCGTGGCCAGACCCTTTATCGTTTAAGATATCAGGGTTTGGATTTCCAGGCAACATTTTCCATGATATTTAATTTTTTTGAGATGCAACTGTATAAAATCTACTTGTTATTGTGAACCTGCTTCGGCCTCTTCAATATTGATTTTCAGAGAGATTGTTACAAGATTTTCTGTGTGATAATGTGTCATATCATCTAAGCAGTTACCATCCAACATCTAAAATACACATCATCACATACATTGAGTTTAACAGTGTGTGACTCCCTCTAGTGGACGTTGTGGAGTATTGTGTTGTCTTTGCTCCAAAGGTTTTTGTACAGAGTTTTGGTGTTTCCTGTCACTGTGGGCTGCAGAGCACAGTAGTACACAGCAGAGTCAGACACTTTAGCTGAGTTGATCACCAGTTCTACACGTTTCTCTGTTTTGTTAATGTGAGGTGAGAACTCAGAAAGAGTTGGATGAATCAATCCTCCCTCTGTGATGTAGAGCAGGAACTCTGGTCTGGATCTCTGGTGTTGTCGGTACCACTGGATACTGTTGATAGCACCTTCATATCTACAGGTCAGGGTGATGTTTCTTCCCTCTGCAACATGTTCTTCAATACTTTCTGGCTTGATGCTGTTCATGGAACCCACAGCTGTAAAATGAGTGTTATTAATTTGAGTTAGTCTGCAACAGATTCTAACATCAAGAGACTCAATAGAAGTTTTTGACTTTTCTTTCAGTTTTTATTATTTTATGACTCATTCAATACACCAAATGTCTTTGTCTATCACGAACATTATTGCTTGACAAAGATAAACATCTAGTTATGAAATATAGACCAAATATGTGGTTAATACGGCAGGTTGAATTAATGAGACTCTGTCCTAACACTCACCTATAAAGATAGAGAGCAGTAAAAAGAGATGAAGCAACATGTCTTTGGAGCTGTTAAAGTCAAACAGACAGCAGATGAGAAATGTTCTTTCTCTGAAGTAGAATAAATAAAAACTTAACAGTTTCTCTGCCGCACAGCTCTTCTCTTCAACATTAAACTGGTTGGGCTTTTAGTTCTTCAGACATTTCTGCTCTGAGACAGAAATAATCTCATTGGTTAAATATCAGTGGGCGGGGCCAGTCACTTAAGTTATTTGGGTGCCAGAAGTGCTTTGAGCTTTGTCCACAGTGGAGAAAGTCATTGTACTTTTTGAGATGGATTAAATAGATATCAGTAGAATGATTGTTTTATTTGGACATTAACTCAAACAGAATCATATTATGTTTAAAAGTGTAATTATAGTTCATTATTTTTCATGTAATATTTCCAATATCAAACCATGAAGTTTAACTGTGTGTGACTCCCTCTAGTGGACGTTGTGGAGTATTGTGTTGTCTTTGCTCCAAAGGTTTTTGTACAGAGTTTTGGTGTTTGCTGTCACTGTGGGCTGCAGAGCACAGTAGTACACAGCAGAGTCAGACACTGCAGCAGAGGAGATCTGCAGATGGACTTGATTTCTCTCCTCATTCAGTTCAGCAGTCAGTCGAGGGTGTGGAGGTTTTGCTTCCACCACTGAAGGCTCTTTAGTGTTAGTGATCAGGAGCAGGAACTGAGGAGCAGATCCAGGATCCTGTCGATACCACTGGAGATTTTGAGCTTTAACTGAATAGTTACAGGACAGAGTAACAGTACGGCCCTCTGGTGAAAACTCTTCATCTCTGCTAGCAGTAATATCAGCTTCCAAGGTGATACCTAGTGAGGGAAACAACATGTTATATTTAGAGTTATATTCCACAGTGAGAGATCCATCATTTGAGAAACATACGTACCTAAGAGAGCTGAAAATAACAACATTACTGCAAGTTTTTCCATGTTTACAGAAGAGAAATGCTGAAACTTAATCTTCAGTATGAATATGTTTTCTGAGTTGTGTTTGGTCTGATGTTCACAGTTGGAATCAAGCAGTTATCTGCCATGAAGCACCTCTACAGTCAGTAGGAGGAGATTGATATGTCAAATGAATTCCTGAAGGTTTTCAGAGACCATTGAAGTTTAACAGTTTGTGACTCCCTCTAGTGGACGTTGTGGAGTATTGTGTTGTCTTTGCTCCAAAGGTTTTTGTACAGAGTTTTGGTGTTTCCTGTCACTGTGGGCCTCACAGCACAGTAGTACACAGCAGAGTCAGACACTGCAGCAGAGGAGATCTGCAGATTAAACTCCTTTGATTTTCTGTCATGTGTTAAAGACAACTTTGCTGTTTTCTCTGAATATTCTGCGATGAGAAGCTGTGGAGATGAATTGGACTTCTTTTGATACCAGTAGAGGTTGTCGACAGTCCCTGAATAGTTGCAGGAGAGAGTCACATGTTTCCCTTCCAAAGCCAGAACTACATCTTCAAACTGTTTCACTAAATCCTCAGACGATCCTGAAAAGAACAAACATATGTTTCGTTGTGACATTTTTATTTATTTTAGATTTGTTTAATGGTAGAAAATGTAGAAATTGTCTCACCAGTATGAAACGTGAAAATGATCATCCAAACTAAAATGAGCTGCATTATTTCCACCTGTACTGAAGCAACCACAGAGAGATCACAGCAGCTCTTCAGCTCCTAAATGAATCATTTCATATTCAGTAGTGTAGCTCCTCCTCTTGCTGTGCTCTGTTTACATTCAGACTGGTGGAAGCTTTAGAAATGACAGTGATGGTTTGTCATTGATGTGGATCTGCTGCTCATGTGAATCCTCCCACTGTGTTTCATTAGCAGCTGTAACCACAGTGACTCTGATAAAACAGGAATGAGCAGAATCCATCTGATATGAAGCTGTGGGTTGAATACCACTTCCCTCCTCTTTGAAGAGTAGTCAGATATCTGTGTTCAGGTTTTTGTACAGCCTCTTCTACACTTTGTATCACTGTGTCTCTAGAGCACAGTAGTAGAGACCTGTGTCTGCCAGGGTTGGCTCTCTGATGGTCAGTTTAGTGGAACTTGTTGATGTTTGAGATTCATATCGTTTATCAGGAATATATTCAGATGTGCTCCCTTTTGCTCCTTTCCAGAGTATAAACTGAGGAGCCTGGAGGTCAGAATGATGTCTGTACCAGTAAAGGGTTATGCTACCACTAGTTGTCTCATATTGACATGTGAGTGTGACAGATGCTCCTTCTCTTCCACTGACTTCATCTCTTTCAGGAGAGATTGTGTCTCCAGCTATTAGTCCTGGAAGAAGCAGAGAAAATGAAGCCATTAGACTAACATTGTGCATGAGGCTGAGAGGAGAAGACAGTGGAAAATGTCAACTGTACAGTGTTACTCTGTGGACAGAAACAGCTCAACTGTTGAAAGATTTCTGCTCTGAACTCCAGTTTACATCAATATTTATAAATTAAATAAAAACATGTTGTTGCTTTGTATCTCACCAAAGAAAAGAGCAGCAAGAATAATCCACAGCCAATGTTCCATCTCTACAACCAGGTTTAAATCAACAGGAGAAACTAGCTGATGTTCAACATTCAGTCTGAGAATTGTTCTCTTCACAGCAGCAGTTATTATTGACTCAATGGTTGAACACAGAGCAGAAGTAGTGCACTGCCTACTTGATGATGTCGCCCTCTAGTGGAGGTAAAGAGTTCATTACAACAGTGTGGAGCAAAGGCTTCAGCAGCTTGTCAGTGGCTGTGTCTTGATTCAGAGACCACGCACTTGGTAGGACGCAGTCTCGCGGTCTATGAAGGCTATAGCCTATGAAGGCCGATTTTAAGGCCGGTTTTAAGGCCAACGAGCCTTGTTAAATGAGACGGTCTCCGCAGGTCTCCGTTTACGAGCATTTCCGGTTTACGTAACAAGCCGTTACCTTGCGTGACGACTCGCCGCTCCTGTGCTGCCTAGCAACCCTGATTGCTGCCAACGGAGACAGCCCTGTCAGCGGAGGAAAAAAGAAAAATAAGTTGTCTACCAGACGAAAAGAAAAAAAAGTACAAGAAAAAAAGAAAGGAAGATAAAAGTTAAGAAGATGGAGCAACACGTTGCTGTTTTGTTATTTTTTATTTTATTTTATGCAATCTCTGAAAAAAACGCAATGAATCTTGGGATATGTTGGGCCACGAAGGATACATCTGATGCAGCCTTCAAAACTGCTTCAAAACCGTGAAACGAAGGCTGCATTTCACGACCGCATATGAGGAGCCTTGCAAGGAGCCTTGCAAATGGGACAGCCTTTGCGCGCCGCTATGACGCAATCGGTCTTCAAATGCAGCCTACGAGGCCGGTTCCAAGACCGCAACCCCTGAATCAAGACACAGCCAGTGTGTCAGCTTGTGTTTTTGTACAGAGTGTTGGTGTTTCCTGTCACTGTGGGCGTCAGAGCACAGTAGTACACAGCAGAGTCAGACACTGCAGCAGAGGAGATGTTCATGTGGATTCTGTCTTGTTCCACTTTAATCTTCAGTCCAGTGATTTGTTCATTCACTACATTTCCTGAAGCAGAGTGTGAGATGAGGAACTGTGGAGGTTTTCCTGGATATTGTCGATACCAGAAGAAATAATCACTGGATGATTTTGTGGGGTATGTGTAGGACAGAGTAACAGTGCTGCCTTCTAAACTGTTCTCTTCATCATTGGCTGGAGTGAGTTGATCACAGCTGACACCTAAAGGGAGAAAACTCTTATTACATGTGTAAATTACTCAAAGGATTCACATTCAGATTTTATTTGAATTAAACTATTTAGTATCATAATGTTGTCACATACCTGTTTGAAATGTGCCAAACACCAGAGAAAGTACATAATAGTCCAATGACAGCATGTTGAATAAAGGTAATGTTTTTGGTTTGTGTATTGATCTCTGCTGAATATGGAAGGTTCTCTCTCTTCTATAGTTCTGTTTGGAATCAAACCGTTTTCTGCCATGAAGCTCCTCTGCAAACAAATCTAGACTGTATCATCAGAGAACATTGAAGTTTAACAGTGTGTGACTCCCTCTAGTGGACATTGTGGAGTATTGTGTTGTCTTTGCTCCAAAGGTTTTTGTACAGAGTTTTGTTGTTTCCTGTCACTGTGGGCTGCAGAGCACAGTAGTACACAGCAGAGTCAGACAGCTGAAGCTTCTGGATCTTCAGAGGAACTGATCTTAAGTTGGTGGTCAGTGTTGAGGAAAATCTTTCCTTAAATTCATCCCCCGTTTTCACCTGGCCAAAATAGCGACTCAGTATGAATGTTAACCTATTGTTTCCATCCTGTTTGTACCAGAAGAGATATGGATTTAAGTCAGTTGTCTGAAATGTACAGTTAAGTTTAAGTGTCTGTCCTTGAGTATCAATGACATATCCTGTTGGCTGCATCACTCTGTCTTCTCCTTTACTCTCTGGGGAAGAAGAGAACATACAGAGGAAGAGATGAATCAATAAAGATGATTGATTAAAGGAGAACAATCAGTAGGTCTAAAGAGTTACCTAGCCAGAGAGTCAGAATCAGGAGGTTTCTCAGCCAGTGTTTCATGTCTGCAGTGAGAGAGGAACAACATTGATACTCTGATGGATCTGGGCCTTCACATCATTGGTCCTTCCTCTTTATCATCTGCTGAGGATGTTGTCAGTGTCCACTTGATGGCGCTGTTGTTCTATAAAAAGAGAAGCTGAAGTGTGTGAATGTTGAGTGAGCAGCTGTCAGGTTTTTGTACAGAGACTGTGGGTTTGCTGTCACTGTGGGCCTCAGAGCACAGTAGTACAGAGCAGAGTCAGACACTGCAGCAGAGGAGATCTGCAGATTAAACTCCTTTGTTTTTCTGTCATGTGTTAAAGACAACTTTGCTGTTTTCTCTGAATATTCTGCGATGAGAATCTGTGGAGACGAACTGGACTTCTGTTGATACCAGAAGAGGTTGTCGACAGAGCCTGAATAGTTGCAGGAGAGAGTCACAAGTTTCCCTTCCAAAGCCAGCACTACATCTTCAAATGGTTTCACTAAATCCTCAGAGGATCCTGAAAAGAATAAAGATATGCTTCATTATGACATTCATATTTTTTAAGTTTAATGGAAAAAACATTTAAAATTGTCTCACCAGTATGAAAGATAACCATTATCATCCAAACTAAAAAGAGCTGCATTATTTCCACCTGTTCTGAAGGAAGCACAGAGAGAACACAGCAGCTCTTCAGCTCCAAAATGAATCATTTCATATTCAGTTGTGTAGCTCCTCCTCTTGCTGTGCTCTGTTTACATTCAGACTGGTGGAAGCTTTAGAAATGACAGTGATGGTTTGTCATTGATGTAGTCTCGCAAAGCCAGACCAAACTACAGCAAGTAGTATGGTCTGGAAGCACTCTGTTTAGAGCCGTCTATTCGGGTGGGGAAACCGGGGGAAACTGGGCTAGCCTGTTTGTATTTGTTAAACCAATCACAATCATCTAGGGCGGGGCTAACCCCGGGAAGCAGCAGCGGTGTCCTGCAAAATAGTGCCCGGGGGGGGGACTTATTTTGATGGAACGTCTTCACGCCCAGAGACTGTCAGAGAAATGGCTAAACCCGCAAACGCCACACAAAAACTATTAAAGACAAAAGGAATATACATAGTGTGTTGCTTTCTAACCAGCATGTCAAGACACCATACACTTTAGCCCCCGAGGAGCTCACGGGATAACTTAACCGGAGT
The DNA here is from genome assembly GCF_949987685.1 of Ammodytes marinus. Classification (NCBI taxonomy): domain Eukaryota; kingdom Metazoa; phylum Chordata; class Actinopteri; order Uranoscopiformes; family Ammodytidae; genus Ammodytes; species Ammodytes marinus. Next base: position 32,535,195 of record NC_137213.1, on the reverse strand, counting down.
TAACTTGCCACGTAGTGTTATCTCTGGTAACATTATCATCGGCGGTTGAGAGGACGGCTACGGCGGTCGAGTAGAATTTATAGCATTCGAGAACTTATGTCACCACCTCCTATCGCTGTAGTCAGAGCCGTAGTCCGTCTGTTTACAGGCAGAACAGGGTTTTGACGTTGTGAGCGCTACACCAACTGCAGCAAGTAGCCGTAAGTTGCTAGGTGATAGTGGAAGCCGTTGGAATCTTTCCCCGTCGCTAAAACACCGCTGCTTAGTCCCTAATTCACCAAAGAAAGGGAACGGCGGATCTTAATCTAGCTGGTTATAAGGTCCGGTGCTCAATTCAAACCCCCACGCTTCATTTTCCAGAGTTTATGAGGGTATTTCTGCCCGGGGGTAGTTGTACGATGAAGTTGGACAGCTAGGCTAAGCTAGGATGCGTCCCGGACCGCCGAAGTATCGCCACACTTTATTTCTGTCTACAATAATGTGACTTCCCACACCCTGTGTGTGTGTGTGAGAGAGAGCGCTGCACATAAGCACACGGGTTGACTGTGAGCGAATTGTTTCCGAATTTGAGGGGGATCACAATAGGGGAAAGCCAGCAACCGGAAAAGGAGGGGGCTGTGTCAGGGCAGCGTAGCTTTTCGACGCAAGCGAATAGACGCTGGCGGAAGTGGTCATGCCAGACTATCATTGATGTGGATCTGCTGCTCATGTGAATCCTCCCACAGTGTTCCATTAGCAGCTGTAACCACAGTGACTCTGATAAAACAGGAATGAGCAGAATCCATCTGATATGAAGCTGTGGGTTGAATACCACTTCCCTCCTCTTTGAAGAGTAGTCAGATATCTGTGTTCAGGTTTTTGTACAGCCTCTTCTACACTTTCTATCACTGTGTCTCTAGAGCACAGTAGTAGAGACCTGTGTCGGCCAGGGTTAGCTCTCTGATGGTCAGTTTAGTGGAACTTGTTGATGTTTGAGATTCATATCGTTTATCAGGAATATATTCAGATGTGCTCCGTTTTGCTCCTTTCCAGAGTATAAACTGAGGAGCCTGGAGGTCAGAATGATGTCTGTACCAGTAAAGGGTTATGCTATCACTAGTTGTCTCATATTGACATGTGAGTGTGACAGATGCTCCTTCTCTTCCACTGACTTCATCTCCTTCAGGAGAGATTGTGTCTCCAGCTATTAGTCCTGGAAGAAGCAGAGAAAATGAAGCCATTAGACTAACATTGTGCATGAGGCTGAGAGGAGAAGACAGTGGAAAATGTCAACTGTACAGTGTTACTCTGTGGACAGAAACAGCTCAACTGTTGAAAGATTTCTGCTCTGAACTCCAGTTTACATCAATATTTATAAATTAATTAAAAACATGTTGTTGCTTTGTATCTCACCAAAGAAAAGAGCAGCAAGAATAATCCACAGCCAATGTTCCATCTCTACAACCAGGTTTAAATCAACAGGAGAAACTAGCTGATGTTCAACATTCAGTCTGAGAATTGTTCTCTTCACAGCAGCAGTTATTATTGACTCAATGGTTGAACACAGAGCAGAAGTAGTGCTCCGCCTACTTGATGATGTCGCCCTCTAGTGGAGGTAAAGAGTTCTTTACAACAGTGTGGAGAAAAGGTTTCAGCAGCTTGTCAGTGTGTCAGCTTGTGTTTTTGTACAGTGTTTTGGTGTTTCCTGTCACTGTGGGCCTCACAGCACAGTAGTACACAGCAGAGTCAGACACTGCAGCAGAGGAGATGTTCATGTGGATTCTGTCTTGTTCCACTTTAATCTTCAGTCCAGTGATTTGTTCATTCAATACATTTCCTGAAGCAGAGTGTGAGATGAGGAACTGTGGAGGTTTTCCTGGATATTGTCGATACCAGACGAAAATATCACTAGTTGATTTTGTGGGGTATGTGTAGGACAGAGTAACAGTGCTGCCTTCTAAACTGTACTCTTCATCATTGACTGGAGTGAGTTGGTCACAGCTGACACCTAAAGGAAGAGAAAACTCTGTCATTACATGTTATAAAAGACTCAAAGGATTCAAATTTGTATATTATTGGAGTTAAACTTTTTTAATATATAAAGAAAGAATTCCACCTACCTGTTAGTAAAGTGACAAACATCAGAGAAAGTACATAATATTCCAATGACAGCATGTTGAATAAAGGTAATGTTTGTGGTCTGTGTATTGAACTCTGCTGAATATGGAAGTTCCTCTCTCTTCTATAGTTCTGTTTGGAATCAAACCGTTCTCTGCCATGAAGCTCCTCTCCAAACAAATCTAGACTGTATCATCAGAGACCATTGGAGTTTAACAGTATGTGACTCCCTCTAGTGGACGTTGTGGAGTATTGTGTTGTCTTTGCTCCAAAGGTTTTTGTACAGAGTTTTGGTCTTTCCTGTCACTGTGGGCTGCAGAGCACAGTAGTACACAGCAGAGTCAGACAGCTGAAGCTTCTGGATCTTCAGAGGAACTGATCTTGAGGTGGAATTCAGTGTGGAAGAAAATCTTTCCCCAACCTTTTCCTCTGTTTTCGCTTGGGCAAATGTATAGCGACTCAGTATGAATTTGGGACCGTTATTTCCATCCTGTTTGTACCAGTAGAGATAATTATTTGATGAACTAATGTTATAATGACAGCCAAGTGTTACTGCCTCTCCTTCAGTAGCAGACACATCTCCTTCTGGTTGCAGCACGTTGTCTTTCTGTGCTCTGCATCCTGTAAAACAGCAACAAACAGTATCAGTGAGCTGTTAAAGAATCTTGTCAATATAGAATAAAGATGATTGATTAAAGGAGAACAATCAGTAGGTTTAAAGAGTTACCTAGCCAGAGAGTCAGAATCAGGAGGTTTCTCAGCCAGTGTTTCATGTCTGCAGTGAGAGAGGAACAACATTGATACTCTGATGGATCTGGGCCTTCACATCATTGGTCCTTCCTCTTTATCATCTGCTGAGGATGTTGTCAGTGTCCACTTGATGGCGCTGTTGTTCTATAAAAGCAGGAGCTGAAGTGTGTAAACGTTGAGTGAGCAGCTGTCAGGTTTTTGTACAGAGACTGTGGGTTTGCTGTCACTGTGGGCCTCACAGCACAGTAGTACAGAGCAGAGTCAGACACTGCAGCAGAGGAGATCTGAAGATCCATTCTGGTTTTATCCTCACTCACTGTAACAGACAGTCTAGAGGTCGATGCATTTTGTGTTCCCAAGTGGTTGATGAGGAACTCTGGTGGTTTTCCTGGATATTGTCGATACCAGAAGAAGTAATCATTATAATCTGCAGCTTTGTAGTATCTGTAGGACAGAGTAACAGTGCTGCCTTCTAAACTGCACACTTCATCGTTGATTGGAGTGAGTTGTTCACAGTTGGCACCTAAAGGAAAAGAAAAACTCTGTTATTACGTGTCGTAAATTACTCAGTATTCACATTCAGATGTTATATGAATTCAACTTTCTATTAACATAATAATTTCACTTACCTGTCAAAATAGTGCCGAACATCAGAGACAGTACATAGTAGTCCAATGGCAGCATTTTGAATAAAGGTAATGTTTGTGGTTTGTGTATTAAACTCTGCTGAATATGGAAGGTCCTCTCTCTTCTATAGTTCTGTTTGGAATCAAACCGTTCTCTGCCATGAAGCTCCTCTTCAAACACATCTAGACTGTATCATCAGAGACCATTGAAGTTTAACAGTGTGTGACTCCCTCTAGTGGACGTTGTGGAGTATTGTGTTGTCTTTGCTCCAAAGGTTTTTGTACAGAGTTTTGGTGTTTCCTGTCACTGTGGGCTGCAGAGCACAGTAGTACACAGCAGAGTCAGAGACTTTAGCTGAGTTGATCACCAGATCTACACGTTTCTCTGTTTTGTTAATGTGAGCTGAGAACTCAGAAAGAGTTGGATGAATCAATCCTCCTTCTGTGATGTAGAGTAGGAACTCTGGTCTGGATCTCTGGTGTTGTCGGTACCACTGGATACTGTTGATAGCACCTTCATATCTACAGGTCAGGGTGATGTTTCTTCCCTCTGCAACATGTTCTTCAATACTTTCTGGCTTGATGCTGTTCATGGAACCCAGAGCTGTACAATGAGTTTTAATCATATCAGTTAGTCTGCAACAGATTCTAACATCAGGAGACTCAATGGAAATTTATGACTTTTCTTTCAGTTTACAATTTTGTATAGCTCATCCAATGTCTTTGTCCATCACAGAGAGTATTTCTTGACACGGATAAACATCTAGTCATGAATTAAAGGCCATATATGTTGTTAAAATGTCAGGTTAAATGAATGACTCTGTCATAACACTCACCTATAAAGAGAGAGAGCAGTAAAAAAAGATGAAGTAACATGTCTTTTGGAGCGGTTAAAACAGAAAGCAGATACGCAATGTCCTTCTGCTGCAGTAGAATAAAGAACTTAACAGCTTCTCCTCACAGCCCTTATCTTCAACATCAAGCTGGTTGGGCTTTTAGTTCTTCAAATATTTCTGCTCTGAGACAGAAATAATCTCATTGGTTAAACATAAACATCAGTGGGCGGGGCCAGACCGAGTTATTTGGGTGCCAGAATTGCTTCAAGGTTCTGTCTTTTTTAATGTTTCTAACATCAAACCATGAAGTTTAACAGTGTGTGACTCCCTCTAGTGGACGTTGTGGAGAATTGTGTTATCTTTGCTCCGAAGGTTTTTGTACAGAGTTTTGGTGTTTCCTGTCACTGTGGGCTTCACAGCACAGTAGTACACAACAGTCAGACACTGCAGCAGAGGAGATCTGCAGATTAAACTCCTTTGTTTTCCTATCATGTGTTAAAGACAACTTTGCCGTTTTCTCTGAATATTCTGTGATGAGAAGCTGTGGAGACGAACTGGACTTCTGTTGATACCAGAAGAGATTGTTGACAGTCCCTGAATAGTTGCAGGTGAGAGTCACATGTTTCCCTTCCAAAGCCAGCACTACATCTTCAAATGGTTTCACTAAATCCTCAGAGGACCCTGAAAAGAACAAACATGTGTTGTGACATTTTTATTTATTTTAAAGTTGTTTAATGGTAGAAAATGTAGAAGTTGTCTCACCAGTTTGAAACATGAACATCATCATCCAAACTAAAACAAGCTGCATTATTTCTACCTGTACTGAAGGAAGCACAGAGAGAACACAGCAGCTCTTCAGCTCCAAAATGAATAATTTCATATTCAGTTGTGTAGCTCCTCCTCTTGCTGTGCTCTGTTTACATTCAGACTGGTGGAAGCTTTAGAAATGACAGTCAGTGCGGTTACATGGCACAACTAGATTGGATTATCACATATATCGAACAAGACACTCGAACGGACCGTGTCACTTGTCTGAGTATACATGGCCTTTAAGATATCGGATAAATGTCCAATGCATGGCTGTCTCCACTATGCTAGGTGGCGCTGTAGCCCTTTCAACCATGCTTTCAACAAGTGTTGAAAGTGCCACGTCCGGTTCTCTTCCGGCAACAACCCATGGTGTAGCCTATTACGTGCAGGCACACAAGCACAGAACGAGAAGTCCGATATGAGATGTCCGATCCCTGTTTACATGCAGAGAGAATGCCGACAACGAACAACTTATCTAGGTGTTCTTATCCGACATCTCTTGTCCGTTATCGTGCCGATTTGTGTGCGAAGTAGATCGGATAAAGGTGTTTACATGCAGTTTAAAAGTCCTATTGAAGTCTTATTCGTTTAGTTACCCGATTATGAGTCTGCATGTAAACGCACTGAGTGATGGTTTGTCATTGATGTGGATCTGCTGCTCATGTGAATCCTCCCACAGTGTTTCATTAGCAGCTGTAACCACAGTGACTCTGATAAAACAGGAATGAGCAGAATCCATCTGATATGAAGCTGTGGGTTGAATACCACTTCCCTCCTCTTTGAAGAGTAGTCAGATATCTGTGTTCAGGTTTTTGTACAGCCTCTTCTACACTTTGTATCACTGTGTCTCTAGAGCACAGTAGTAGAGACCTGTGTCTGCCAGGGTTAGCTCTCTGATGGTCAGTTTAGTGGAACTTGTTGATGTTTGTGGTTCATATCGTTTATCAGGAATATATTCAGATGTGCTGCCTTTTGCTCCTTTCCAGAGTATAAACTGAGGAGCCTGGAGGTCAGAATGATGTCTGTACCAGTAAAGCTCAATGTTGTCTCTAGTTGTCTCATATTGACATGTGAGTGTGACAGTTGCTCCTTCTCTTCCACTGACTTCATCTCTTTCAGGAGAGATTGTGTCTCCAGCTATTAGTCCTGGAAGAAGCAGAGAAAATGAAGCCATTAGACTAACATTGTTCATGAGGCTGAGAGGAGAAGACTGTGGAAGATGTGAACTGTACAGTGTTACTCTGTGGACAGAAACAGCTCAACTGTTGAGAGATTTCTGCTCTGAACTCCAGTTTAAAACAATCTTTAGAAAATAATAAAAACATGTTGTTGCTTTGTGTCTCACCAAAGAAAAGAGCAGCAAGAATAATCCACAGCCAATGATCCATCTCTACAACCAGGTCTAAATCAACAGGAGAAACTAGCTGATGTTCAACATTCAGTCTGAGAATTGTTCTCTTCACAGCAGCAGTTATTATTGACTCAATGGTTGAACACAGAGCAGAAGTAGTGCACCGCCTACTTGATGATGTCGCCCTCTAGTGGAGGTAAAGAGTTCATACAACAGTGTGGAGAAAAGGCTTCAGCAGCTTGTCAGTGTGTCAGCTTGTGTTTTTGTACAGAGTTTTGGTGTTTGCTGTCACTGTGGGCCTCACAGCACAGTAGTACACAGCAGAGTCAGACACTGCAGCAGAGGAGATGTTCATGTGGATTCTGTCTTGTTCCACTTTAATCTTCAGTCCAGTGATTTGTTCATTCACTACATTTCCTGAAGCAGAGTGTGAGATGAGGAGCTGTGGAGGTTTTCCTGGATATTGTCGATACCATAAGAAATAATCACCAGTTGATTTTGTGGGGTATGTGTAGGACATAGTAACAGTGCTGCCTTCTAAACTGTGCTCTTCATCATTGACTGGAGTGAGTTGGTCACAGCTGACACCTAAAGGAAGAGAAAACTCTGTTATTACATGTTAGTAAATTACTCAAAAGATTCACATTCAGATGTTATTTAAATTAAACTATTTAGTATCATAATGATGTAACATACCTGTTAGAAATGTGCCAAACATCAGAGGAAGTACATAATACTCCAATGACAGCATGTTGAATATAGGTAATGTTTGTGGTGTGTGTATTGAACTCTGAATATGGAAGGTCCTCTCTCTTCTATAGTTCTGTTTGGAATCAAACCGTTCTCTGCCATGAAGCTCCTCTGCAAACAAATCTAGACTGTATCATCAGAGACCATTGAAGTTTAACAGTGTGTGTCTCCCTCTAGTGGACGTTGTGGAGTATTGTGTTGTCTTTGCTCCAAAGGTTTTTGTACAGAGTTTTGGTGTTTCCTGTCACTGTGGGCTGCAGAGCACAGTAGTACACAGCAGAGTCAGACACTGTAGCTGAGTTGATCTCCAGATCTACACGTTTCTCTGTTTTGTTAATGTGAACTGAGAACTCAGAAAGAGTTGGATGAATCAATCCTCCCTCTGTGATGTAGAGCAGGAACTCTGGTCTGGATCTCTGGTGTTGTCGGTACCACTGGATACTGTTGATAGCACCTTCATATCTACAGGTCAGGGTGATGTTTCTTCCCTCTGCAACATGTTCTTCAATACTTTCTGGTTTGATGCTGTTCATGGAACCCAGAGCTGTAAAATGAGTTTGAATCATATCAGTTATTCTGCAACACATTCTAACATCAGGAGACTCAATGGAGGGTTTGAATTTCCTTGATATTCATTTTCAATTAATCATTAATTAAATAAACCAAATGTCTTAATCTATAATGGAAATTACACGGATAAACCTTGTTATAAATTATGACTATATATTTGGTTTTAAAGAGATTCTGGAGAAGGCACCTTAATATCAGTGAATATCTACTCACCTGTCTGTTCTGTGTGTGAACTAAAACTACATCTTGTATACGCAGCCTTGGCTCTGTAAACTGGTATGTAAATTTAGAGCTAATTGAAGCTAGCAGCATGCCGGTTTACAGAGCCTAAGCAAGCATCCAGCAGAATTCCTGTTCTACCATTGAATGAGACTTCTATCTCTGTCCTAACACTCACCTATAAAAAGAGAGAGCAGTAACAATAGGTGAAGCAACATGTTAAAGCTTTGGAGCCAGTAAAGCCAGATAGACAGACAGCAGATGAACAATGTTCTTCCTCTGCAGTAGAATAATAAAAAAAACTTAACAGCTTCACTGCTGTACAACCTTCTCCTCAACATCAAGCTTGTTGTGCTTTTTAGTTCCTCAAACATTTCTGCTCTGAGACAGGAATAATCTCATTGGTTGACTTAAACATCAGTGGGCGGGGCCAGACACCGAAGTAATTTGTGTGCCAGAAATGCTTCAAGGTTCTCTCATTTTTGTTGACAGTAGAGAAAGTCATTTTACTTTATGGAGATCGATTTAATAGATATCAGTCAAATGATGTTGTATTTGGATAATGACAAGGAAACTCAAACAGATTCATATTATGTTTAAAAGTGTAATTATGGTTCATTATTTATCGTGTCATGTTTCCAACATCACCATATAAGTTTAACAGTGTGTGACTCCCTCTAGTGGACGTTGTGGAGTATTGTGTTGTCTTTGCTCCAAAGGTTTTTGTACAGAGTTTTGGTGTTTCCTGTCACTGTGGGCTTCACAGCACAGTAGTACACAGCAGAGTCAGACACTGCAGCAGAGGAGATGTGAAGATCTACACGATTCTTTTCTCCAGACAGTGTAGTAGAAAACTTTGTGTCTGATTTCAGAGATTCTGCTGCTCTTGTTGAATTAAGTCCTGAGATGTAGAGGACGAACTCTGGTGGTTTTCCTGGATGTTGTCGATACCAGAAAAAATGATCATTATAATCTGCAGCTTTGTGGTAAATGTAGGACAGACTAACAGTGCTGCCTTCTAAACTGTTCTCTTCATCATTGACTGGAGTGAGTTGTTCACAGCTGACACCTAAGAGAAGAGCAAACTCTGTTATTCCATGTCGTAAGAGCCTTTACTGCAAAAATTCCACACACGTTTTGATATATGAAGAAAGAATTCCACCTACCTGTTAGAAAAGTGCCAAACATCAGATAAAGTACATAATAGTCCAATGACAGCATGTTGAATAAAGGTAATGTTTGTGGTGTGTGTTTTGAACTCTGCTGAATATGGAAGGTCCTCTCTCTTCTACAGTTCTGTTTGGAATCAAACCGTTATCTGCCATGAAGCTCCTCTGCAAACAAATCTAGACTGTATCATCAGAGACCATTGAAGTCTAACAGTGTGTGACTCCCTCTAGTGGACGTTGTGGAGTATTGTGTTGTCTTTGCTCCAAAGGTTTTTGTACAGAGTTTTGGTGTTTCCTGTCACTGTGGGCTGCAGAGCACAGTAGTACACAGCAGAGTCAGAGACTTTAGCTGAGTTGATCGCCAGATCTACACGTTTCTCTGTTTTGTCAATGTGAGCTGAGAACTCAGAAATAATTGGATGAATCAATCCTCCCTCTGTGATGTAGAGCAGGAACTCTGGTCTGGATCTCTGGTGTTGTTGGTACCACTGGATATTGTAGATAGCACCTTCATATCTACAGGTCAGGGTGATGTTTCTTCCCTCTGCAACATGTTCTTCAATACTTTCTGGCTTGATGCTGTTCATGGAACCCAGAGCTGTAAAATGAGTGTTATTAATTTGAGTTAGTCTGCAACAGATTCTAACATCAAGAGACTCAATAGAAGTTTTTGACTTTTCTTACAGTTTTTATTATTTCATGACTCATTCAATACACCAAATGTCTTTGTCTATCACAAACATTATTGCTTGACAAAGATAAACATCTAGTTATGAAATATAGACCAAATATGTGGTTAATACGGCAGGTTGAATTAATGAGACTCTGTCCTAACACTCACCTATAAAGATAGAGAGCAGTAAAAAGAGATGAAGCAACATGTCTTTGGAGCTGTTAAAGTCAAACAGACAGCAGGTGAGAAATGTTCTTTCTCTGAAGTAGAATAATAAAAACTTAACAGTTTCTCTGCCACACAGCTCTTCTCTTCAACATCAGGCTAGTTGGGCTTTTAGTTCTTCAGACATTTCTGCTCTGAGACAGAAATAATCTCATTGGTTAAATATCAGTGGGCGGGGCCAGTCACTTAAATTATGTGGGTGCCAGAAGTGCTTTGACTTTGTCCACAGTGGAGAAATTCATTGTACTTTTTGAGATCGATTAAATAGATATCAGTAGAATGATTATTTTATTTGGAAATTAACTCAAACAGAATCATATTATGTTTAAAAGTGTAATTATGGTTCATTATTTTTCATGTAATATTTCCAATATCAAACCATGAAGTTTAACAGTGTGTGACTCCCTCTAGTGGACGTTGTGGAGTATTGTGTTGTCTTTGCTCCAAAGGTTTTTGTACAGAGTTTTGGTGTTTGCTGTCACTGTGGGCTGCAGAGCACAGTAGTACACAGCAGAGTCAGACACTGCAGCAGAGGAGATCTGCAGATGGACTTGATTTCTCTCCTCATTCAGTTGAGCAGTCAGTCGAGGGTGTGGAGGTTTTGCTTCCACCACTGAAGGCTCTTTAGTGTTAGTGATCAGGAGCAGGAACTGAGGAGCAGATCCAGGAACCTGTCGATACCACTGGAGATTTTGAGCTTTAACTGAATAGTTACAGGACAGAGTAACAGTACGGCCCTCTGGTGAAAACTCTTCTTCTCTGTTGGCAGTAATATCAGCTTCCAAGGTGATACCTAGTGAGGGAAACAACATGTTATATTTAGAGTTCTATTCCACAGTGAGAGATCCATCATTTGTGAAACATACGTACCTACGAGAGCTGCAAAGAACAAAATTACAACTAGTTGTTCCATGTTTACAGAGTTGAAATGCATTAACTTAATGTTCAGTATGAATACGTTTTCTGAGTTGTGTTTGGTCTGAGGTTCACAGCTGGAATCAAACAGTGATCTGCCATGAAGCACCTCTACAGTCAGTAGGAGGAGACTCATATGTCAAATAATGTTTGAAGGTCTTTACCATATCTGTGTCTCATGAGAGAAACACATCTAGACTGTATCATCAGAGACCATTGAAGTTTAACAGTGTGTGACTCCCTCTACTGGACGTTGTGGAGTATTGTGTTGTCTTTGCTCCAAAGGTTTTTGTACAGAGTTTTGGTGTTTCCTGTCACTGTGGGCTGCAGAGCACAGTAGTACACAGCAGAGTCAGACAGCTGAAGCTTCTGGATCTTCAGAGGAACTGATCTTAAGTTGGTGGTCAGTGTGGAGGAAAATCTTTCCTTGAATTCATCCCCCGTATTCACCTGGCCAAAATAGTGACTCAGTATGAATGTTAACCTGTTGTTTCCATCCTGTTTGTACCAGAAGAGATATGGATTCGATCGGTCAGTTGTTTCAAATGTACAGTTAAGTTTAAGTGTCTGTCCTTGAGTAGCAATGACATCTCCTGTTGGCTGGATCACTCTGACTTCTCCTTTACTCTCTGGGGAAGAAGAGAACATGCAGAGGAAGAGATGAATCAATAAAGATGATTGATTAAAGGAGAACAATCAGTAGGTTTAAATAGTTACCTAGCCAGAGAGTCAGAATCAGGAGGTTTCTCAGCCAGTGTTTCATGTCTGCAGTGAGAGAGGAACAACATTGATTCTCTGATGGATCTGGGCCTTCACATCATTGGTCCTTCCTCTTTATCATCTGCTGAGGAACTCTCAACATTTGCATCTCATTATGCATGTTAGCTCGTTAGCTGTCACAGTTCATAATGGGGGGCAGATCCTGTGCACTTTCTGTTACTGGAAGGTTTTTGAAGCCATGACAGTGGCCTGACCTTAGGTCTGTCGATGGGTCTGTGCATTCCCTGATTTGTTACTTTGTAACTATTAAGTGAATGCCATCGATTTCAAATTTCCCTTTAGCTTTTCACTGAATTATCTAAACAAGTCTTTGTTGAATTGTATCCCATACTTACTTGTTTTTACTGTAACAAACACAAAGTATATAAAACAACAATTTACTGTCCAATACTTTATTATCTAGTCAGTCATAGTTAGTGTAATTCAGTAATTTTTTTTTCTTTTTCATTTAAAATTGTATTGGAGGATAAACCCTGTTGAGGTCCTCAGGAAAAAAAACAAAAAAACAAAAACATTTACGTTACACGTGATGAAAATATGATGCTACAAAAAAAACAATCTAAGGCATTATATCAAAATTAGTATACATCTCATATGGACATGATCAAGAAAGAAAATGAAAGACCCAATTCACAATGTATGAGTACATTGGGGCTAGATCAATGAAATAAATTCATTTCCCTCATTGTGTGGTATCCCCTGGCCACAGCTCAGCAAGGAACGACTGTCCATGTAAATAAAATGGTGGATTCCCTAAAACAGAAACACTTAAAAGTATGACGATTTTGGTTTATTAAACTCAAATTGCTGAAGCCCACTATTAACTTTAAAAAAAAACCTGGACTGTATTGTCAAGATAAGGTCTATGGGTTTAATTCCCCAATACTTAAAGATAGAGTAAGCGGTTTATTTGTGTTAATATATGTGTTATATCACTCCATATTCCTACAGCAATCACTTCAACAGAGTGCGGACGTCATATCACAGGTCACAAAGTCATTCTAATTTGCAGTAACAGCCTAATTAAAATGTTGTAGTATCCTGATTTTTTTTATCCTATCAGGAGAGAGAATGCTACAACCCGTCACTCTTCTCACTCATATATACTATATACAATCCATGGTCTCACTGCCGGTGCACGCCAGAGCAACATATGGGGGAATGTGTATGCGCCTACAATGGCAGAATAGGTAAAAATCCTTCCCAATGTCTGTTTTGATGGTTTTTATCATGTTTTATCCGGTTTTATCACACTTATGGATCTGAGATGATGCTAGATAACTTGTTGCTTGAAGACCGCAATGCATTAATGTGATGACGTAGGGATGAGCGAGGGGACTGCTAACTGCAGTAACTGACAGGAAGTTAGCTAAAAGAACCATTTCGCTTACAGCTCCTTTTAAATGACATTTTTATTTAATTTGAAAGAAATGTTTTAATACATGTTGTCAATGTCCACTTGATGGAGCTGTTGTTCTATAAAAGGAGGAGCTGAAGTGTGTAAATGTTGAGTGAGCAGCTGTCAGGTTTTTGTACAGAGACTGTGGGTTTGCTGTCACTGTGGGCCTCACAGCACAGTAGTACAGAGCAGAGTCAGACACTGCAGCAGAGGAGATCTGCAGATCCATTCTGGTTTTATCCTCATTCACTGTAACAGACAGTCTAGAGGCCGATTCATTTTGTGTTCCCAAGTGAAAGATGAGGAACTCAGGAGGTTTCCCTGGATATTGTCGATACCAGTAAAACTGATCCCTACCAGTTGCTTGTGTATTGTATCTGTATGAAAGAGTAACGGTGCTGCCTTCTAAACTGTTCTCTTCCTCGTTGAATGGAGTGAGTTGTTCACAGCTGACACCTAAAGGGAGAAAAATATGTTTTATAAAATGTTAGAAAACTCGAAAATGAATCATTATTATACAAATTTGGAATCATACTTTAAAAAAATGATTGACAAATTTAACATACCTGTTAGAAAAGTGCCAAGCATCAGAGAAAGTACAAAATAGTCCATTGACATGTTTAATAAAGGTAATGTCTGTGGCTTCTGTATTGAACTCTGCTGAATATGGAAGGTCCTCTCTCTTCTATAGTTCTGCTTGGAATCAAACCGTTCTCTGCCATGAAGCTCCTCTGCAAACACATCTAGACTGTATCATCAGAGACCATTGAAGTTTAACAGTGTGTGACTCCCTCTAGTGGACGTTGTGGAGTATTGTGTTGTCTTTGCTCCAAAGGTTTTTGTACAGAGTTTTGGTGTTTCCTGTCACTGTGGGCCTCAGAGCACAGTAGTACACAGCAGAGTCAGACACTGCAGCAGAGGAGATCTGAAGATTAAACTCCTTTGTTTTTCTGTCATGTGTTAAAGACAACTTTGCTGTTTTCTCTGAATATTCTGCGATGAGAATTTGTGGAGATGAACTGGACTTCTGTTGATACCAGAAGAGGTTCTGTACAGTCCCTGAATAGTTGCAGGACAGAGTCACAATTTTCCCTTCCAAAGCCAGCACTACATCTTCAAATGCTTTCACTAAATCCTCAGAGGATCCTGAAAAGAAGAAAGATATGCTTCATTATGACATTTGTATTTTTTAAGTTTAATGGTAAAAACATTTAAAATTGTCTCACCAGTATGAAAGATAACCATTATCATCAAAACTAAAAAGAGCTGCATAATTTCCACCTGTACTGAAGGAAGCACAGAGAGAACACAGCAGCTCTTCAGCTCCAAAATGAATCATTTCATATTCAGTTGTGTAGCTCCTCCTCTTGCTGTGCTCTGTTTACATTCAGACTGGTGGAAGCTTTAGAAATGACAGTGATGGTTTGTCATTGATGTGGATCTGCTACTCATGTGAATCCTCCCACTGTGTTTCATTAGCAGCTGTAACCACAGTGACTCTGATCAAACAGGAATGAGCAGAATCCATCTGATATGGAGCTGTGGGTTGAATACCACTTCCCTCCTCTTTGAAGAGTAGTCAGATATCTGTGTTCAGGTTTTTGTACAGCCTCTTCTACACTTTGTATCACTGTGTCTCTAGAGCACAGTAGTAGAGACCTGTGTCTGCCAGGGTTAGCTCTCTGATGGTCAGTTTAGTGGAACTTGTTGATGTTTGAGATTCATATCGTTTATCAGGAATATATTCAGTTGTGACCTCTTTTGCTCCTTTCAGAGTATAAACTGAGGAGCCTGGAGGTCAGAATGATGTCTGTACCAGTAAAGGTTTATGCGATCACTAGTTGTCTCATATTGACATGTGAGAGTGACAGATGCTCCTTCTCTTTCGCTGACTTCATCTCCTTCAGGAGAGATTGTGTCTCCAGCTATTAGTCCTGGAAGAAGCAGAGAAAATGAAGCCATTAGACTAACATTGTGCATGAGGCTGAGAGGAGAAGACAGTGGAAAATGTCAACTGTACAGTGTTACTCTGTGGACAGAAACAGCTCAACTGTTGAGAGATTTCTGCTCTGAACTCCAGTTTACAACAATCTTTAGAAAATAATAAAAACATGTTGTTGTTTTGTGTCTCACCAAAGAAAAGAGCAGCAAGAATAATCCACAGCCAATGTTTCATCTCTAGAACCAGGTCTAAATCAACAGGAGAAACTAGCTGATGTTCAACATTCAGTCTGAGAATTGTTCTCTTCACAGCAGCAGTTATTATTGACTCAATGGTTGAACACAGAGCAGAAGTAGTGCTCCGCCTACTTGATGATGTCGCCCTCTAGTGGAGGTAAAGAGTTCATTACAACAGTGTGGAGAAAAGGCTTCAGCAGCTTGTCAGTGTGTCAGCTTGTGTTTTTGTACAGAGTGTTGGTGTTTGCTGTCACTGTGGGCCTCACAGCACAGTAGTACACAGCAGAGTCAGACACTGCAGCAGAGGAGATGTTCATGTGGATTCTGTCTTGTTCCACTTTAATCTTCAGTCCAGTGATTTGTTCATTCAATACATTTCCTGAAGCAGAGTGTGAGATGAGGAACTGTGGAGGTTTTCCTGGATATTGTCGATACCAGAAGAAATAATAAATAAATAAACTTCCAATTGTGTTGTCTCTGTACGACAGAGTAACAGTGCTGCCTTCTAAACTGTACTCTTCATCATTGACTGGAGTGAGTTTTTCACAGCTGACACCTAAAGGAAGAGAAAACTCTGTTATAACATGTTGGAAAAGACTCAAAGGATTAAAATCTGGATACTATGAGAGTTAAACTTTTAATATATAAATAAAGAATTCCACCTACCTATTAGAAATGTGCCAAACATCAAAGGAAGTACATAATACTCCAATGACAGCATGTTGAATAAAGGTAATGTTTATGGTGTGTTTTGAACTCTGCTGAATATGGAAGGTCCTCTCTCTTCTATAGTTCTGTTTGGAATCAAACCGTTATCTGCCATGAAGCTCCTCTGCAAACAAATCTAGACTGTATCATCAGAGACCATTGAAGTTTAACAGTGTGTGACTCCCTCTAGTGGACGTTGTGGAGTATTGTGTTGTCTTTGCTCCAAAGGTTTTTGTACAGAGTTTTGGTGTTTCCTGTCACTGTGGGCCTCACAGCACACTAGTACACAGCAGAGTCAGACACTGCAGCAGAGGAGATCTGCAGATTAAACTCCTTTGTTTTTCTGTCATGTGTTAAAGACAACTTTGCAGTTTTCTCAGAAAATTCTGTTATGAGAAGCTGTGGAGATGAACTGGACTTCTGTTGATACCAGTAGAGGTTGTCGACAGAGCCTGAATAGTTGCAGGAGAGAGTCACATGTTTCCCTTCCAAAGCCAGCACTACATCTTCAAATGGTTTTACTAAATCCTCAGAGGATCCTGAAAAGAACAAAGATATGCTTCATTATGACATTTGTATTTTTTAAGTTTAATGGTAAAAACATTTAAAATTGTCTCACCAGTGTGAAAGATAACCATTATCATCCAAACTAAAAAGAGCTGCATTATTTCCACCTGTACTGAAGGAAGCACAGAGAGAACACAGCAGGTCTTCAGCTCCAAAATGAATCATTTCATATTCAGTTGTGTAGCTCCTCCTCTTGCTGTGCTCTGTTGACATTCAGACTGGTGGAAGCTTTAGAATTTTTTTATTTAACCTTTATTTATACTCGAGATATCATTGAGGGGTGACCCTCATTTGCAATGATGTCGAGAAACAAAAACAACAATACATACACAATATAGAATGCAAATAGATCAAATACACAACAGCTGGTAAAGAAAACATTTTGGACAGAAGTGTAGAGTGGCTGGAACTCAAATTAAATTAGTAAAAGTACAATATGGCCTAATTAAAACCGTTACAGTTAGAGTTTGGTAGATTTAAGATAGTATGTTTAAATTGGTTAGAGGATATCATTGTATTAATTTTAATGTGTTGCTCTAAGACATGACAGTGATGGTTTGTCATTGATGTGGATCTGCTGCTCATGTGAATCCTCCCACAGTGTTTCATTAGCAGCTGTAACCACAGTGACTCTGATAAAACAGGAATGAGCAGAATCCATCTGATATGAATCTGTGGGTTGAATACCACTTCCCTCCTCTTTGAAGAGTAGTCAGATATCTGTGTTCAGGTTTTTGTACAGCCTCTTCTACACTTTGTATCACTGTGTCTCTAGAGCACAGTAGTAGAGACCTGTGTCTGCCAGGGTTAGCTCTCTGATGGTCAGTTTAGTGGAACTTGTTGATGTTTGAGATTCATATCGTTTATCAGGAATATATTCAGATGTGCTCCGTTTTGCTCCTTTCCAGAGTATAAACTGAGGAGCCTGGAGGTCAGAATGATGTCTGTACCAGTAAAGGGTTATGCTATTACTAGTTGTCTCATATTGACATGTGAGTGTGACAGATGCTCCCTCTCTTCCACTGACTTCATCTCCTTCAGGAGAGATTGTGTCTCCAGCTATTAGTCCTGGAAGAAGCAGAGAAAATGAAGCCATTAGACTAACATTGTTCATGAGGCTGAGAGGAGAAGACAGTGGAAAATGTCAACTGTACAGTGTTACTCTGTGGACAGAAACAGCTCAACTGTTGAGAGATTTCTGCTCTGAACTCCAGTTTACATCAATATTTATAAAATAATAAAAACATGTTGTTGCTTTGTGTCTCACCAAAGAAAAGAGCAGCAAGAATAATCCACAGCCAATGTTCCATCTCTACAACCAGGTTTAAATCAACAGGAGAAACTAGCTGATGTTCAACATTCAGTCTGAGAATTGTTCTCTTCACAGCAGCAGTTATTATTGACTCAATGGTTGAACACAGAGCAGAAGTAGTGCTCCGCCTACTTGATGATGTCACCCTCTAGTGGAGGTAACAACAGTCATTACAACAGTGTGGAGAAAAGGCTTCAGCAGCTTGTCAGTGTGTCAGCTTGTGTTTTTGTACAGAGTTTTGGTGTTTCCTGTCACTGTGGGCTGCAGAGCACAGTAGTACACAGCAGAGTCAGACACTGCAGCAGAGGAGATGTTCATGTGGATTCTGTCTTGTTCCACTTTAATCTTCAGTCCAGTGATTTGTTCATTCAATACATTTCCTGAAGCAGAGTGTGAGATGAGGAACTGTGGAGGTTTTCCTGGATATTGTCGATACCAGAAGAAAGTATCACTGGATGATTTTGTGGGGTATGTGTAGGACAGACTAACAGTGCTGCCTTCTAAACTGTTCTCTTCATCATTGACTGGAGTGAGCTGGTCACAGCTGACACCTAAAGGAAGAGAAAACTGTTATTACATGCTGTAAAATACTCACAGGATTCAAATTTGGATATTATTGGAGTTAAACAATTTAATATATGAAGACAAAATTCCACATACCTGTTAGAAATGTGCCAAACATCAGAGGAAGTACACAATAGTCCAATGACAGCATGTTGAATAAAGGTAATGTTTGTGGTTTGTGTGTTGAACTCTGCTGAATATGGAAGGTCCTCTCTCTTCTCTTGTTCTGTTAGGAATCAAACCGTTCTCTGCCATGAAGCTCCTCTGCAAACAAATCTAGACTGTATCAGAGACCATTGAAGTTTAACAGTGTGTGACTCCCTCTAGTGGACGTTGTGGAGTATTGTGTTGTCTTTGCTCCAAAGGTTTTTGTACAGAGTTTTGGTGTTTCCTGTCACTGTGGGCTGCAGAGCACAGTAGTACACAGCAGAGTCAGACAGCTGAAGCTTCTGGATCTTCAGAGGAACTGATCTTGAGGTTGAATTCAGTGTGGAGGAAAATCTTTCCTTAAATTCATCCTCTGTTTTCCCCTGTCCAAATGAAAAGCGGCTTAGAATGAACATAGGGCTGTTTTTTCCATCCTGTTTGTACCAGAATAGATTAGCATTTGATGATAAACTGATGTTATAATGACAGCCAAGTGTTACTGCCTCTCCTTCAGTAGCAGACACATCTCCTTCTGGTTGCAGCACGTTGTCTTTATGTGCTCTGCATCCTGTAAAACAGCAACAAACAGTATCAGTGAGCTGTTAAAGAATCATGTCAACGTTGGCTTGATGTCAAATAATCAGAGTTGTGTTCATACCAACGCACATAGCAGCCAGCAGCACTGAGATGAACCGAGGTGTCATGTCTGCAGTGTTGAGTAACTGAGCTACAGCAAGTATAAAGCAGGCTGTGATCCCTCTGTCTAGTCTTCATCAACACTACGTTGGTGGGTTAGAAGGAAGAGCCTGATCACAGTGACAGGGCTCATTCACAGCCCTGTGTTATTCCCCCTACTGGCAGCTTCACGCTAACACTTCACTGCCGCTCTACTTTCTTACCACAACTTGTCTTGTATGTAGTCATCATTGAAGATATCATCTGACTTGTTTCCTGTTCAACAGCTGGTGCAGATTCACTTTGTCACCGAACATACTGGTGCATTTAAAAAACATAGAAGATCATAAAACCGTTTTTTTTTCATTATTGTTCAATTTAAAAAATGAAACTTTCAGGGTTCATATATTCTAGATTTATTACACATACAGTGAAAAATGCAACACCTTTTAAGTACAGTTTTTTTTGTTGATTGCGTCTGACAGTTTATGGAAATCAAAAATCCAGCTTCTAATAATATTAGAATATAACATAAGACCATTAAAAATAAATATTCTATTTTGAGATTATGGACTTTGGATTTCAATGAGCTGTAAACCATAATCATAAAAAATACAACAAAACAAAGGCTTGAAATATTTCTCTTTCTATGTAAAAAAACTAATTTTTCCATGATATGATATTTAATTTTTTAGAGATGCAACTGTATAAAATCTGCTTGTTATTGTGAACCTGCTTCGGCCTCTTCAATATTTATTTTCAGGGAGATTGTTACAAGATTTACTGCGTGATACTTTCTCATATCATCTAAACAGTTACCATCCAACATCTAAAATACACATCATCACATACATTGAGTTTAACAGTGTGTGACTACCTCTTGTGGACGTTGTGGAGTATTGTTTTGTCTTTGCTCCAAAGGTTTTTGTACAGAGCTTTGGTGTTTCCTGTCACTGTGGGCCTCACAGCACAGTAGTACAGAGCAGAGTCAGACACTGCAGCAGAGGAGATGTTCATGTGGATTCTGTCTTGTTCCACTTTAATCTTCAGTCCAGTGATTTGTTCAATCAAAACATTTCCTGAAGCAGAGTGTGAGATGAGGAACTGTGGAGGTTTTCCTGGATATTGTCGATACCAGAAGAAAGTATTACTAGATGATTTTGTGGGGTATGTGTAGGACAGAGTAACAGTGCTGCCTTCTAAACTGTTCTCTTCATCATTGGCTGGAGTGAGTTGGTCACAGCTGACACCTAAAGGAAGAAAAAACTGTTATTACATGTTGTGAAATACACACAGGATTCAAATTGGGATATTATTGAAGAATAAATGAAGATGAAATCCCACATACCTGTTAGAAATGTGCCAAACATCAGAAAAAGTACAAAAAAGTCCATTAACAGCATGTTGAATAAAGGTAATGTTTGTGGTTTGTGTATTGAACTCTGCTGAATATGGAAGGTCCTCTCTCTTCTATAGTTCTGTTTGGAATCAAACCGTTCTCTGCCATGAAGCTCCTCTGCAAACAAATCTAGACTGTGTCATCAGAGACCATTGAAGTTTAACAGTGTGTGACTCCCTCTAGTGGACGTTGTGGAGTATTGTGTTGTCTTTGCTCCAAAGGTTTTTGTACAGAGCTTTGGTGTTTCCTGTCACTGTGGGCTGCAGAGCACAGTAGTACACAGCAGAGTCAGACAGCTGAAGCTTCTGGATCTTCAGAGGAACTGATCTTGAGGTGGAATTCAGTGTGGAGGAAAATCTTTCCTTAAATTCATCCTCTGTCTTCCCCTGTCCAATTGTAAAGCGGCTTAGCGTGAATTTGGGACTGTTGTTTCCATCCTGTTTGTACCAGAATACATTAGCATTTGTTGATGAACTAATGTCATAATCACAGCCAAGTGTTACTGCCTCTCCTTCAGTAGCAGACACATCTCCTTCTGGTTGCAGCACGTTGTCTTTCTGTGCTCTGCATCCTGTAAAACAGCAACAAACAGTATCAGTGAGCTGTTACAGAATCATGTCAACGTTGGCTTGATGTCAAATAATCAGAGTTGTTTTCATACCAAGGCACATAGCAGCCAGCAGCACTGAGATGAACCGAGGTGTCATGTCTGCAGTGTTGAGTAACTGTGAGCTACAGCAAGTATAAAGCAGGCTGTGATCTCTCTGTCTAGTCTTCATCAACACTACGTTGGTGGGTTAGAAGGAAGAGCCTGATGACAGTGACAGGGCTCATTCACAGCTCTGTGTCTTTCCGCCTACTGGCAGCTTTACGCTAACACTTCACTGCCGCTCTACTTTCTTACCACAACTTGTCTTGTATGTAGTCATCATTGAAGATATCATGTGACTTGTTTCCTGTTCAACAGCTGCTGCAGATTCACTTTGTCACCGAACATACTGGTGCATTTAAAAAACATAGAAGATCATAAAACCGTTTTTTTTTTCATTATTGTTCAATTTAAAAAATGAAACGTTCAGGGTTCATATATTCTAGATTTATTACACATACAGTGAAAAATGCAACACCTTTTATGTACAGTTTTTTGTTGATTGCGTCTGACAGTTTATGGAAATCAAAAATCCAGCTTCTAATAATATTAGAATATAACATAAGACCATTAAAAATAAATCTTCTATTTTGAGATTATGGACTTTGGATTTCAATGAGCTGTAAACCATAATCATAAAAAATACAACATAACAAAGGCTTGAAATATTTCTCTTTCTGTGTAAAAAAACAAATTTTTCCATGATATGATATTTAATTTTTTTGAGATGCAACTGTATAAAATCTACTTGTTATTGTGAACCTGCTTCGGCTTCTTCAATATTTATTTTCAGGGAGATTGTTACAAGATTTTCTGTGTGGTACTTTCTCATATCATCTAAACAGTTACCATCCAACATCTAAAATACACATCATCACATACATTGAGTTTAACAGTGTGTGACTCCCTCTTGTGGACGTTGTGGAGTATTGTGTTGTCTTTGCTCCAAAGGTTTTTGTACAGAGTTTTGGTGTTTCCTGTCACTGTGGCCTGCAGAGCACAGTAGTACAGAGCAGAGTCTGACACTGCAGCAGAGGAGATGTTCATGTGGATTCTGTCTTGTTCCACTTTAATCTTCAGTCCAGTGATTTGTTCATTCAATACATTTCCTGAAGCAGAGTGTGAGATGAGGAACTGTGGAGGTTTTCCTGGATATTGTCGATACCAGAAGAAAGTATTACTGGGTGATTTTGTGGGGTATGTGTAGGACAGAGTAACAGTGCTGCCTTCTAAACTGTTCTCTTCATCATTGGCTGGAGTGAGTTGATCACAGCTGATACCTAAAGGAAAAGAAAACTCTTATTACATGTGTAAATTACTCAAAGGATTCACATTCAGATTTTATTTGAATTAAACTATTTAGTATCATAATGTTGTCACATACCTGTTAGAAATGTGCCAAACACCAGATAAAGTACATAATAGTCCAATGACAGCATGTTGAATAAAGGTAATGTTTTTGGTTTGTGTATTGATATCTGCTGAATATGGAAGGTCCTCTCTCTTCTATAGTTCTGTTTGGAATCAAACCGTTCTCTGCCATGAAGCTCCTCTGCAAACAAATCTAGACTGTATCATCAGAGACCATTGAAGTTTAACAGTGTGTGACTCCCTCTAGTGGACGTTGTGGAGTATTGTGTTGTCTTTGCTCCAAAGGTTTTTGTACAGAGTGTTGGTGTTTCCTGTCACTGTGGGCTGCAGAGCACAGTAGTACACAGCCGAGTCAGACAGCTGAAGCTTCTGGATCTTCAGAGGAACTGATGTCTCGTTGATTGTCGCAATAAATCGGTCTTTCTGGAATTCTGGAGCGTTATCTACCGATTTTCCATAAGACTTCAGCATGTACTTTGGAAAATCATTCACGTCTTGTTTGTACCAAAACAAAGTTGGACTTGCTCTAGATGTTTCAAATGTACAGTTTAGTTTAACTGTCTGTCCTTGAGTAGCAATGACATCTCCTGTTGGCTGCATCACTCTGTCTTCTCCTTTACTCTCTGGGGAAGAAGAGAACATGCAGAGGAAGAGATGAATCAATAAATATGATTGATTAAAGGAGAACAATCAGTAGGTTTAAAGAGTTACCTAGCCAGAGAGTCAGAATCAGGAGGTTTCTCAGCCAGTGTTTCATGTCTGCAGTGAGAGAGGAACAACATTGATACTCTGATGGATCTGGGCCTTCACATCATTGGTCCTTCCTCTTTATCATCTGCTGAGGATGTTGTCAGTGTCCAATTGATGGCACTGTTGTTCTATAAAAGGAGGAGCTGAAGTGTGTGAATGTTGAGTGATAAGCTGTCAGGTTTTTGTACAGAGACTGTGGGTTTGCTGTCACTGTGGGCCTCACAGCACAGTAGTACAGAGCAGAGTCAGACACTGCAGCAGAGGAGATCTGCAGATCCATTCTGGTTTTATCTTCACTCACTGTAACAGACAGTCTAGAGGTTGATGCATTTCGTGTTCCAAAGCTTAAGATGAGGAGCTCTGGAGGTTTTCCTGGATATTGTCGATACCAGAAGAAGTAATCCAGTTGCTTGTTTGCGTTTTTGATGTATCTGCAGGACAGAATAACAGTGCTGCCTTCTAAACTGTTCTCTTCACCATTGACTGGAGTGAGTTGTTCACAGCTGACACCTAAAGGAAAAGAAAAATCTGTTATTACATGTTAGTAAATTACTCAAAAGATTCACATGTTTTTTAAATTAACTTTTTATTATCGCAAAATGTCACATACCTGTTAGAAAAGTGCCTAACATCAGAGAAAGTACAAAATAGTCCAATGACAGCATGTTGAATAAAGGTAATGTTTGTGGTTTGTGTTTTGAACTCTGCTGAATATAGAAGGTTCTCTCTCTTCTATAGTTCTGTTTGGAATCAAACCGTTCTCTGCCATGAAGCTCCTCTGCAAAAAAATCTAGACTGTATCATCAGAGACCATTGAAGTTTAACAGTGTGTGACTCCCTCTAGTGGACGTTGTGGAGTATTGTGTTGTCTTTGCTCCAAAGGTTTTTGTACAGAGTTTTGGTGTTTCCTGTCACTGTGGGCTGCAGAGCACAGTAGTACACAGCAGAGTCAAACACTGCAGCAGAAGAGATCTGCAGATTAAACTCCTTTGTTTTTCTGTCATGTGTTAAAGACAACTTTCCAGTTTTCTTTGAATATTCTGCGATGAGAAGCTGTGGAGATTAACTGGACTTCTGTTGATACCAGAAGAGGTTCAGTACAGTCCCTGAATAGTTGCAGGAGAGAGTCACATGTTTCCCTTCCAAAGCCAGCACTACATCTTCAAATGGTTTCAATAAATCCTCAGAGGATCCTGAAAAGAACAAAGATATGTTGTGACATTTTTATTTATTGTAAATGTGTTTAATGGTAAAAACATTTAGAATTGTCTCACCAGTATGAAAGATAACCATTATCATCCAAGCTAAAAAGAGCTGCATTATTTCCACCTGTACTGAAGGAAGCACAGAGAGAACACAGCAGCTCTTCAGCTCCAAAATGAATCATTTCATATTCAGTTGTGTAGCTCCTCCTCTTGCTGTGCTCTGTTTACATTCAGACTGGTGGAAGCTTTAGAAATGACAGTGATGGTTTGTCATTGATGTGGATCTGCTGCTCATGTGAATCCTCCCACAGTGTTTCATTAGCAGCTGTAACCACAGATCACTGTGTCTCTAGAGCACAGTAGTAGAGACCTGTGTCTGCCAGGGTTAGCTCTCTGATGGTCAGTTTAGTGGAACTTATTGATGTTTGAGATTCATATCGTTTATCAGGAATATATTCAGATGATGTTCTCCCTTTTGCTCCTTTCCAGAGTATAAACTGAGGAGCCTGGAGGTCAGAATGATGTCTGTACCAGTAAAGGGTTATGCTATCACGAGTTGTCTCATATTGACATGTGAGTGTGACAGATGCTCCTTCTCTTCCACTGACTTCATCTCCTTCAGGAGAGATTGTGTCTGCAGCTATTAGTCCTGGAAGAAGCAGAGAAAATGAAGCCATTAGACTAACATTGTTCATGAGGCTGAGAGGGGAAGACAGTGGAAAATGTCAACTGTACAGTGTTACTCTGTGGACAGAAACAGCTCAACTGTTCTGCACTGCAGTTTACATCAAGCTTTATACAATAATAAAAACATGTTGTTTCTTTGTGTCTCACCAAAGAAAAGAGCAGCAAGAATAATCCACAGCCAATGTTCCATCTCTACAACCAGGTTTAAATCAACAGGAGAAACTAGCTGATGTTCAACATTCAGTCTGAGAATTGTTCTCTTCACAGCAGCAGTTATTATTGACTCAATGGTTGAACACAGAGCAGAAGTAGTGCACCGCCTACTTGATGATGTCGCCCTCTAGTGGAGGTAAAGAGTTCATTACAACAGTGTGGAGAAAAGGCTTCAGCAGCTTGTCAGTGTGTCAGCTTGTGTTTTTGTACAGAGACTGTGGGTTTGCTGTCACTGTGGGCCTCACAGCACAGTAGTACACAGCAGAGTCAGACACTGCAGCAGAGGAGATCTGCAGATCCACACGTTGCTTTCCTTCAGTCAGATCAGTAAAGAACCGTTTGTCCGATTTCAGAGATTCTGCTGTTTTAGTGATGTTAGAGCCTGAGATGAACAGCAGGAACTCTGGTGGTTTTCCTGGATATTGTCGATACCAGAAGAAGTAATCATTTCCATCAGCTTGTTTGGTGTATCTGTAGGACAGAGTAACAGTGCTGCCTTCTAAACTGTTCTCTTCATCATTGACTGGAGTGAGTTGGTCACAGCCGACACCTATAGGAAGAATGTTACAAAACTTGATAAATTAATCACATTATAAAACTTTGAAATTATTTTTTTAAATCAAAGAATGTAACGTACCTGTTAGAAAAGTGCCAAACATCAGAGAAAGTACACAATAGTCCGTTGACAGCATGTTGAATAAAGGTAATGTTTGTGGTGTGTGTATTGAACTCTGCTGAATATGGAAGGTCCTCTCTCTTCTATAGTTCTGTTTGGAGTCAAACCGTTCTCTGCCATGAAGCTCCTCTGCAAACAAATCTAGACTGTATCATCAGAGACCATTGAAGTTTAACAGTGTGTGACTCCCTCTTGTGGACGTTGTGGAGTATTGTGTTGTCTTTGCTCCAAAGGTTTTTGTACAGAGTTTTGGTGTTTCCTGTCACTGTGGGCTGCAGAGCACAGTAGTACACAGTAGAGTCAGACAGCTGAAGACTCTGGATCTTCAGAGGAACTGATCTTGAGGTGGAATTCAGTGTGGAGGAAAATCTTTCCCCAACCTTGTCCTCTGTTTTACCTTGGTCAAATGTGAAGCGTTTCAGTATGAATGTTAACCTTTTGTTTCCATCCTGCTTGTACCAGAATAGATTATAATTTGATAATGAACTGCCATTATAATAACATCCAAGTGTTACTGCCTCTCCTTCAGTAGCAGACACATCTCCTTCTGGTTGCAGCACGTTGTCTTTCTGTGCTCTGCATCCTGTAAAACAGCAACAAACAGTATCATTGAGCTGTTAAAGAATCATGTCAACGTTGGCTTGATGTCAAATAATCAGAGTTGTGTTCATACCAAGGCACATAGCAGCCAGCAGCACTGAGATGAACCGAGGTGTCATGTCTGTAGTGTTGAGTAACTGTGAGCTACATCAAGTATAAAGCAGGCTGTGATCTCTTTGTCTAGTCTTCATCAACACTACGTTGGTGGGTTAGAAGGAAGAGCCTGATCACAGTGACAGGGCTCATTCACAGCCCTGTGTTATTCCCCCTACTGGCAGCTTCACACTAAACACTTTACTGCAACTCTCATTGCCTAGAAAAACTTGTTTTTTATGTATTGTTTATTGGAGATGATTTGAATCTATTTTATCGTTTTTTAATGCATATATATGACTGGGCCAACAAGGGCTTACAAGACACCAATATTAAAACAAACAGACCAGAAACCAAACATAAATGTTACAATGCTAACTAAAGAAATCAGTGTGTGACTCCCTCTAGTGGACGTTGTGGAGTATTGTGTTGTCTTTGCTCCAAAGGTTTTTGTACAGAGTTTTGGTGTTTCCTGTCACTGTGGGCTGCAGAGCACAGTAGTACACAGCAGAGTCAGACACTGCAGCAGAGGAGATCTGCAGATTCACACGTTGCTTTCCCTCAGTCAGATCAGTAAAGAACCTTTTGTCCGATTTCAGAGATTCTGCTGTTTTAGTGATGTTAAGCCCTGAGATGTAGAGGAGGAACTCTGGTGGTTTTCCTGAATATTGTCGATACCAGAAGAAGTAATCACTAGCAGTTGCTTCTGAGTCGTA
Source organism: Ammodytes marinus (assembly GCF_949987685.1). Taxonomy (NCBI): domain Eukaryota; kingdom Metazoa; phylum Chordata; class Actinopteri; order Uranoscopiformes; family Ammodytidae; genus Ammodytes; species Ammodytes marinus. The sequence goes on along the minus strand of NC_137213.1, from coordinate 32,507,515 downwards.
TCTGTAGGACAGAGTAACAGTGCTGCCTTCTGCACTGTTCTCTTCCTCATTGACTGGAGTGAGTTGGTCACAGCCGACACCTAAAGGAAGAAAGGTTTGTTTAATACCATGTTACAAAACTTGATAAATTAATCACATTATAAAACTTTGAAAGAATTTTTTTAAATCAAAGAATGTAACGTACCTGTTAGAAAAGTGCCAAACACCAGAGAAAGTACACAATAGTCCGTTGACAGCATGCTGAATAAAGGTAATGTTTGTGTGTTGAACTCTGCTGAATATTGAAGGTCCTCTCTCTTCTATAGTTCTGTTTGGAATCAAACCGTTCTCTGCCATGAAGCTCCTCTGCAAACAAATCTAGACTGTATCATCAGAGACCTTTGAAGTTTAACATTGACTCCCTCTAGTGGACGCTGTGGAGTATTGTGTTGTCTTTGCTCCAAAGGTTTTTGTACAGAGTTTTGGTGTTTCCTGTCACTGTGGTCTGCAGAGCACAGTAGTACACAGCAGAGTCAGACACTTTAGCTGAGTTGATCTCCAGATCTACATGTTTCTCTGTTTTGTTAATGTGAGGTGAGAACTCAGAAAGAGTTGGATGAATCAATCCTCCCTCTGTGATGTAGAGCAGGAACTCTGGTCTGGATCTCTGGTGTTGTCGGTACCACTGGATACTGTAGATAGCTCCTTCATATCTACAGGTCAGGGTGATGTTTCTTCCCTCTGCAACATGTTCTTCAATACTTTCTGGCTTGATGCTGTTCATGGAACCCAGAGCTGTAAAACGAGTGTTATTCATTTTAGTTAGTCTGCAACCGATTCTAACATCAAGAGACTCAATAGAAGTTTTTGACTTTTCTTTCAGTTTTTATTATTTTATGACTCATTCAAAACACCAAATGTCTTCGTCTATCACGAAAATTATTTCTTGTCAAAGATAAACATCTAGTTATGAAATATAGACCAAATATGTGGTTAATACGGCAGGTTGAATTAATGAGACTCTGTCCTAACACTCACCTATAAAGATAGAGAGCAGTAAAAAGAGATGAAGCAACATGTCTTTGGAGCTGTTAAAGTCAAACAGACAGCAGATGAGAAATGTTCTTTCTCTGAAGTAGAATAAAAAAAATTTGATAGTTTCTCTGCCGCACAGCTCTTCTCTTCAACATTAAGCTGGTTGGGCAGAAATAATCTCATTGGTTAAACATCAGTGGGCGGGGCCAGTCACTTAAGTTATTTGGGTGCCAGAAGTCCTTTGAGCTTTGTCCACAGCGGAGAAAGTCATTGTACTTTTTGAGATGGATTAAATAGATATCAGTAGAATGATTGTTTTATTTGGACATTAACTCAAACAGAATCATATTATGTTTAAAAGCATAATTATGGTTCATTATTTTTCATGTAATATTTCCAATATCAAACCATGAAGTTTAACTGTGTGTGTCTCCCTCTAGTGGACGTTGTGGAGTATTGTGTTGTCTTTGCTCCAAAGGTTTTTGTACAGAGACTGTGGGTTTGCTGTCACTGGGCTGCAGAGCACAGTAGTACACAGCAGAGTCAGACAGCTGAAGCTTCTGGATCTTCAGAGGAACTGATCCTGAGGTGGAATTCAGTGTGGAGGAAAATCTTTCTTTAAATTCATCCTCTGTTTTCCCCTGTCCAATTGTAAAGCGGCTTAGCATGAATTTGGGGCTGTTGTTTCCATCCTGTTTGTACCAGAATAGATTAGCATTTGTTGATGAACTGAGGTTATAATGACAGCCAAGTGTTACTGTCTCTCCTTCAGTAGCAGACACATCTCCTTCTGGTTGCAGCACGTTGTCTTTCTGTGCTCTGCAGCCTGTAAAACAGCAACAAACAGCATCAGTGAGTGGTTAAAGAATCATGTCAATGTAGAATAAAGATGATTGATTAAAGGAGAACAATCAGTAGGTTTAAAGAGTTACCTAGCCAGAGAGTCAGAATCAGGAGGTCTCTCAGCCAGTGTTTCATGTCTGCAGTGAGAGAGGAACAACATTGATACTCTGATGGATCTGGGCCTTCACATCATTGGTCCTTCCTCTTTATCATCTGCTGAGGAACTCTCAACATTTGCATCTCATTTACATTTCAGCTGTTTTGCTGACACAGCTCATAATGTGGGTTTGAACTTGTGAACATTAAGTTACTGGAAGGCCTTTGTAGCAATGACAGTGGCATGACTTTATTGATGGTTATGTTGTTCTGATAGTCCGTCTATGGGTCGGTATGTTTTCAACTACTAAATTGTGCCAGGATTTCTTACTTTTCCTGAAGCTTCTCATTGAATTATCTTTATTCATTTAATTGATAGGGACAGAGCACATTCATTCTTGATGAAAACAGTTAAAGGAGATGGGGCAGCCAATGTATAACGTTTTACATGAACCAATTACATTTAAACATCTAAAAATATTGAATTCAGAATGAACTGGAGGAATTATTAGGAAAAGCACAATTAATGTCAGCGTTTGCTGTGAGTGTAAGTGAGTTGCCTGGACCCTCAGTCGTCTCAATTTGATGTGAAAGTCTTAATTTTATCGCAGAAAATTTTCTGATTTATTGTCACGCAAACCATAACTGTTCTATTGACCCTTAGCTTCAATTCAGAAGTGAAAACAAAACTTTTGCATTAACTCGAAATGAAAACATCAAATTACACATATACAGCCCCTGAATATTAAAACCAAATATTATAATTTGTTTTTTGGTTATCTTCCAAAAAGACCAACATTGAAATAATTAAATTTTGAAGGTCTCAATTAGGTCTTAAGGTTAAAAAAAAAATGGTTTCGGGGGCCACTCAAGGTGTAGTGTGCCCAGTCCTCAGAGGCAGCAAACCACTGGTTGTAATCTGGCTCATGTCATACCCCTCTATGCCGCATTTCATCTCTGCCTCTCCGAAGCTGTACAATCAGGCATAAAAATGCAAAAATAATAAATTGAAAAAATAAAGTCTGGTTTCTTGACACTCTAAACAAAATTGTTGTATAGACCCTTACCTTCAATATAGAAATGAAAACAAAAATACTGCATCAATTTGAAATTAAAACAAAAAATAACCCGTACCCGCTATGTTGTTTTGTGACGGACTTGTAATAATGTGAAGTTCTCCTTTAAACAGAAGCAGTGCTTGGTTTGTCACTGGATCATATTATCAGTGTCCACTTGATAGAGCTGTTGTTCTATAAAAGGAGGAGCTGAAGTGTGTAAATGTTGAGTGAGCAGCTGTCAGGTTTTTGTACAGAGACTGTGGGTTTGCTGTCACTGTGGGCCTCACAGCACAGTAGTACAGAGCAGAGTCAGACACTGTAGCAGAGGAGATCTGCAGATCCATTCTGGTTTTATCCTCACTCACTGTAACAGACAGTCTAGAGGTCGATTCATTTTGTGTTCCCAAGTGAAAGATGAGGAACTCAGGAGGTTTCCCTGGATATTGTCGATACCAGTAAAACCGATCACTACCAGTTGCTTGTGTATTGTATCTGTATGAAAGAGTAACGGTGCTGCCTTCTAAACTGTTCTCTTCCTCGTTGAATGGAGTGAGTTGTTCACAGCTGACACCTAAAGGGAGAAAATATATTTCATACAATGTTAGAAAACTCGAAAATGAATCATTATTATACAAATTTGGAATCATACTTTAAAAGATTATTGACAAATTTAACATACCTGTTAGAAAAGTGCCAAGCATCAGAGAAAGTACAAAATAGTCCATTGACATGTTTAATAAAAGTACTGTCTGTGGCTTCTGTATTGAACTCTGCTGAATATGGAAGTTCCTCTCTCTTCTATAGTTCTGTTTGGAATCAAACCGTTCTCTGCCATGAAGCTCCTCTGCAAACAAATCTAGACTGTATCATCAGAGACCATTGAAGTTTAACAGTGTGTGACTCCCTCTAGTGGACGTTGTGGAGTTTTGTGTTGTCTTTGCTCCAAAGGTTTTTGTACAGAGTTTTGGTATTTCCTGTCACTGTGGGCTGCAGAGCACAGTAGTACACAGCAGAGTCAGACAGCTGAAGCTTCTGGATCTTCAGAGGAACTGATCTTGAGGTGGAATTCAGTGTGGAGGAAAATCTTTCCTTAAACTCATCCTCTGCTTTCACCTGGCCGAATTTAGAGAGGCTCAGCATGAATTTGGGGCTGTTGTTTCCATCCTGTTTGTACCAGTAGAGATATGGACTTGAGTCACTTGTTTCAAATATACAGTTAAGTGTAAGTGTCTGTCCTTGAGTAGCAATGACATCTCCTGTTGGCTGCATCACTCTGTCTTCTCCTTTACTCTCTGGGGAAGAAGAGAACATGCAGAGGAAGAGATGAATCAATAAAGATGATTGATTAAAGGAGAACAATCAGTAGGTTTAAAGAGTTACCTAGCCAGAGAGTCAGAATCAGGAGGTTTCTCAGCCAGTGTTTCATGTCTGCAGTGAGAGAGGAACAACATTGATACTCTGATGGATCTGGGCCTTCACATCATTGGTCCTTCCTCTTTATCATCTGCTGAGGATGTTGTCAGTGTCGACCTGATGGCGCTGTTGTCCTATAAAAGGAGGAGCTGAAGTGTGTGAATGTTGAGTGAGCAGCTGTCAGGTTTTTGTACAGAGACTGTGGGGTTGCTGTCACTGTGGGCTTCACAGCACAGTAGTAATGAGCAGAGTCAGACACTGAAGCAGAGGAGATGTTCATGTGGATTCTGTCTTGTTCCACTTTAATCTTCAGTCCAGTGATTTGTTCATTCAATACATTTCCTGAAGCAGAGTGTGAGATGAGGAGCTGTGGAGGTTTTCCTGGATATTGTCGATACCAGAAGAAATAATCACTAGTTGATTTTGTGGGGTATGTGTAGGACAGAGTAACAGTGCTGCCTTCTAAACTGTACTCTTCATCATTGACTGGAGTGAGTTGTTCACAGCTGACACCTAAAGGAAGAGAAAACTGTTATTACATGTTTCAAAAGAGTCAAAGGATTCACATTCAGATATTATTTAAATTAAACTATTTAGTATCATAATGATGTACATATGATGAAACATACCTGTTAGAAAACTCCCAAACATCAGAGAAAGTACATAGTAGTCCGTTGACTGCATGTTGAATAAAGGTAATGTTTGTGGTCTGTGTATTGAACTCTGTTGAATATGGAAGGTCCTCTCTCTTCTATAGTTCTGTTTGGAATCAAACCGTTCTCTGCCATGAAGCTCCTCTGCAAACAAATCTAGACTGTATCATCAGAGACCATTGAAGTTTAACAGTGTGTGACTCCCTCTAGTGGACGTTGTGGAGTTTTGTGTTGTCTTTGCTCCAAAGGTTTTTGTACAGAGTTTTGGTGTTTCCTGTCACTGTGGGCTGCAGAGCACAGTAGTACACAGCAGAGTCAGACACTGCAGCAGAGGAGATCTGCAGATTAAACTCCTTTGTTTTTCTGTCATGTGTTAAAGACAACTTTGCTGTTTTCTCTGAATATTCTGCGATGAGAAGCTGTGGAGATGAACTGGACTTCTGTTGATACCAGAGGAGGTTGGTGACAGTCCCTGAATAGTTGCAGGAGAGAGTCACATGTTTCCCTTCCAAAGCCAGCACTACATCTTCAAATGGTTTCACTAAATCCTCAGAGGATCCTGAAAAGAACAAAATATGTTGTGAGATTTTTATTTATTTTAAATTTGTTTAATGGTAGAAAATGTAGAAACTGGCTCACCAGAATGAAACGTTAAAATTACCATCCAAACTAAAAAGAGCTGCATTATTTCCACCTGTACTGAAGGAAGCACAGAGAGAACACAGCAGCTCTTCAGCTCCAAAATTAATCATTTCATATTCAGTTGTGTAGCTCCTCCTCTTGCTGTGCTCTGTTTACATTCAGACTGGTGGAAGCTTTAGAAATGACAGTGATGGTTTGTCATTGATGTGGATCTGCTGCTCATGTGAATCCTCCCACAGTGTTTCATTAGCAGCTGTAACCACAGTGACTCTGATAAAACAGGAATGAGCAGAATCCATCTGATATGAAGCTGTGGGTTGAATACCACTTCCCTCCTCTTTGAAGAGTAGTCAGATATCTGTGTTCAGGTTTTTGTACAGCCTCTTCTACACTTTGTATCACTGTGTCTCTAGAGCACAGTAGTAGAGACCTGTGTCTGCCAGGGTTAGCTCTCTGATGGTCAGTTTAGTGGAACTTGTTGATGTTTGTGGTTCATATCGTTTATCAGGAATATATTCAGATGTGCTGCCTTTTGCTCCTTTCCAGAGTATAAACTGAGGAGCCCGGAGGTCAGAATGATGTCTGTACCAGTAAAGCTCAATGTTGTCTCTAGTTGTCTCATATTGACATGTGAGTGTGACAGTTGCTCCTTCTCTTCCACTGACTTCATCTCCTTCAGGAGAGATTGTGTCTCCAGCTATTAGTCCTGGAAGAAGCAGAGAAAATGAAGCCATTAGACTAACATTGTTCATGAGGCTGAGAGGAGAAGACTGTGGAAGATGTGAACTGTACAGTGTTACTCTGTGGACAGAAACAGCTCAACTGTTCTGAACTCCAGTTTAAAACAATCTTTAGAAAATAATAAAAACATGTTGTTGCTTTGTGTCTCACCAAAGAAAAGAGCAGCAAGAATAATCCACAGCCAATGATCCATCTCTACAACCAGGTCTAAATCAACAGGAGAAACTACCTGATGTTCAACATTCAGTCTGAGAATTGTTCTCTTCACAGCAGCAGTTATTATTGACTCAATGGTTGAACACAGAGCAGAAGTAGTGCACCGCCTACTTGATGATGTCGCCCACTAGTGGAGGTAAAGAGTTCATACAACAGTGTGGAGAAAAGGCTTCAGCAGCTTGTCAGTCAGTGCGTTTACATGCAGACTCATAATCGGGTAACTAAACGAATAAGACTTCAACAGGACTTTTAAACTGCATGTAAACACCTTTATCCGATCTACTTCGCACACAAATCGGCACAATAACGGACAAGAGATGTCGGATAAGAACACCTAGATAAGTCGTTCGTTGTCGGCATTCTCTCTGCATGTATACAGGGATCGGACATCGCTTATCGGACTTCTCGTTCTGTGCTTGTGTGCCTGCGCGTGATAGGCTACACCATGGGTTATTGACGGAAGAGAACCGGACGTGGCTCTTTCAACACTTGTTGAAAGCATGGTTGAAAGGGCTACAGCGCCACCTAGCATAGTGGAGACAGCCATGCATTGGACATTTATCCGATATCTGAAAGGCCATGTAAACTCAGACAAGTGACACGGTCCGTTCGAGTGTCTAGTTCGATATGTGATAATCTAATCTAGTTGTGCCATGGAAACGCACTGAGTGTGTCAGCTTGTGTTTTTGTACAGAGTTTTGGTGTTTGCTGTCACTGTGGGCCTCACAGCACAGTAGTACACAGCAGAGTCAGACACTGCAGCAGAGGAGATGTTCATGTGGATTCTGTCTTGTTCCACTTTAATCTTCAGTCCAGTGATTTGTTCATTCACTACATTTCCTGAAGCAGAGTGTGAGATGAGGAACTGTGGAGGTTTTCCTGGATATTGTCGATACCATAAGAAATAATCACCATTTGATTGTGTGGGGTATGTGTAGGACATAGTAACAGTGCTGCCTTCTAAACTGTACTCTTCATCATTGACTGGAGTGAGTTGGTCACAGCTGACACCTAAAGGAAGAGAAAACTCTGTTATTACATGTTAGTAAATTACTCAAAAGATTCACATTCAGATGTTATTTAAATTAAACTATTTAGTATCATAATGATGTAACATACCTGTTAGAAATGTGCCAAACATCAGAGGAAGTACATAATACTCCAATGACAGCATGTTGAATATAGGTAATGTTTGTGGTGTGTGTATTGAACTCTGAATATGGAAGGTCCTCTCTCTTCTATAGTTCTGTTTGGAATCAAACCGTTCTCTGCCATGAAGCTCCTCTGCAAACAAATCTAGACTGTATCATCAGAGACCATTGAAGTTTAACAGTGTGTGTCTCCCTCTAGTGGACGTTGTGGAGTATTGTGTTGTCTTTGCTCCAAAGGTTTTTGTACAGAGTTTTGGTGTTTCCTGTCACTGTGGGCTGCAGAGCACAGTAGTACACAGCAGAGTCAGACACTGCAGCAGAGGAGATCTGCAGATGGACTTGATTTCTCTCCTCATTCAGTTCAGCAGTCAGTCGAGGGTGTGGAGGTTTTGCTTCCACCACTGAAGGCTCTTTAGTGTTAGTGATCAGGAGCAGGAACTGAGGAGCAGATCCAGGATCCTGTCGATACCACTGGAGATTTTCTGCTTTAACTGAATAGTTACAGGACAGAGTAACAGTACGGCCCTCTGGTGAAAACTCTTCATCTCTGTTGGCAGTAATATCAGCTTCCAAGGTGTTACCTATTGAAGGAAACAACATGTTATACTACGAGTTCTATTCCACAGTGAGAGATCCTTCATCTCAGAAACGTACGTACCTATAAGAGCTGAAAAGAACAACATTACAGCAAGTTTTTCCATGTTTAAAGAGGTGAAATAACTTAATGTTCAGTAAGAATAAATTATGTTAGTTGTGTTTGGTCGGATGTTTAAAGCTGGAATCAAGCCTTTATCTGCCATGAAGGACCTCTACAGTCAGTAGGAGGAGACTTATACATCAAATTAATGTTTGAAGGTCTGTACCACATCTGTGTCTCATGAGAGAAACAAACAGACTTCATCATAAGTGTGTGTTTCCCTCTAGTGGACATTGTGGAGTATTGTGTTGTCTTTGCTCCAAAGGTTTTTGTACAGAGTTTTGATGTTTCCTGTCACTGTGGGCTGCAGAGCACAGTAGTACAGAGCAGAGTCAGACAGCTGAAGCTTCTGGATCTTCAGAGGAACTGATCTTGAGGTGGAATTCAGTGTGGAGGAAAATCTTTCCTTAAACTTGTCTGGTGTGTTCCCTTCATCCCGTATAATGCGGCTCAGAATGAATTTGGGGCTGTTGTTTCCATCCTGTTTGTACCAGTAGAGATATGGATTCGAGTCAGTTGTTTCAAATGTACAGTTAAGTGTGAGTGTCTGTCCTTGAGTAGCAATGAAGTCTCCTGTTGGCTGCATCACTCTGTCTTCTCCTTTACTCTCTGGGGAAGAAGAGAACATGCAGAGGAAGAGATGAATCAATAAAGATGATTGATTAAAGTAGAGCAATCAGTAGGTTTAAAGAGTTACCTAGCCAGAGAGTCAGAATCAGGAGGTTTCTCAGCCAGTGTTTCATGTCTGCAGTGAGAGAGGAACAACATTGATACTCTGATGGATCTGGGCCTTCACATCATTGGTCCTTCCTCTTTATCATCTGCTGAGGATGTTGTCAGTGTCCACTAGATGACGCTGTTGTTCCATAAAAGGAGGAGCTGTAGTGTGTAAACGTTGAGTGAGCAGCTGTCAGGTTTCTGTACAGAGACTGTGGGTTTGCTGTCACTGTGGGCCTCACAGCACAGTAGTACACAGCAGAGTCAGACACTGCAGCAGAGGAGATGTTCATGTGGATTCTGTCTTGTTCCACTTTAATCTTCAGTCCAGTGATTTGTTCATTCAATACATTTCCTGAAGCAGAGTGTGAGATGAGGAACTGTGGAGGTTTTCCTGGATATTGTCGATACCAGAAGAAAATATCACTAGTTGATTTTAAGGGGTATGTGTAGGACAGAGTAACAGTGCTGCCTTCTAAACTGTACTCTTCATCATTGACTGGAGTGAGTTGTTCACAGCTGACACCTAAAGGAAGAGAAAACTCTGTTATTACTTGTTGATTCAAATTTGGCTATTGTTGGAGTTAAACTGTTTAATATATGAAGAATGAATTCCACATACCTGTTAGAAAAGTGCCAAACATCAGAGAAAGAACATAATAGTCCATTGACAGCATGTTGAATAAAGGTAATGTTTGTGGTGTGTGTATTGAACTCTGCTGAATATGGAAGGTCCTCTCTCTTCTGTAGTTATGTTTGGAATCAAACCGTTCTCTGTCATGAAGCTCCTCTGCAAACAAATCTAGACTGTATCATCAGAGACCATTGAAGTTTAACAGTGTGTGACTCCCTCTAGTGGACTGTGGGCTGCAGAGCACAGTAGTACAGAGCAGAGTCAGACACTGCAGCAGAGGAGATCTGCAGATGGACTTGATTTCTCTCCTCATTCAGTTCAGCAGTCAGTCGAGGTTGTGGAGGTTTTGCTTCCACCACTGAAGGCTCTTTAGTGTCAGTGATCAGGAGCAGGAACTGAGGAGCAGATCCAGGATCCTGTCGATACCACTGGAGATTTCGAGCTTTAACTGAATAGTTACAGGACAGAGTAACAGTACGGCCCTCTGGTGAAAACTCTTCATCTTTACTGGCAGTAATATCAGCTTCCAAGGTGTTACCTAGTGAGGGAAACAACATGTTATATTTAGAGTTCTATTCCAAAGTGAGAGTTCTATCATTTGAGAAACATACGTACCTATGAGAGCTGAAAAGAACAACATTACAACTAGTTGTTCCATGTTTACAGAGTTGAAATGCAGTAACTTAATGTTCAGTATGAATACGTTTTCTGAGTTGTGTTTGGTCTGAGGTTCACAGCTGGAATCAAACATTGATCTGCCATGAAGCACCTCTACAGTCAGTAGGAGGAGACTCATGTTTCAAATTAATGTTTGAAGATACATCTGTGTCTCATGAGAAAAACAAATAGACCTCATCATACGTGTGTGTTTCTCTCTAGTGGACGTTGTGGAGTATTGTATTGTCTTTTTTCTGTTTTTTGTACAGAGTTTTGTTGTTTCCTGTCACTGTGGGCCTCACAGCACAGTAGTACACAGCAGAGTCAGACACTGCAGCAGAGGAGATCTGCAGATTAAACTCCTTTGTTTTTCTGTCATGTGTTAAAGACAACTTTGCTGTTTTCTCTCAATATTCTGCAATGAGAAGCTGTGGAGATGAACTGGACTTCTGTTGATACCAGTAGAGGTTGTTGACAGTCCCTGAATAGTTGCAGGAGAGAGTCACATGTTTCCCTTCCAAAGCCAGCACTACATCTTCAAATGGTTTCACTAAATCCTCAGAGGATCCTGAAAAGAACAAACATATGTTGTGAGATTTTTATTTATTTTAAATTTGTTTAATGGTAGAAAATGTAGAAACTGGCTCACCAGAATGAAACGTTAAAATTACCATCCAAACTAAAAAGAGCTGCATTATTTCCACCTGTACTGAAGGAAGCACAGAGATAACACATCAGCTCTTCAGCTCCAAAATGAATCATTTCATATTCAGTAGTGTAGCTCCTCCTCTTGCTGTGCTCTGTTTACATTCAGACTGGTGGAAGCTTTAGAAATGACAGTGATGGTTTGTCATTGATGTGGATCTGCTGCTCATGTGAATCCTCCCACAGTGTTTCATTAGCAGCTGTAACCACAGTGACTCTGATAAAACAGGAATGAGAAGAATCCATCTGATATGAAGCTGTGGGTTGAATACCACTTCCCTCCTCTTTGAAGTGTAGTCAGATATCTGTGTTCAGGTTTTTGTACAGCCTCTTCTACACTTTGTATCACTGTGTCTCTAGAGCACAGTAGTAGAGACCTGTGTCTGCCAGGGTTGGCTCTCTGATGGTCAGTTTAGTGATACTTGTTGATGTTTGAGATTCATATCGTTTATCAGGAATATATTCAGTTGCTCTCCCTTTTGCTCCTTTCCAGAGTATAAACTGAGGAGCCTGGAGGTCAGAATGATGTCTGTACCAGTAAAGGTTTATGCGATCACTAGTTGTCTCATATTGACATGTGAGTGTGACAGATGCTCCTTCTCTTCCACTGACTTCATCTCCTTCAGGAGAGATTGTGTCTCCAGCTATTAGTCCTGGAAGAAGCAGAGAAAATGAAGCCATGAGACTAACATTGCTCGTGAGGCTGAGGGGACAAGACAGTGGTAAATGTCAACTGTACAGTGTTACACTGTGGACAGAAACAGCTCAACTGTTCTGAACTCCAGTTTACATCAATCTTTAGAAAAGCATAAATACATGTTGTTGCTTTGTATCTCACCAAAGAAAAGAGCAGCAAGAATAATCCACAGCCAATGTTCCATCTCTACAACCAGGTTTAAATCAACAGGAGAAACTAGCTGATGTTCAACATTCAGTCTGAGAATTGTTCTCTTCACAGCAGCAGTTATTATTGACTCAATGGTTGAACACAGAGCAGAAGTAGTGCACCGCCTACTTGATGATGTTGCCCTCTAGTGGAGGTAAAGAGTTCATTACAACAGTGTGGAGAAAAGGCTTCAGCAGCTTGTCAGTGTGTCAGCTTGTGTTTTTGTACAGAGTTTTGGTGTTTCCTGTCACTGTGGGCCTCACAGCACAGTAGTACACAGCAGAGTCAGACACTGCAGCAGAGGAGATCTGCAGATCCACACGTTTCTTTCTCTCAGACAGTTTAGTAGAAAACTTTGTGTCTGATTTCAGAGATTTTGCTGCTCTTGTTGAAGTAAACCCTGAGATGTACAATAGGAACTCTGGTGGTTTTCCTGGATATTGTCGATACCAGAAGAAGTAATCACTAGCAGTTGCTTCTGAGTCATGTCTGTAGGACAGAGTAACAGTCCTGCCTTCTAAACTGTACTCTTCATCATGGACTGGAGTGAGTTGTTCACAGCTGACACCTAGAGGAAGAGAAAACTGTTATTACATGTTTTAAAATACTCAAAGGATTCAAATTTGTCTTTTATTAGATTTAATTTTTTAATATATAAATGAAGAATTCCACCTACCTGTTAGAAATGTGCCAAACATCAGAGAAAGTACATAATAGTCCAATGACATCATGTTGAATAAAGGTAATGTTTGTGGTGTGTGTGTATAGAACTCTGCTGAAAATGGAAGGTCCTCTCTCTTCTATAGTTCTGTTTGGAATCAAACTGTTCTCTGTCATGAAGCTCCTCTGAAAACAAATCTAGACTGTATCATCAGAGACCATTGAAGTTTAACAGTGTGTGACTCCCTCTAGTGGACGTTGTGGAGTATTGTGTTGTCTTTGCTCCAAAGGTTTTTGTACAGAGTTTTGGTGTTTCCTGTCACTGTGGGCTGCAGAGCACAGTAGTACACAGCAGAGTCAGACAGCTGAAGCTTCTGGATCTTCAGAGGAACTGATCTTGAGGTGAAATACAGTTTGGAGGAAAATCTTTCCTTAAACTCATCCTCTGCTCTCACCTGGCCAAACTTAGAGAGACTCAGCATGAATTTAGGGCTGTTGTTTCCATCCTGTTTGTACCAGTAGAGATATGGATTCGAGTCACTTGTTTCAAATGTAGAGTTAAGTATGAGTGTCTGTCCTTGAGTAGCAATGACATCTCCTGTTGGCTGCATCACTCTGTCTTCTCCTTTACTCTCTGGGGAAGAAGAGAACATGCAGAGGAAGAGATGAATCAATAAAGATGATTGATTAAAGGAGAACAATCAGTAGGTCTAAAGAGTTACCTAGCCAGAGAGTCAGAATCAGGAGGTTTCTCAGCCAGTGTTTCATGTCTGCAGTGAGAGAGGAACAACATTGATGCTCTGATGGATCTGGGCCTTCACATCATTGGTCCTTCCTCTTTATCATCTGCTGGGGATGTTGTCAGTGTCCACTTGATGGCGCTGTTGTTCTATAAAAGCAGGAGCTGAAGTGTATAAATGTTGAGTGAGCAGCTGTCAGGTTTTTGTACAGAGACTGTGGGTTTGCTGTCACTGTGGGCCTCACAGCACAGTAGTACAGAGCAGAGTCAGACACTGCAGCAGAGGAGATTTGAAGATCTACACGATTCTTTCCCTCAGTCAGATCAGTAAAGAACCTTTTGTCCGATTTCAGAGATTCTGCTGTTTTAGTGATGTTAAGCCCTGAGATGAACAGCAGGAACTCTGGTGGTTTTCCTGGATATTGTCGATACCAGAAGAAGTTATCATTTCCATCCGCTTGTTTGGTGTATCTGTAGGAAAGAGTAACAGTGCTGCCTTCTACACTGTTCTCTTCATCATTGACTGGAGTGAGTTGTTCACAGCTGACACCTAAGAAAGGTTTACCATGTTACAAAACTTAATAAATTAATCACATTATGAAACTTTTAAATTATTTTTTTAAATCTAAGAATTAGGGCTGTCAAACGATTAAAATTTTTAATCAGATTAATCACAGGATTCTGTGGATTAATCACGATTAATCACGATTAATTTTACCATTCGAAATATGCCCGAAAAATACGAATTTTCTCTGTATATTGTTGTACGAACGGAAAGATAAAGGACAGAAGGTGGATGTACGTTTAAAATTAGAATTTTTATTAATTGAAAATCCAAATGATGGTTTTAATACTGAAAATAAATTTAAATCAAACAAAAATATATACCTACCACACCATAATTCAATTGGTCTGTCTCTTTATTATGTCTTTGGGTAAATATAGGCTATATAATGGCATTTATTTGGTGAATCTATAGGTTGTGCATTCTTGAATACAACTTGATTACTGTGTGTGTGTGTGTGTGTGTGTGTGTGTGTGTGTGTGTGTGTGAGCGCGCGCGCGCGAACACGTCCTAGGGGACTGTTCATCTGTGTCTACTCACACACACCTCTGAAAACTGCAGACGTTTGTGTCCTCGCGGGCTCTGAACAGAGCGAACAATGTTTCTCCTCCTGTTGCTCCCGACATCAACTGCCGCGGCTGGCAGTTGATGTCGGGAGCTATCTATGCCCCCGACACAGACGTGACCGTTAGCAGTTTAAAACACGGCATGGGGTAGCGTGCTGTTATGTTTGGCTGCGCGCAGCTACTGATCCTGGGTCAGCCGCAACGTTTGAGTGGCTGTAGTACAGAGCCGGTGGGATGCACGGGGCGGATCATTCTGCACATGCGTTAATTGCGATAAAAAATATTAACGCATTAATTCCAAAAATTAATCACCTTGCGTTAACGCGACAATTTTGACAGCCCTACTAAGAATGTAACGTACCTGTTAGAAAAGTGCCAAACATCAGAGAAAGTACATAATACTCCAATGACATCATGTTGAATAAAGGTAATGTTTGTTGTGTGTGTATTGAACTCTGCTGAATATTGAAGTTCCTCTCTCTTCTATAGTTCTGTTTGGAATCAAACCGTTCTCTGCCATGAAGCTCCTCTGCAAACAAATCTAGATTGTATCATCAGAGACCATTGAAGTTTAACAGTGTGTGACTCCCTCTAGTGGACGTTGTGGAGTATTGTGTTGTCTTTGCTCTGAAGGTTTTTGTACAGAGTTTTGGTGTTTCCTGTCACTGTGGGCTGCAGAGCACAGTAGTACACAGCAGAGTCAGACACTTCAGCAGAGGAGATGTTCATGTGGATTCTGTCTTGTTCCACTTTAATCTTCAGTCCAGTGATTTGTTCATTTCCTGCATTTCCTGAAGCAGAGTGTGAGATGAGGAGCTGTGGAGGTTTTCCTGGATATTGTCGATACCAAAAGAAAAAATCACCAGTTGATTTTGTGGGGTATGTGTAGGACAGAGTAACAGTGCTGCCTTCTAAACTGTACTCTTCATCATTGACTGGAGTGAGCTGGTCACAGCTGACACCTAAAGGAAGAGAAATCTCTGTTATTACATGTTGTAAACAACTCAAAGGATTCAAATTTGGATATTATTGGAATTAAACTTTTTAATATATAAATAAAGAATTCCACCTACCTGTTAGAAAAGTGCCAAACATCAGAGAAAGTACATAATTGTCCAATGACAGCATGTTGAACAAAGGTAATGTTTGTGTATTGAACTCTAATGAATATGGAAGGTCCTCTCTCTTCTATAGTTCTGTTTTGAAGCAAATCGTTCTCTGCCATGAAGCTCCTCTACAAACAAATCTAGACTGTCTCATCAGAGACCATTGAAGTTTAACAGTGTGTGACTCCCTCTAGTGGACGTTGTGGAGTATTGTGTTGTCTTTGCTCCAAAGGTTTTTGTACAGAGTTTTGGTGTTTCCTGTCACTGTGGGCTGCAGAGCACAGTAGTACAGAGCAGAGTCAGACACTGCAGCAGAGGAGATCTGCAGATGGACTTGATTTCCCTCCTCATTCAGTTCAGCAGTCAGTCGAGGGTGTGGAGGTTTTGCTTCCACCACTGAAGGCTCTTTAGTGTCAGTGATCAGGAGCAGGAACTGAGGAGCAGATCCAGGATCCTGTCGATACCACTGGAGATTATTTGCTTTAACTGAATAGTTACAGGACAGAGTAACAGTACGGCCCTCTGGTGAAAACTCTTCATCTCTGTTGGCAGTAATATCAGCTTCCAAGGTGTTACCTAGTGAGGGAAGCAACATGTTATACTACGAGTTCTATTCCACAGTGAGAGATCCATCATTTGAGAAACATACGTACCTACAAGAGCTGAAAATAGCAAAACTACACTAAGTTTTTCCATGTTTACAGAAGAGAAATGCTGTAACTTAATGTTCAATATGAATACATTTTGTGAGTTGTGTTTGGTCTGATGTTCTAAGTTGGAATCAAACAGTTATCTGCCATGAAGCACCTCTGCACTCAGTAGGAGGAGACTCATTAAGTACGGGTCCACTGTTTACAGGGGACCCGTAATTATTACTCTCCACCATACTTATTCTTCTTCTGACTTCCGACTTCTTATTCTGCCTCACATTTTCTAGCTGCTTCTCCTCCCACACCGTTGCACGTAGAAACGCAAAAACTTCGCACAACGTGCGTCCCCACCCCGCGGGGTGTGCTATTATACAGTTTTTTGAATTTCCGCTAGGGGGCGCTGTAATGAAGTCCCGACTGAAAGAACTTTGAGAGGCCACGCCCCGCACACCGTAACTCCGATTGACTTGAAATTTCTCACACAGGTGTATGTTAGGGTGCTCTACAAAAAAGCCTCTGGGACCATAAAAATTCTTCTGGGAATATTTCCCGCTAATTAGCATAAACTGAAAAACAGCGTGTTATCCACAACTTTCTGCAATTTGACTGTATCGACACCAAATTTCTCGTGAAGCCCCGGGGGACTACAATAAACATACCCGTAAAAGATTAGTTGGACAACTTGAAAAACATGGCCGCCATTGACCAAAAAGTTTACGCAGGGGCGGGGCTTAATAACACGTTGGCCATAACTCCTTAACCGTAGGTCCTCTCATCATCAAACTTGCTGGGTATGTGCAGAAGTCATGTGGTAGCATGTCCCATCGAAGCTTATCGCGATTAACCCATAGGGGGCGCCACAAATGGGCGGGGCATAATAACACGTTGGCCCTAACTCCTTAACCATAGGTCCTATCATCATCAAACTTGCTGGGTATGTGCAGAAGTCATGTGGTAGCATGTCCTTCGAAGCTTATCGAGATTAACCCATAGGGGGCGCCACAAATGGGCGGGGCTTAATAACACGTTGGCCATAACTCCTTAACCATAGGTCCTATCATCATCAAACTTGCTGGGCATGTGCAGAAGTCATGTGGTAGCATGTCCCTTGAAGCTTATCGCGATTAACCCGTAGGGGGCGCCACAGGGGCGGGGCCTATCCACAAATTGGCCATAACTCCTTAACCATAGGTCCTATCATCATCAAACTTGCTGGGTGTGTGCAGAAGTCATGTGGTAGCATGTCCCTCGAAGCTTATCGTGATTAACCCATAGGGGGCGCCACAAAAGTCACCCGACTCCGATTGACTTGAAATTGATTACACATGTACAGCTCATGGTGCTCTACAATTTCGCTCCGAGGAATTTTTTTTTAATGTCCGCTAGGGGGCGCTGTTCTTAATCCCCGACTGAAGAAAGTTTGAGAGGCCGCGCCCCGCACACCGTAAGTCCGATTGACTTGAAATTTCTCACACTGGTGTATTTTAGGGTGCTCTACAAAAAAGCCTCTCGGACCATAAGAGTCAACCTGGAAATACTTTCGGCTAATTAGCATAAACTGAAAAACAGGGTTTTATCCACAACTTTTTCACGTTTTACTCTATCGACACCAAATGTCTCACGAAGCCCCGGGGGACTGTGAAGCACGTCTCCGAAAAATATCAGTAGGGTAGCTTGGAAAAAATGGCCGCCCTTGACTAAAACGTTTACGCAGGGGCGGGCCTTAATAACACGTTGGCCGTAACTCATTGACCGTAGGTCCTATCGTCGTGAAACTCGCAGGATACGTGCAGAAGACATGCGGTAGCGTGGCCCTCTAAGCTCGTCGAGGTTAACCCACAGGGGGCGCCACAAATGCCAAAACCGTCATTCGCCAACGCAATGTTTGCCGGGCCACGCCCCTTTCCCCCCGACTCCGATCGACTCGTCGTTCGTCGGACGCGCGCGGCTCGCGTCGCTCTACGGTAAAGCCTCTGGGACCGCGGGGGTCGGCCGCGATTTTTTTCCTTCCCCGATTCGCGCGGGGGCGGCCCGTACTTTCCAAATCTCCGCGGGATTTCTAGTTTATCAAATTAATGTTTGAAGATCTGCACAGCTGTGTCTAATGAGAGAAACAAACAGACTTCATCATAAGTGTGTGACTCCCTCTAGTGGATGTTTTGGAGTATTGTGTTGTCTTTGCTCCAAAGGTTTTTGTACAGAGTTTTGGTGTTTCCTGTCACTGTGGGCTTCACAGCACAGTAGTACACAGCAGAGTCAGACACTGCAGCAGAGGAGATCTGCAGATTAAACTCCTTTGTTTTTCTGTCATGTGTTAAAGACAACTTTGCCATTTTCTCTGAAAATTCTGTGATGAGAAGCTGTGGAGATGAACTGGACTTCTGTTGATACCAGAAGAGGTTGTCGACAGTTCCTGAATAGTTGCAGGAGAGAGTCACATGTTTCCCTTCCAAAGCCAGCACTACATCTTCAAATGGTTTCACTAGATCCTCAGAGGATCCTGTAAAGAACAAAGATATGTTGTGACATTTTTATTTATTTTAAATTTGTTTAATGGTAGAAAATGTAGAAATTGGCTCACCAGAATGAAACTTTAAAATTACCATCCAAACTAAAAAGAGCTGCATTATTTCCACCTGTACTGAAGGAAGCACACAGCAGCTCTTCAGCTCCAAAATGAATCATTTCATATTCAGTTGTGTAGCTCCTCCTCTTGCTGTGCTCCGTTTACATTCAGACTGGTGGAAGCTTTAGAAATGACATTGATGGTTTGTCATTGATGTGGATCTGCTGCTCATGTGAATCCTCCCACAGTGTTTCATTAGCAGCTGTAACCACAGTGACTCTGATAAAACAGGAATGAGCAGAATCCATCTGATATGAAGCTGTGGGTTGAATACCACTTCCCTCCTCTTTGAAGAGTAGTCAGATATCTGTGTTCAGGTTTTTGTACAGCCTCTTCTACACTTTGTATCACTGTGTCTCTACGTAGAGCACAGTAGTAGAGACCTGTGTCTGCCAGGGTTATCTCTCTGATGGTCAGTTTAGTGGAAATTATTGATGTTTGAGATTCATATTTAGATTTATTAGGAATATATTCAGTCTTGTCATTTCTCGCTCCTTTCCAGAGTATAAACTGAGGAGCCTGGAGGTCAGAATGATGTCTGTACCAGTAAAGCTCAATGTTGTTGGAAGTTGTGTCATATTGACATGTGAGTGTGACAGATGCTCCTTCTCTTCCACTGACTTCATCTCCTTCAGGAGAGATTGTGTCTCCAGCTATTAGTCCTGGAAGAAGCAGAGAAAATTAAGCCATTAGACTAACATTGTTCATGAGGCTGAGAGGAGAAAACGGTGGGAAATGTCAACTGTACAGTGTTACTCTGTTGACAGAAACAGCTCAACTGTTGAGAGATTTCTGCTCTGAACTCCAGTTTACATCAATCTTTCGAAAATAATAAAAACATGTTGTTGCTTTGTGTCTCACCAAAGAAAAGAGCAGCAAGAATAATCCACAGCCAATGTTCCATCTCTACAACCAGGTTTAGATCAACAGGAGAAACTAGCTGATGTTCAACATTCAGTCTGAGAATTGTTCTCTTCACAGCAGCAGTTATTATTGACTCAATGGTTGAACACAGAGCAGAAGTAGTGCACCGCCTACTTGATGATGTCGCCCTCTAGTGGAGGTAAAGAGTTCATTACAACAGTGTGGAGAAAAGGCTTCAGCAGCTTGTCAGTGTGTCAGCTTGTGTTTTTGTACAGAGTTTTGGTGTTTCCTGTCACTGTGGGCCTCAGAGCACAGTAGTACAGAGCAGAGTCAGACACTGCAGCAGAGGAGATCTGCAGATGGACTTGATTTCTCTCCTCATTCAGTTCAGCAGTCAGTCGAGGGTGTGGAGGTTTTGCTTCCACCACTGAAGGCTCTTTAGTGTCAGTGATCAGAAGCAGGAACTGAGGAGCAGATCCAGGATCCTGTTGATACCACTGGAGATTATCTGCTTTAATTGAATAGTTATAGGACAGAGTAACAGTACGGCCCTCTGATGAAAGCTCTTCATCTCTACTGGCAGTAATATCAGCTTCCAAGGTGTTACCTAGTGAGAGAAACAACATGTTATATTTAGAGTTCTATTCCACAGTGAGAGATCCATCATTTGAGA
The DNA here is from genome assembly GCF_949987685.1 of Ammodytes marinus. Taxonomy (NCBI): domain Eukaryota; kingdom Metazoa; phylum Chordata; class Actinopteri; order Uranoscopiformes; family Ammodytidae; genus Ammodytes; species Ammodytes marinus. The sequence goes on along the minus strand of NC_137213.1, from coordinate 32,486,943 downwards.
AACATACGTACCAAAGAGAGCTGAAAATATCAACATTACAGCTATTTTCCCCATGTTTACAGAAGAGAAATGCTGAAACTTAATCTTCAGTATGAATACGTTTTGTGAATTGTGTTTGGTCTGATGTTCAAAGTTAGAATCAAACAGTTATCTGCCATGAAGGACCTCTTCAGTCAGTAGGAGGAGACTCATTTATCAAATTAATGTTTGAAGATCTGCACAGCTGTGTCTCATGAGAGAAACAAACAGACTTCATCATAAGTGTGTGTTCCCCTCTAGTGGATGTTGTGGAGTATTGTGTTGTCTTTGCTCCAAAGGTTTTTGTACAGAGTTTTGGTGTTTCCTGTCACTGTGGGCTGCAGAGCACAGTAGTACAGAGCAGAGTCAGACACTGCAGCAGAGGAGATGTTCATGTGGATTCTGTCTTGTTCCACTTTAATCTTCAGTCCAGTGATTTGTTCATTCAATACATTTCCTGAAGCAGAGTGTGAGATGAGGAACTGTGGAGGTTTTCCTGGATATTGTCGATACCAGAAGAAAGTATCACTAGATGATTTTGTGGGGCATGTGTAGGACAGAGTAACAGTGCTGCCTTCTAAACTGTTCTCTTCCTCTTTGACTGGAGTGAGTTGGTCACAGCTGACACCTAACGGAAAAGAAAACTCTTATTACATGTGAAAATTACTCAAAGGATTCACATTCAGATTTTATTTGAATTAAACTATTTAGTATCATAATGTTGTCACATACCTGTTAGAAATGTGCCAAACACCAGAGAAAGTACATAATACTCCAATGACAGCATGTTGAATAAAGGTAATGTTTTTGGTTTGTGTATTGAACTCTGCTGAATATGGAAGGTCCTCTCTCTTCTATAGTTCTGTTTGGAATCAAACCGTTCTCTGCCATGAAGCTCCTCTGAAAACAAATCTAGACTGTATCATCAGAGACCATTGAAGTTTAACAGTGTGTGACTCCCTCTAGTGGACGTTGTGGAGTATTGTGTTTTCTTTGCTCCAAAGGTTTTTGTACAGAGTTTTGGTGTTTCCTGTCACTGTGGGCTGCAGAGCACAGTAGTACACAGCAGAGTCAGACAGCTGAAGCTTCTGGATCTTCAGAGGAACTGATCTTGAGGTGGAATTCAGTGTGGAGGAAAATCTGTCCTTAAATTCATCCTCTGTGTTCCCCTGTCCAAATGTAAAGTGGCTTAGCATGAATTTGGGACCGTTGTTCCCGTCCTGTTTGTACCAGAATAGATTATCATTCGATAATGAACTGCTGTTATAATGACATCCAAGTTTTACTGCCTCTCCTTCAGTAGCAGACACATCTCCTTCTGGTTGCAGCACGTTGTCTTTCTGTGCTCTGCATCCTGTAAAACGGCAACGAACAGTATCAGTGAGTTGTTAAAGAATCTTGTCAATGTAGAATAAAGACGATTGATTGAAGGAGAACAATCAGTAGGTTTAAAGAGTTACCTAGCCAGAGAGTCAGAATCAGGAGGTTTCTCAGCCAGTGTTTCATGTCTGCAGTGAGAGAGGAACAACATTGATACTCTGATGGATCTGGGCCTTCACATCATTGGTCCTTCCTCTTTATCATCTGCTGAGGATGTTGTCAGTGTCCACTTGATGGCGCTGTTGTTCTATTAAAGGAGGAGCTGAAGTGTGTAAATGTTGAGTGAGCAGCTGTCAGGTTTTTGTACAGAGACTGTGGGTTTGCTGTCACTGTGGGCCTCACAGCACAGTAGTACAGAGCAGAGTCAGACACTGCAGCAGAGGAGATCTGCAGATCCATTTTGGTTTTATCCTCACTCACTGTAACAGACAGTCTAGAGGCCGATGCATTTTGTGTTCCCAAGTGGTTGATGAGGAACTCGGGTGGTTTTCCTGGATATTGCCGATACCAGAAGAAGTAATCATTATAATCTGCAGCTTTGTAGTATCTGTAGGACAGAGTAACAGTGTTGCCTTCTACACTGTACACTTCATCATTGATTGGAGTGAGTTGGTCACAGCTGACACCTAAAGGAAAAGAAAAACTCTTATTACATGTCGTAAATTACTCAAAGGATTTACATTCAGAGGTTATTTAAATTCAACTTTCTATAATAATGTCACATACTTGTAAAAATAGTGCCAAACATCAGAGAAAGTACATAATAGTCCAATGACAGCATGTTGAATAAAGGTAATGTTTGTGATGTGTGTATTGAACTCTGCTGAATATGGAAGGTCCTCTCTCTTCTATAGTTCTGTTTTGAATCAAACCGTTCTCTGCCATGAAGCTCCTCTGCAAACAAATCTAGACTCTGTCATCAGAGACCATTGAAGTTTAACAGTGTGTGACTCCCTCTAGTGGATGTTGTGGAGTATTGTGTTGTCTTTGCTCCAAAGGTTTTTGTACAGAGTTTTGGTGTTTCCTGTCACTGTGGGCTGCAGAGCACAGTAGTACACAGCAGAGTCAGACAGCTGAAGCTTCTGGATCTTCAGAGGAACTGATCTTGAGGTGGAATTCAGTGTGGAAGAAAATCTTTCCCCAACCTTTTCCTCTGTTTTCTCCTGGCCAAATGTATAGCGACTCAGTATGAATTTGGGACTGTTGTTTCCATCCTGTTTGTACCAGAAGAGATAACCATTTGTTGAACTGATGTTATAATGACAGCCAAGTGTGACTGCCTCTCCTTCAGTAGCAGACACATCTCCTTCTGGTTGCAGCACGTTGTCTTTCTGTGCTCTGCATCCTGTAAAACAGCAACAAACAGTATCAGTGAGCTGTTACAGAATCATGTCAACGTTGGCTTGATGTCAAATAATCAGAGTTGTGTTCATACCAAGGCACATAGCAGCCAGCAGCACTGAGATGAACCGAGGTGTCATGTCTGCAGTGTTGAGTAACTGTGAGCTACAGCAAGTATAATGCAGGCTGTGATCTCTCTGTCTAGTCTTCATCAACATTACGTTGGTGGGTTAGAAGGAAGAGCCTGATCACAGTGAAAGGGCTCATTCACAGACCTGTGTTATTCCCCCTACTGGCAGCTTCACGCTAACACTATACTGCAGCTCTCCATTCCTACTAGAACTTGTCTTCTGTGTAGGCATCACAGATAATTTGGTTTGATTGTATTTTATTATTTTGTCATGCATAAACAACATACCCAGCAAGACCCCAGTTTTAAAACAAACAGACCAGAAATGAAAAATGCTTAACAATACTTCTACTGACAAAAAAATAACAGTGTGTGACTCCCTCTAGTGGACGTTGTGGAGTATTGTGTTGTCTTTGCTCCAAAGGTTTTTGTACAGAGTTTTGGTGTTTCCTGTCACTGTGGGCCTCACAGCACAGTAGTACACAGCAGAGTCAGACACTGCAGCAGAGGAGATCTGCAGATTAAACTCCTTTGTTTTTTTGTCCTGTGTTAAGGACAACTTTGCCGTTTTCTCTGAATATTCTGCGATGAGAATTTGGGGAGATGAACTGGACTTCTGTTGATACCAGAAGAGGTTCTGTACAGTCCCTGAATAGTTGCAGGAGAGAGTCACATGTTTCCCTTCCAAAGCCAGCACTACATCTTCAAATGGTCTCACTAAGTCCTCAGAGGATCCTGAAAAGAACAAAGATATGCTTCATTATGACATTTGTATTTTTTAAGTTTAATGGTAAAAACATTTAAAATTGTCTCACCAGTATGCAAGATAACCATTATCATCCAAACTAAAAAGAGCTGCATAATTTCCACCTGTACTGAAGGAAGCACAGAGAGAACACAGCAGCTCTTCAGCTCCAAAATGAATCATTTCATATTCAGTTGTGTAGCTCCTCCTCTTGCTGTGCTCTGTTTACATTCAGACTGGTGGAAGCTTTAGAAATGACAGTGATGGTTTGTCATTGATGTGGATCTGCTGCTCATGTGAATCCTCCCACAGTGTTTCATTAGCAGCTGTAACCACAGTGACTCTGATAAAACAGGAATGAGCAGAATCCATCTGATATGATGCTGTGGGTTGAATACCACTTCCCTCCTCTTTGAAGAGCAGTCAGATATCTGTGTTCAGGTTTTTGTACAGCCTCTTCTACACTTTGTATCACTGTGTCTCTAGAGCACAGTAGTAGAGACCTGTGTCTGCCAGGGTTGGCTCTTTGATGGTCAGTTTAGTGGAACTTGTTGATGTTTGAGATTCATATCGTTTATCAGGAATATATTCAGATGATTTTCTTCCTTTTGCTCCTTTCCAGAGTATAAACTGAGGAGCCTGGAGGTCAGAATGATGTCTGTACCAGTAAAGGGTTATGCTATCACGAGTTGTCTCATATTGACATGTGAGTGTGACAGATGCTCCTTCTCTTCCACTGACTTCATCTCCTTCAGGAGAGATTGTGTCTCCAGCTATTAGTCCTGGAAGAAGCAGAGAAAATGAAGCCATTAGACTAACATTGTTCGTGAGCCTGAGAGGAGAGCACAGTGGAAAATGTCAACTGTACAGTGTTACTCTGTGGTCAGAAACAGCTCAAGTGCTGAGAGATTTCTGCTTTGAACTTCAGTTAACATCAATATTTATAAAATAATAAAAACATGTTGTTGCTTTGTGTCTCACCAAAGAAAAGAGCAGCAAGAATAATCCACAGCCAATGTTCCATCTCTACAACAAGGTTTAAATCAACAGGAGAAACTAGCTTATGTTCAACAGTCAGTCTGAGAATTGTTCTCTTCACAGCAGCAGTTATTATTGACTCAATGGTTGAACACAGAGCAGAAGTAGTGCTCCGCCTACTTGATGATGTCGCCCTCTAGTGGAGGTAAAGAGTTCATTACAACAGTGTGGAGAAAAGGCTTCATCAGCTTGTCAGTGTGTCAGCTTGTGTTTTTGTACAGAGACTGTGGGTTTGCTGTCACTGTGGGCCTCACAGCACAGTAGTACAGAGCAGAGTCAGACACTGCAGCAGAGGAGATCTGCAGATCCATTCTGGTTTTATCCTCACTCACTGTAACAGACAGTCTAGAGGCCGATTCATGTTGTGAACCCAAGTTAAAGAGGAGGAACTGTGGAGGTTTTCCTGGATATTGTCGATACCAATAAAACGGATCCCTACCAGTTACTTGTTTGTTGAATCTGTAGGACAGAGTAGCAGTGCTGCCTTCTAAACTGTTCTCTTCATCATTGACTGGAGTGAGTTGTTCACAGCTGACACCTAAAGGAAAAGAAAACTCTGTTATTACATGTCGTAAATAACTCAAAGGATTCATATTCAGATATTATTTAAATAACACTTTTTACTATCGCAAAAATGTCACATACCTGATAAAATAGTGCCAAACATCAGAGAAAATACAAAATAGTCCAATGACAGCATGTTGAATAAAGGTAATGTTTGTGGCATGTGTTTTGAACTCTGCTGAATATGGAAGGTCCTCTCTCTTCTATAGTTCTGTTAGGAATCAAACCGTTCTCTGCCATGAAGCTCCTCTGCAAACAAATCTAGACTGTATCATCAGAGACCATTGAAGTCTAACAGTGTGTGACTCCCTCTAGTGGACGTTGTGGAGTATTGTGTTGTCTTTGCTCCAAAGGTTTTTGTACAGAGTTTTGGTGTTTCCTGTCACTGTGGGCTGCAGAGCACAGTAGTACACAGCACATTCAGACAGCTGAAGCTTCTGGATCTTCAGAGGAACTGATCTTGAGGTGGAATTCAGTGTGGAGGAAAATCTTTCCTTAAACTCGTCTGGTGTGTTCCCTTCATCCCGTATAATGCGGCTCAGTATGAATTTGGGGCTGTTGTTTCCATTCTGTTTGTACCAGAATAGAGTGGGACCTGTTGAACTTGTTTCAAATGTACAGTTAAGTGTGAGTGTCTGTCCTTCAGTAGCAATGACATTTCCTGTTGGCTGCATCACTCTGTCTTCTCCTTTATCTCTGGGGAAGAAGGGTACATGCAGAGGAAGAGATGAATCAATAAATATGATTGATTAAAGGAGAACAATCAGTAGGTTTAAAGAGTTACCTAGCCAGAGAGTCAGAATCAGGAGGTTTCTCAGCCAGTGTTTCATGTCTGCAGTGAGAGAGGAACAACATTGATACTCTGACGGATCTGGGCCTTCACATCATTGGTCCTTCCTCTTTATCATCTGCTGAGGATGTTGTCAGTGTCCACTTGATGGCGCTGTTGTTCAGTTAAAGGAGGAGCTGAAGTGTGTGAATGTTGAGTGAGCAGCTGTCAGGTTTTTGTACAGAGACTGTGGGTTTGCTGTCACTGTGGGCCTCACAGCACAGTAGTGCAGAGCAGAGTCAGACACTGCAGCAGAGGAGATCTGCAGATCCATTCTGGTTTTATCTTCACTCACTGTAACAGATAGTCTAGAGGTCGATTCATTTCGTGTTCCAAAGCTGAAGATGAGGAACTCTGGAGGTTTTCCTGGATATTGTCGATACCAGTAAAACTGATCACTAGCAGTTGCTTGTTTGTAGTATCTGTAGGACAGAGTAACGGTGCTGCCTTCTGAACTGTACTCTTCACCATTGACTGGAGTGAGTTGTTCACAGCTGACACCTAAAGGAAGAAAGGTTTGTTTTATATTTTATTACAAAACTCAAAAATGGATCATAATTATACAATTGTCCAATCATGCTTTAAAGAATGAATCCAAAATGTAACATACCTGCAAGAAAAGTGCCAAACATCAGAGAAAGTACATAGTAGTCAAATGACAGCATGTTGAATAAAGGTAATGTTTGTGGTCTGTGTGTATAACTGCTGAATATGGAAGTTTCTCTCTCTTCTATAGTTCACAATCAGCTTATCTCCTCCCTGACTCTCTGTCTCATCTTAGATCTGTATTTTCTTTCTGGCTGTGGTGTGTTTGAAAGCAGGAAGAAGGGATAGAGTTTCCCTGCGTTCTAAATCACATTTTTACTAATATGCCAACTGCAGCTGACTTTAAAATGTATGTGGTTAGCCTGTGGTATGTTACAATTGGGACCCTTATTAATTTCCTTATAACATAGCACCTTGAATTTGCCTCTTGCTTATACATCCGTCTTATTGCTGGTTGTTTTCACTCAGAGGCTTAGCCCAGTGATTTTTAACCAGTGTGCCGCGGCACACTAGTGTGCCGTGAGAGATCGTCAGGTGTGCCGTGGGAAATTATGTAATATCACCTAATTAACCATTGTCGGGGGTCTGTGCTGTAATAAAGTGTGGCAGATAATGTAATACTCTTCTACCGTATTAGACGGGGGTTTTTTCCCCTGGAAATAGGTCGTAAAAACTAGGGTCGTCGTCTTATATTCGGGCTCTAGTAGGCCAAGGCCTATTCGTTGTCCAGTAATGGACTGCCCGTTACCAGAGAGATCATTCAGCTTAATAATAATAATAATATATTTAATATATACAGCTCATTTCTCGCACTCAAAACGCTTTACATAGCTTCAGGGCCTCCAAGTTGTGTTTATTTAATTTTTGTAATCGGTTGGAACCAACACTGGCTGTCCTCTCAGAAGCGGCCAGGGCATGCGTGTGTGCAATGGGAGAGAGAACGCTTTGTGTGGAGAAAAAAAAAGAGGCATGGGAAATCGCCAAAGCCAATGCAAATCCTCGACTAATTATGTTGCAAGTCAACGTGTCAGAGGCAGGAATCGGCTGTGCGATCGACTTTTACTGTGGCTTTTTTAGCTGCGGGAGTTGCAGTGCTAAGGAGAGATTGCCAACTGCGCTTTCCTTTTACGCACACCACAGCCGCCGTAATGTTCATATTTCATCGTTTGCATCAAAGCCCTAATGATAATAAGAATAAGAGGCTTTATTTAAACGCTGTCCATGCGGTCGTTGTGATTGTAACTTTATCGGCTGTAAACTGAAACTAACGGAGATCGCGGAAGCCTTCCAATCGACAACGGTAACGTGCCCCGGTTATCATTTCAGCCTTAAACCACGGAGTTGATAGCTGTCGTTTCAGCACTAGGCTATGTGAATAACTATGAGCATTAGATAAATGTTGCGTCTCAGATGCCGAAGACAGCAGGGAGGATGACCCGCAATGCCACGACCGAACCAGAGCATAAGAGAGATGACAGCGAGAGCGATCACAGCGGGGCAGAGGAATAAAGTCTGTGGTAAACACATCAGAGTTCGGTCTATTTGCACTACTGTTCATTTGCAATGAAGAAAAGTGTTTTATTCAATGCGTTTTTATTTTCGTATATTATTTTAATAAATACAATTAATTTCCTTCTAAAAACAAGATCTGGTCTTCAAATATTTTTTCCAAATATGAGTTTTGAAAAACGGGGGGTCGTCTTAGAATCAGGGTCGTCTTATATTCGGACCAATACGGTATATGTATTATATGTACTGTGTTAGAGTGTAATTTTGTGTCATTTTGGTTGGTGGTGTGCCCCAGGATTTTGTAAATGTAAAAAATGTGCCGCGGCTCAAAAAAGGTTGAAAATCACTGGCTTAGCCAATGTGAAGTAACTTCTGCTGCAGTGGATTGTGGGCCAGAATCACCAAGAAAGCATTGTGTTAACACAAAAAATTGGACATTAGGGTATATTTCAGTATGTTGCATTTTACCACATATATTGGTGAGGGCCTCAAAAGGCAGGTAGGTGGTATTCCATTTCCATTCCAATATACAGAGGGTTATTCCAACAAGAACGAGCAGGGAAAATGTTACAAAGGCCGCACAAATCAACATAGACAGTTTGTTAGAATGAAACTGTTCTTCATCTTTACTGAGGCTGATGAGTAGCAGGAAGCAGCTGAGCTGGCAGGTCACTTGACTTAACTAAGTACATTTTCTCCTATAGTTTAGTACAATTTTCAGGTACTTCTACTTTATTTAGTATTACCATATCCTGATTATTTTACTCTACAGGCAAACATGTTACTTTAATTAAACTGCATTAATCTGGAGTCTGTAGTTACAAGTTATTTTTTAGATCAATATTTCACATTAACCCATTGATGACTATGGCAATCTACTGTAGGATGCATGTCCTTAATGCCTGAGGGTTTTCTGAAAAAATAGTACGAATTGTCAAGTCTACCAAAACGTTAATATCTAAGCCTGTGTAGCACATAGAAACATGAAATAAAATACATTTAAAAGTTAAGGTTCACAGGTTTCATTTAAACATGCTCCCTTAGCGCTTACAAACCAACACATTTTTCTAAAAATTGTCAAAATTAGATGGGAAAAAAGAATAAATAATATAAAATATTTAAAAATGTGCTAAATGAGGTTATAATCCTGCTTCCTTTTAGCATGGATAGTAGTGACTGAGTGTGTAGTGGAGGGATAAAGATAGACAGATATAGGAAGGAGGAGATAGCTTTATTTTATAATTGAGATAAGTTATCATTGGCACCATAAATACGACTTCCCAGTACAACTGGAACGCAGATTGACTCTCGCTGTCGGGAGCCGATCAGCTGGTCCAAACGGCTGTATACCACGGAGATGAAAACGAAACTGAAACTTAACCATCGCCTGGCTGGGCTGAATTTGTGTTGGAGCAACAAAATATAGCCTAAATTCATAAATATTGTTAATAAATAGATGCAATGTGTTGTGTGATTTTCGTCAGTAACCTATAGTAGACTTTGATTCTGCACACCAAACGCCACTAACTGTTCTGTAATACACCATCGCCGACACAGCTGGCGTATTTTTTAGATTTTTTTTAGATTTTTTGATTGACTGATTTTCGGCAAACCACACAACTTTTGGGTGGTCATGTGGTCTTAAAAAATCAACAAAACCCACCTCATGTCTATTTGAACCAATGACGGTGCATTCTATGCTGTGCATGCCATGAAAAATAGATAAAGTAACAATGCTGCGTGACCAGGCAGGAGATACAATGTGGCATCGCGCAGCAGCTGTCATCAATGGGTTAAAAACACATTTCTGAATTTTGATATTTTATTTCATCTTTATTTACCAGGCTGGTCATTAAGAACACATTCTTATTTAGAAAGATGGCCTGGCAGGACAAAAGCCTTTTAGCACAGTATAAGACCAACAGCGGCACAGTGTTGCTGTCCTCTGAGATATAAACATTTTTATAAAACCTCAGAGTTCCTCATTTGTACCTTTAGTTTAGTTTTATTTGTGCAAATAAACAAGATTAAAATGGCAAGAAGATGCACATAGAAATACATAAATGCACAGGTGGGACAAAAGAACCATCGCAGGGCTTATAAAGGATGTCCACCTGACATTAAAATACAATAAGGTAACCTTGATAATAAAAACAACATGTGGTCTACAAAACAAATAAATGTGATTATAGATTACTTTACAAATGTACGAAGTGCTGAGAACCAAATATGGAGGATGACTTAAGGTCAGGTGCTTTCTTTCATAAGACCCATGCAGTGGAATAGAATCAACTGCTTTTAAATTTACATTTACACAGCAACAAATGAGAAGATGTCAATGTCCCGCCCATCATGTTTGATTAATAGCTGATCTCTGAAAGTTTAAGAATGAAAACACAGAGTTTAACCCACTGCCCCTTAAATCACTTCTGTCTATTTCAGTTTACTGAACTCAGCAGTGGATCGCGAATGAGGCCAAAGTCCAACATAGAGTGGCTGAGTGAATGTGGTCTGGACTCTGTGCAGGAGAGTCATGGTCATGGTTTCAGAGACGCTGTAGAAGGACAGAAGACCTGCACTGTGATCCAGGTACACTCCTACTCTGGAGGACCGCGGACCTGAGATGGGAGTACCGACGTTATTGTGCCAAAAGGTACAACTGTATGGGTCACAATATAACGCCCAAGATTTGTAGTTGTGTCCAAATCCACTAAGAAACCCTGCTCTGCTGATATTCCTGTATGTGACTGCTATAGTAACTCCTCCTCCTGTCCACTCCACCTCCCAGTAACAACGTCCAGTCAGACTCTCTGTACTCAGGACCTGAGGGTAATGGCTGAACACGTCTCTGTGCCTATAATAAGACTGTTCTTCTTCCATTTTTTTCACCTTCCTGTTCCCATCAGATATTAACAGCATTGAGTTTGCTGTGTATGAATCCAGTGTGATTTCACGTGAATATCTTAAGAATCCGCCTCTGGTCTTTGGCTCTGGTTGTGGCAGTAAAACATCTACGAACATCTTCATCACCTCATCATGTTGAGAGCAGAGGTTCTTCTGGAGATTCTTGGAGGGCTCCACCAGCTTGTGTTTCTTTAATGGAGCCGCATCATAATGAGGCTGGAGGTGTTTCTCACAGTAGGATGCCATACAGAACAGACAGGACTTGAAGGCTTTCAGTTGTCTCCCAGTGCAGAAATCACAGGCCACATCTCCAGGTCCAGCGTACCGGGTTTGTTCAGAGTCTGAAAAGTTAGGAAAGTACTGGATTTTAAATCTTGTGTTTTCAAAGTTTGAAATGCATTTGAAATCTGAACACATAATTGGAAAATGCAGGATTTCAAGACAGGACACATTGGACACACAACTTGGATGTTATTGTTTAGTCTTTTTTATATTAATATGGAGAATCCATGTGCCTTTTCATCAATAGCTTTATTAGGTGATTTTCAATATACATCATATGAACAATCTTCCATTTTACAGATAGGTCACATATGGAATCATATGCATGTTATTTTTTTTCCCCTAATACATATAATTAAATAATAAATAAATAAAATAAATTAAGGAATAAGTTGAACTTTTATCTTGAAAGTGCTGGAAACGTGCTTAGATGTTACTCTTAAAAAGCCATACGAACCCTGAGCATGGCAGAGATCAGCAGCTGCAGCTTGGAGTCCAGTCTTCTTTAGTTTCTCCACTAACTCTGCTAACATGGTGTTTTTCAGCAGCACAGGCCTCGGGGTGAAGGTGTGCCTACACTGAGGGCAGCTGTGGATTTTCTTCTCATCCTCTTCATCCCAGAAGCTGTTAAATACAGTTCATGCAGTAGCTGTGTCCACAGGCAAGAGTCACCGGATCCCTCAGTAGATCCAGACAGATGGAACAAGAGAAGGTTTCCCGGTCCAGATCAACTCCTTTCTGCGCCATTTCTCCTCTCTGTGTCAGCAACTGTCTAAGTTTCATTTACTCAAAACTGCAACTAGTTTGAGCGCTGATCAGAACAACATGTGTGTGCAGTGAATGGGGCCTTGTCAGCTCACTACATGTTTGTTCCACCTATCTGTCAAACTGTAGATCTAAAGGGGAGGGAACAATGACATGACAGAGCGGAGCTGGCTGTGTTTGTGAACAGGAAGAAGGGGGAGCGGTTATCAAGCTGTGAGTTATTCCAGGACAAAGAGCAGCGCTCTGAATTAACACTTTGTTTGCTCAAGCTAGCTGGTGTGTGTGTGTGTCTGTGTGCCAGCTTCAAAACTGTATTTTTAGAAAGTGCTATGTAAATAAAACCTGAAATAATGGGATGAAAGAAAAATGTGGAACTTTTCAACAGCAGTGTCAGGTGTTTTTAAAAGCTGCTGTTTTTTACTCTTTGACTGGTGAACTGTGGGACCACTAGATGTTTGCTGGGGACTTAAATGCCTGAGAAAATAAATTGTTAGTTTATCTCGCACTATAAATTATAACTGAAACAAAAGTGTCAAAAGTTAGAGTCTCATTATTGACGATAATCTAGACTGTATCATCAGAGACCATTGAAGTTTAACAGTGTGACTCCCTCTAGTGGACGTTGTGGAGTATTGTGTTGTCTTTGCTCCAAAGGTTTTTGTACAGAGTTTTGGTGTTTCCTGTCACTGTGGGCCTCACAGCACAGTAGTACACAGCAGAGTCAGACACTTCAGCAGAGGAGATCTGCAGAATAAACTCCTTTGTTTTTCTGTCATGTGTTAAAGACAACTTTGCTGTTGTCTCTGAATATTCTGTGATGAGAAGCTGTGGAGACGAACTGGACTTCTGTTGATACCAGAAGAGGTTGTTGACAGTCCCTGAATAGTTGCAGGAGAGAGTCACATGTTTCCCTTCCAAAGCCAGCACTACATCTTCAAATGGTTTCACTAAATCCTCAGAGGATCCTGAAAAGAACAAAGATATGTTGTGACATTTTTATTTATTTTAAATTTGTTTAATGGTGAAAATAAATTAAAGTTGGCTCACCAGTATGAAACATGAACATTATCATCCAAACTAAAACAAGCTGCATAATTTCCACCTGTACTGAAGGAAGCACAGAGAGAACACAGCAGCTCTTCAGCTCCAAAATGAATCATTTCATATTCAGTTGTGTAGCTCCTCCTCTTGCTGTGCTCTGTTTACATTCAGACTGGTGGAAGCTTTATATTTTTTTTATTTAACCTTTATTTATACTCAAGATATCATTGAGGGGTGACCCTCATTTACAATGATGTCAAGAAACAAAAACAACAATACATACACAATATACAATGCAAATAGATCAAATACACAACAGCTGGTAAAGAAAAACATTTTAGACAGAAGTGTAGAGTGGCTGGAACTCAAATTAAATTGGTAAAAGTACAATATGGCCTAATTAAAACCGTTACAGTTAGAGTTTGGTAGATTTAAGATAGTATGTTTAAATTGGTTAAAGGATATCATTGTATTCATTTTAATGTGTTGCTCTAAGACATGACAGTGATGGTTTGTCATTGATGTGGATCTGCTGCTCATGTGAATCCTCCCACTCTGTTTCATTAGCAGCTGTAACCACAGTGACTCTGACAAAACAGGAATGAGCAGAATCCATCTGATATGGAGCTGTGGGTTGAATACCACTTCCCTCCTCTTTGAAGAGTAGTCAGATATCTGTGTTCAGGTTTTTGTACAGCCTCTTCTACACTTTGTATCACTGTGTCTCTAGAGCACAGTAGTAGAGACCTGTGTCTGCCAGGGTTAGCTCTCTGATGGTCAGTTTAGTGGAACTTGTTGATGTTTGAGATTCATATCGTTTATCAGGAATATATTCAGATGTGCTGCCTTTTGCTCCTTTCCAGAGTATAAACTGAGGAGCCTGGAGGTCAGAATGATGTCTGTACCAGTAAAGGGTTATGCCATCACTAGTTGTCTCATATTGACATGTGAGTGTGATAGATGCTCCTTCTCTTCCACTGACTTCATCTCCTTCAGGAGAGATTGTGTCTCCAGCTATTAGTCCTGGAAGAAGCAGAGAAAATGAAGCCATTAGACTAACATTGTTCATGAGCCTGAGAGGAGAAGACAGTGGAAAATGTCAACTGTACAGTGTTACTCTGTGGACAGAAACAGCTCAACTGTTCTGAACTCCAGTTTACAACAATTGTTAGAAAATAATAAAAACATGTTGTTGCTTTGTGTCTCACCAAAGAAAAGAGCAGCAAGAATAATCCACAGCCAATGTTCCATCTCTACAACCAGGTTTAAATCAACAGGAGAAACTAGCTGATGTTCAACATTCAGTCTGAGAATTGTTCTCTTCACAGCAGCAGTTATTATTGACTCAATGGTTGAACACAGAGCAGAAGTAGTTCACCGCCTACTTGATGATGTCGCCCTCTAGTGGAGGTAAAGAGTTCATTACAACAGTGTGGAGAAAAGGCTTCAGCAGCCTGTCAGTGTGTCAGCTTGTGTTTTTGTACAGAGTTTTGGTGTTTCCTGTCACTGTGGGCCTCACAGCACAGTAGTACACAGCAGAGTCAGACACTGCAGCAGAGGAGATGTTCATGTGGATTCTGTCTAGTTCCACTTTAATCTTCAGTCCAGTGGTTTGTTCATTCACTACATTTCCTGAAGCAGAGTGTGAGATGAGGAACTGTGGAGGTTTTCCTGGATATTGTCGATACCAGAAGAAAGTATCACTAGATGATTTTGTGGGGTATGTGTAGGACAGAGTAACAGTGCTGCCTTCTAAACTGTTCTCTTCATCATCGACTGGAGTGAGTTGGTCACAGCTGACACCTAAAGGAAGACAAAACTCTGTTATTACATGTAATAAAAGACTCAAAGGATTCAAATTTGGATATTATAGGATTTAAACTTTTTTAATATATAGAGAAATAATTCCACCTACCTGTTAGTAAAGTGACAAACATCAGAGAAAGTACATAATATTCCAATAACAGCATGTTGAATAAAGGTAATGTTTGTGGTGTGTTTTGAACTCTGCTGAATATGGAAGTTCCTCTCTCTTCTATAGTTCTGTTTGGAATCAAACCGTTCTCTGCCATGAAGCTCCTCTGCAAACAAATCTAGACTGTATCATCAGAGACCATTGAAGTTTAACAGTGTGTGACTCCCTCTAGTGGACGTTGTGGAGTATTGTGTTGTCTTTGCTCCAAAGGTTTTTGTACAGAGTTTTGGTGTTTCCTGTCACTGTGGGCTGCAGAGCACAGTAGTACACAGCAGAGTCAGACAGCTGAAGCTTCTGGATCTTCAGAGGAACTGATCTTGAAGTTGAATTCAGTGTGGAGGAAAATCTTTCCTCAAACTCGTCTGGTGTGTTCCCTTCATCCCGTATAATGCGGCTCAGAATGAATCTGGGGCTGTTGTTTCCATCCTGTTTGTACCAGAATAGAGTGGGACCTGCAGAAGTTGTTTCATATGTACAGTTAAGTGTGAGTGTTGTCCTTGAGTAGCAATGACATCTCCTGTTGGCTGCATCACTCTGTCTTCTCCTTTACTCTCTGGGGAAGAAGAGAAAATGCAGAGGAAGAGTGAATCAATAAAGATGATTGATTAAAGGAGAACAATCAGTAGGTTTAAAGAGTTACCTAGCCAGAGAGTCAGAATCAGGAGGTTTCTCAGCCAGTGTTTCATGTCTGCAGTGAGAGAGGAACAACATTGATACTCTGATGGATCTGGGCCTTCACATCATTGGTCCTTCCTCTTTATCATCTGCTGAGGATGTTGTCAGTGTCCACTTGATGGAGCTGTTGTTCTATAAAAGCAGGAGCTGAAGTGTGTGAATGTTGAGTGAGCAGCTGTCAGGTTTTTGTACAGAGACTGTGGGTTTGCTGTCACTGTGGGCTTCACAGCACAGTAGTACAGAGCAGAGTCAGACACTGCAGCAGAGGAAATCTGCAGATCCATTCTGGTTTTATCCTCACTCACTGTAACAGACAGTCTAGAGGCCGATTCATTTCGTGATCCCAAGTGAAAGATGAGGAACTCTGGTGGCTTTCCTGGATATTGTCGATACCAGTAAAACTCATCACTACCAGTTGCTTTTTTGTAGTATCTGTAGGACAGAATAACAGTGCTGCCTTCTAAACTGTTCTCTTCACCATTGACTGGAGTGAGTTGTTCACAGCTGACACCTAAAGGAAAAGAAAACAGTGTTACAACACATTACAAAACTCAATTAATCACATTTAAAATATTTAAAAAAAAAACTTTAATCTAAGAATTTAACGAACTTGTTAGAAATGTGCCAAGCACCAGAGAAAGTACATAATAGTCCAATGACAGCATGTTGAATAAAGGTAATGTTTGTGTATTGAACTCTGCTGAATATGGAAGTTCCTCTCTCTTCTATAGTTCTGTTTGGAATCAAACCGTTCTCTGCCATGAAGCTCCTCTGCAAACAAATCTAGACTGTATCATCAGAGACCATTGAAGTTTAACAGTGTGTGACTCCCTCTAGTGGACGTTGTGGAGTATTGTGTTGTCTTTGCTCCAAAGGTTTTTGTACAGAGTTTTGGTGTTTCCTGTCACTGTGGGCTGCAGAGCACAGTAGTACACAGCAGAGTCAGACACTTTAGCTGAGTTGATCACCAGATCTACACGTTTCTCTGTTTTGTTAATGTGAGCTGAGAACTCAGAAAGAGTTGGATGAATCAATCCTCCCTCTGTGATGTAGAGCAGGAACTCTGGTCTGGATCTCTGGTGTTGTCGGTACCACTGGATACTGTTGATAGCTCCTTCATATCTACAGGTCAGGGTGATGTTTCTTCCCTCTGCAACATGTTCTTCAATACTTTCTGGCTTGATGCTGTTCATGGAACCCAGAGCTGTAAAATGAGTTTAAATCATATGAGTTATTCTGCAACAGATTCTAACATCAAGAGACTCAATGGAAGTTTTTGACTTTTCTTTCGGTTTTTATTATTTTATGACTCATTCAATACACCAAATGTCTTTGTCTATCACGAAAATTATTACTTGACACAGATAAACATCTAATTATGAAATATCAAATATTTGATTAATAAGGCAGGTTGATTTAATGAGTCTATGTCCTAACACTCACCTATAAAGATAGAGAACAGTAAAAAGAGATGAAGCAACATGTCTTTGGATCTGTTAAAGTCAAACAGACAGCAGATGAGAAATGTTCTTTCTCTGAAGTAGAATAAAAAACTTAACAGCTTCTCTGGTGCACAGCTCTTCTCTTCAACATCAGGCTAGTTGGGCTTTTAGTTCTTCAGACATTTCTGCTCTGAGACAGAAATAATCTCATTGGTTAAACATCAGTGGGCGGGGCCAGTCACTTAAGTTATTTGTGTGCCAGAAGTGCTTTGACTTTGTCCACAGTGGAGAAATTCATTGTACTTTTTGAGATCGATTAAATAGATATCAGTAGAATGATTATTTTATTTGGAAATTAACTCAAACAGAATCATATTATGTTTAAAAGTGTAATCATGGTTCATTATTTTTCATGTAATATTTCCAATATCAAACCATGAAGTTTAACAGTGTGTGACTCCCTCTAGTGGACGTTGTGGAGTATTGTGTTGTCTTTGCTCCAAAGGTTTTTGTACAGAGACTGTGGGTTTCCTGTCACTGTGGGCCTCACAGCACAGTAGTACACAGCAGAGTCAGACACTGCAGCAGAGGAGATCTGCAGATGGACTTGATTTCTCTCCTCATTCAGTTCAGCAGTCAGTCGAGGGTGTGGAGGTTTTGCTTCCACCACTGAAGGCTCTTTAGTGTCAGTGATCAGGAGCAGGAACTGAGGAGCAGATCCAGGATCCTGTCGATACCACTGGAGATTTTCTGCTTTAACTGAATAGTTACAGGACAGAGTAACAGTACGGCCCTCTGGGGAAAACTCTTCATCTCTGTTGGCAGTAATATCAGCTTCCAAGGTGTTACCTAGTGAGAGAAACAACATGTTATATTTAGAGTTCTATTCTACAGTGACAGATCCATCATTTGAGAAACATACGTACCTACGAGAGCTGCAAAGAACAAAACTACACCAAGTTTTTCCATGTTTACAGAAGTGAAATGCTGAATGTCGATGGTCAGTATGAATATGTTTTGTGAGTTGTGTTCTGTCTGATGTTCACAGTCGGAATCAAACAGTTATCTGCCATGAGGTACCTCTGCACTCAGTAGGTGGAGATTCATATGTCAAATATACTCCTGAAGGTTTTCAGACCATTGAAGTTTAAGAGTGTGTGACTCCCTCTAGTGGACGTTGTGGAGTATTATGTTGTCTTTGCTCCAAAGGTTTTTGTACAGAGTTTTGGTGTTTGCTGTCACTGTGGGCTGCAGAGCACAGTAGTACACAGCAGAGTCAGACACTGCAGCAGAGGAGATGTTCATGTGGATTCTGTCTTGTTCCACTTTAATCTTCAGTCCAGTGATTTGTTCATTCAATACATTTCCTGAAGCAGAATGTGAGATGAGGAACTGTGGAGGTTTTCCTGGATATTGTCGATACCAGAAGAAAGTATCACCAGTTGATTTCGTGGGGTATGTGTAGGACAGAGTAACAGTGCTGCCTTCTAAACCGTACTCTTCATCATTGACTGGAGTGAGCTGGTCACAGCTGACACCTAGAGAAAGAGAAAACTCTGTTATTCCATGTTAGTAAATTACTCAAAAGATTCACATTCAGATGTTATTTAAATTAAAAGATTTAGTATCATAATGATGTAACATACCTGTTAGAAATGTGCCAAGCATCAGATAAAAACATCGAACATAATAGTCCAATGACAGCATGTTGAATAAAGGTAATGTTTGTGGTTTGTGTACCAAACTCTGCTGAATATGGAAGTTCCTCTCTCTTCTATAGTTCTGTTTGGAATCAAACCGTTCTCT
The DNA here is from genome assembly GCF_949987685.1 of Ammodytes marinus. NCBI lineage: Eukaryota > Metazoa > Chordata > Actinopteri > Uranoscopiformes > Ammodytidae > Ammodytes > Ammodytes marinus. The sequence continues at coordinate 32,467,953 of NC_137213.1, read as the reverse complement.
GTCATGAAGCTCCTCTGCAAACAAATCTAGACTGTATCATCGGAGACCATTGAAGTTTAACAGTGTGTGACTCCCTCTAGTGGACGTTGTGGAGTATTGTGTTGTCTTTGCTCCAAAGGTTTTTGTACAGAGTTTTGGTGTTTCCTGTCACTGTGGGCTGCAGAGCACAGTAGTACACAGCAGAGTCAGACAGCTGAAGCTTCTGGATCTTCAGAGGAACTGATGTCTCGTTGATTGTAGCAATAAATCTGTCTTTCTGGAATTCTGGAGCGTTATCTACCGATTTTCCATAAGACTTCAGCATGTACTTTGGAAAATCATTCACGTCTTGTTTGTACCAAAACAAAGTTGGACTTGCTCTAGTTGTTTCAAATGTACAGTTTAGTTTAACTGTCTGTCCTTGAGTAGCAACGACATCTCCTGTTGGCTGCATCACTCTGTCTTCTCCTTTACTCTCTGGGGAAGAAGAGAACATGCAGAGGAAGAGATGAATCAATAAAGATGATTGATTAAAGGAGAACAATCAGTAGGTTTAAAGAGTTACCTAGCCAGAGAGTCAGAATCAGGAGGTTTCTCAGCCAGTGTTTCATGTCTGCAGTGAGAGAGGAACAACATTGATACTCTGATGGATCTGGGCCTTCACATCATTGGCCCTTCCTCTTTATCATCTGCTGAGGAACTCTCAACATTTACATCTCATTTACATTTCAGGTGTTTAGCTGTCACAGCTCATTATGGCATTTCTAATCCGTCAACTTTACTGGAAAGTATTTAAGCTGTTTGTTTTTTGCAGAATTACACTTTTCATATTTTTCTCTTCGGATTGAAATCACAGATAACACTCTGCCAGGCTGCACCACAGATATTTAAACTTACTAAGGAAAAATGTCTCCCTGATCAAATTTTTTTTGAGGCCTTGGTACAGCAAAAAATGCATAATACACCAGCTTTATAACCACATTAGTGGGCAGTAGCATACATAAACTTTCATTTGTTAATTAATTAATTTTGTAGAATTTATTGGCATTTTTCAGAATAGACATTATAATTGGATTACAATAATCATCAGCAGGGGTTTCACGATCTCTATTGTAAGTCGGAAATCGATCTTAATGGTATCACAATCTCCACTTGGAATAAATGATTTAATGTTGACAATAAGGCCTTAGTGTGGTACATTGCAATAAGTATCGCTGATGGCACCATGTAGCCCACCAGTTTATTTTTTTAATTCAAAGAGTTATCATGGCATACAACTAAAGATACCTTTTTTATTGCCTTGGAATTAGGTTAAAGAAGCGTGGCACGCTGCAATCTTTCTACTGTACCACAGAACGGACAGACTTAATACATTTATTTTGTGTTGATTTTCTATAATTTAGTCAAATCAATAATCTTTGTTGTGTCCTTGTTAAATCATTGAACTGTAAATAACTAACCGGAAAATGATGGACGACCACTGTTTAATATGGTGCGGGTACACAGGAGCTGTTGGTCAGTCTGGGACCTCATTTGACAAATTAACTTTTTTTTTAAGGAGTCTTTAGCGAAATGACTCCAGGTTGCTTCATCACATAACATTGAAGTTTAACAGTGTGTGACTCCCTCTAGTGGACGTTGTGGAGTATTGTGTTGTCTTTGCTCCAAAGGTTTTTGTACAGAGTTTTGGTGTTTCCTGTCACTGTGGGCCTCACAGCACAGTAGTACACAGCAGAGTCAGACACTGCAGCAGAGGAGATCTGCAGATTCACACGTTGCTTTCCTTCAGTCAGATCAGTAAAGAACCTTTTGTCCGATTTCAGAGATTCTGCTGTTTTAGTGATGTTAGAACCTGAGATGTAGAGGAGGAACTCTGGTGGTTTTCCTGAATATTGTCGATACCAGAAGAAGTAGTCACTAGCAGTTGCTTCTGAGTCGTATCTGTAGGACAGAGTAACAGTGCTGCCTTCTAAACTGTTCTCTTCATCATTGACTGGAGTGAGTTGGTCACAGCTGACACCTAAAGGAAGAAAGGTTTGCTTTATATTGTGTTACAAAACTGAAAAACGAATCAATACAGTTGTGCAATCATACTTTAAAGAATGAATCCATAATGTAACATACCTGAAAGAAAAGTGCCAAACATCAGAGACAGTACATAGTACAGCATGTTGAATAAAGGTAATGTTTGTGGTCTGTGTGTATAACTGCTGAATATGGAAGTTTCTCTCTCTTCTATAGTTCACAATCAGCTTAGCTCCTCCCTGACTCTCTTTCAATCCGTGTACCTTCCGTTCAATCCATATCCGTTTGGAAATCAAAACACGAAAAACACTGTTTTTTTAATAATCATCCTCTCATCTACATTATATATTATACTAAAACAAATTTTATCAATTTTTAATCACAATTCATGACCAGGATATCAAATATGAGAATAATGGCCTAAATGTTGATTTTGAAAAATATTTTTCAATTTAGTGAAAGAAGTGCGTGCGCACGCGTGTGCTTGTGCGTGTGCGCGCGAGCCCAGAGGCGAACTTAACCATTGCGCAAAGGTAGGCTATTGCCTTGGGTCTCATAATCATCTAATACATGTTTGTTTTACTCTTCATTCATTAATCACCGATTACCAGCGCACTGGGAACTGAGGGACACATCCTACATTATTGATAATGTTATTGATACTCGTGATCAGCTGAGGCATGAGCCCCAGTGCAGACAGCTGCATATGAAAGCATTTTTATTGGTTAGGTCCACGAGTGAAAATTGCGTCTGAGGCGATCGTCGTCCCTGTCTCTTTTTTCCCTGTCTTCACTTCACTTGCCGAGTCAAAGTGGGCAATCGCCCAGTTTAAGGGGGCCGCGCGTGCGTGTGTGCTTGCGTGTGTGTGCGTGCGTGTGTGTGTGTGTGTCGAGGAAAGAAGAAACTTGTCTAGGCTATATTTTGTCCACGTTTAGGCTATAGGCTATCTGAATTGAGCTTTTTGTAAAATAAGGCACATTTAGATTTTCTGTTTGTCTCCTTTCCCATTTTCGTATGTAAAGGGCGACATGGAAAATACAAAATAAGAAATGGCAATAAATTCATGTTTTACAGGCATATTTTGAATAAAACAGTCCGTTTTTTAATTTTTTTTAATTAAACAAATAATTAAAAAATTAAATCAAACTATTTTTTTTAGTTTTTCGTGTTTTGATTTCCAAACAGATATCGATTGAACGGAAGATACACGGATTTCTGTCTCATCTTAGGTCTGTATTTTCTTTCTGGCTGTGGTATGTTTGAAAGCAGGAAGGAGATTTAGCGTTTCCCTGCGTTCTAAATCACATTTTACTAATATGCCAACTGCAGCTGACTTAGACATGTATGTGGTTAGCCTGTAGTATGTTACAATTGGGACAATTATTCATTTCCTCATAACATAGCACCTTACACTTGCCTCATGTATCCGTCTCATCGCTGGTTGTTTTCACTCAGAGGCTCAGCCGTGATGTAACTTCTGCTGCAGTGGATTGTGGGCCAGAATCACCAAGAAAGCATTGTGTTAACACAAAAAATAGGACATCAGGGTATCTTTCAGTATGTTGCATTGTAACATATATTGGTGAGGGCCTCAAAAGGCAGGTAGGTGGTATTCCATTCCAATATACAGAGGGTTATTCCAACAAGAACGAGCAGGGAAAATGTTACAAAGGCCGCACAAATCAACATAGACAGTTTGTTAGAATGAAACTGTTCTTTATCTTTACTGAGGCTGATGAGTAACAGGAAGCAGCTGAGCTGGCAGGTCACTTGACTTAACTTAGTACATTTTCTCCTATACTTTAGTACAATTTTCAAGTACTTCTACTTTATGTAGTATTACCATATCCAGATTATTTTACTCTACAGGCAAGTATGTTACTTTAATTAAACTGCATTAATCTGGAGTCTGTAGTTACAAGTTATTTTTTGGATCAATATTTCACATTAAAAACACATTTCTGAATTTTGATATTTTATTTCGTCTTTATTTACCAGGCTGGTCATTAAGAACACATTCTTATTTACAAAGATGGCCTGGCAGGACAAAAGCCTTTTAGCACAGTATAAGACCAACAGCGGCACAGTGTTGCTGTCCTCTGAGATTTACACTTTCATAAAACCTCAGAGTTCTTCATTCGTACCTTGATATGAAACAACAACATGTGGTCTACAAAACAAATGAATGTGATTATAGATTACTTTACAAATGTACAAAGTGCTGAGAACCAAATATGGATGGTAACTTAAGGTCAGGTGCTTTCTTTCATAAGACCCATGCAGTGGAATAGAATCAACTGCTTTTATATTTACATTCACACAGCAACAAATGAGAAGATGTTAATGTCCCGCCCATCATGTTTGATTAATAGCTGATCTCTGAATCTCTGAAAGTTTAAGAATGAAAACACAGAGTTTAACCCACTGCCCCTTAAATCACTTCCGTCTATTTCAGTTTACTGAACTCAGCAGTGGATTGCGAAGAAGGCCAAAGTCCAACACAGAGCGGCTGAGTGAATGTGGTCTGGACTCTGTGCAGGAGAGTCATGGTCATGGTTTCAGAGACGCTGTAGAAGGACAGAAGACCTGCACTGTGATCCAGGTACACTCCTACTCTGGAGGACTGAATATCTGAGATGTGAGTACCGATGTTATTATGCCAAAAGTTACAACTGTGTGTGTCACAACGTAACGCCCAAGATTTGTAATTGTTTCCAAATCCACTAAGAAACCCTGCTCTGCTGATATTCCTGTATGTGACTGCTATAGTAACTCCTCCTCCTGTCCACTCCACCTCCCAGTAACAACGTCCAGTCAGACTCTCTGTACTCAGGACCTGAGGGTAAAGGCTGAACACGTCTCTGTGCCTATAATAAGACTGTTCTTCATCCATTTTTTTCACCTTCCTGTTCCCATCAGATAATAACAGCCTTGAGTTTGCTGTGTATGAATCCAGTGTGATTTCACGTGAATATCTTAAGAATCCGCCTCTGGTCTTTGGCTCTGGTTGTGGCAGTAAAACATCTACGAACATCTTCATCACCTCATCATGTTGAGAGCAGAGGTTCTTCTGGAGATTCTTGGAGGGCTCCACCAGCTTGTGTTTCTTTAATGGAGCCGCATCATAATGAGGCTGGAGGTGTTTCTCACAGTAGGATGCCATACAGAACAGACAGGACTTGAAGGCTTTCAGTTGTCTCCCAGTGCAGAAATCACAGGCCACATCTCCAGGTCCAGCGTACCGGGTTTGTTCAGAGTCTGAAAAGTTAGGAAAGTACTGGATTTTAAATCTTGTGTTTTCAAAGTTTGAAATGCATTTGAAATCTGAACACATAATTGGAAAATGCAGGATTTCAAGACAGGACACATTGGACACACAACTTGGATGTTATTGTTTAGTCTTTTTTATATTAATATGGAGAATCCATGTGCCTTTTCATCAATAGCTTTATTAGGTGATTTTCAATATACATCATATGAACAATCTTCCATTTTACAGATAGGTCACATATGGAATCATATGCATGTTATTTTTTTTTCCCTAATACATATAATTAAATAATAAATAAATATAATAAATTAAGGAATAAGTTGAACTTTTATCTTGAAAGTGCTGGAAACGTGCTTAGATGTTACTCTTAAAAAGCCATACGAACCCTGAGCATAGCAGAGATCAGCAGCTGCAGCTTGGAGTCCAGTCTCCTTTAGTTTCTCCACTAAAACTGCTAACATGGTGTTTTTCAGCAGCACAGGCCTCGGGGTGAAGGTGTGCCTACACTGAGGGCAGCTGTGGATTTTCTTCTCATCCTCTTCATCCCAGAAGCTGTTAATACAGTTCATGCAGTAGCTGTGTCCACAGGCAACAGTCACCGGATCCCTCAGTAGATCCAGACAGATGGAACAAGAGAAGGTTTCCCGGTCCAGATCAACTCCTTTCTGCGCCATTTCTCCTCTCTGTGTCAGCAACTGTCTAAGTTTCATTTACTCAAAACTGCAACTAGTTTGAGCGCTGATCAGAACAACATGTGTGTGCAGTGAATGGGGCCTTGTCAGCTCACTACATGTTTGTTCCACCTATCTGTCAAACTGTAGATCTAAAGGGGAGGGAACAATGACATGACAGAGCGGAGCTGGCTGTGTTTGTGAACAGGAAGAAGGGGGAGCGGTTATCAAGCTGTGAGTCATTCCAGGACAAAGAGCAGCGCTCTGAATTAACACTTTGTTTGCTCAAGCTAGCTGGTGTGTGTGTGTGTCTGTGTGCCAGCTTCAAAACTGTATTTTTAGAAAGTGCTATGTAAATAAAACCTGAAATAATGGGATGAAAGAAAAATGTGGAACTTTTCAACAGCAGTGTCAGGTGTTTTTAAAAGCTGCTGTTTTTTACTCTTTGACTGGTGAACTGTGGGACCACTAGATGTTTGCTGGGGACTTAAATGCCTGAGAAAATAAATTGTTAGTTTATCTCGCACTATAAATTATAACTGAAACAAAAGTGTCAAAAGTTAGAGTCTCATTATTGACGATAATCTAGACTGTATCATCAGAGACCATTGAAGTTTAACAGTGTGACTCCCTCTAGTGGACGTTGTGGAGTATTGTGTTGTCTTTGCTCCAAAGGTTTTTGTACAGAGTTTTGGTGTTTCCTGTCACTGTGGGCCTCACAGCACAGTAGTACACAGCAGAGTCAGACACTTCAGCAGAGGAGATCTGCAGAATAAACTCCTTTGTTTTTCTGTCATGTGTTAAAGACAACTTTGCTGTTGTCTCTGAATATTCTGTGATGAGAAGCTGTGGAGACGAACTGGACTTCTGTTGATACCAGAAGAGGTTGTTGACAGTCCCTGAATAGTTGCAGGAGAGAGTCACATGTTTCCCTTCCAAAGCCAGCACTACATCTTCAAATGGTTTCACTAAATCCTCAGAGGATCCTGAAAAGAACAAAGATATGTTGTGACATTTTTATTTATTTTAAATTTGTTTAATGGTGAAAATAAATTAAAGTTGGCTCACCAGTATGAAACATGAACATTATCATCCAAACTAAAACAAGCTGCATAATTTCCACCTGTACTGAAGGAAGCACAGAGAGAACACAGCAGCTCTTCAGCTCCAAAATGAATCATTTCATATTCAGTTGTGTAGCTCCTCCTCTTGCTGTGCTCTGTTTACATTCAGACTGGTGGAAGCTTTATATTTTTTTTATTTAACCTTTATTTATACTCAAGATATCATTGAGGGGTGACCCTCATTTACAATGATGTCAAGAAACAAAAACAACAATACATACACAATATACAATGCAAATAGATCAAATACACAACAGCTGGTAAAGAAAAACATTTTAGACAGAAGTGTAGAGTGGCTGGAACTCAAATTAAATTGGTAAAAGTACAATATGGCCTAATTAAAACAGTTACAGTTAGAGTTTGGTAGATTTAAGATAGTATGTTTAAATTGGTTAAAGGATATCATTGTATTCATTTTAATGTGTTGCTCTAAGACATGACAGTGATGGTTTGTCATTGATGTGGATCTGCTGCTCATGTGAATCCTCCCACAGTGTTTCATTAGCAGCTGTAACCACAGTGACTCTGATAAAACAGGAATGAGCAGAATCCATCTGATATGAAGCTGTGGGTTGAATACCACTTCCCTCCTCTTTGAAGAGTAGTCAGATATCTGTGTTCAGGTTTTTGTACAGCCTCTTCTACACTTTGTATCACTGTGTCTCTAGAGCACAGTAGTAGAGACCTGTGTCTGCCAGGGTTAGCTCTCTGATGGTCAGGTTAGTGGAACTTGTTGATGTTTGAGATTCATATCGTATATCAGGAATATATTCAGATGTTCTCCCTTTTGCTCTTTTCCAGAGTATAAACTGAGGAGCCTGGAGGTCAGAATGATGTCTGTACCAGTAAAGGTTTATGCGATCACTAGTTGTCTCATATTGACATGTGAGAGTGACAGATGCTCCTTCTCTTCCACTGACTTCATCTCTTTAAGGAGAGATTGTGTCTCCAGCTATTAGTCCTGGAAGAAGCAGAGAAAATGAAGCCATTAGACTAACATTGTTCATGAGGCTGAGAGGAGAAGACAGTGCAAAATGTCAACTGTACAGTGTTACTCTGTGGACAGAAACAGCTCAACTGTTGAGAGATTTCTGCTCTGAACTCCAGTTTACATCAATCTTTATAAAATAATAAAAACATGTTGTTGCTTTGTGTCTCACCAAAGAAAAGAGCAGCAAGAATAATCCACAGCCAATGTTCCATCTCTACAGCAAGGTTTAAATCAACAGGAGAAACTAGCTGATGTTCAACATTCAGTCTGAGAATTGTTCTCTTCACAGCAGCAGTTATTATTGACTCAATGGTTGAACACAGAGCAGAAGTAGTGCACCGCCTACTTGATGATATCGCCCTCTAGTGGAGGTAAAGAGTTCATTACAACAGTGTGGAGATAAGGCTTCAGCAGCTTGTCAGTGTGTCAGCTTGTGTTTTTGTACAGAGTTTTGGTGTTTCCTGTCACTGTGGGCCTCACAGCACAGTAGTACACAGCAGAGTCAGACACTGCAGCAGAGGAGATGTTCATGTGGATTCTGTCTTGTTCCACTTTAATCTTCAGTCCAGTGATTTGTTCATTCACTACATTTCCTGAAGCAGAGTGTGAGATGAGGAACTGTGGAGGTTTTCCTGGATATTGTCGATACCAGAAGAAAAAATCACCAGTTGATTTTGTGGGGTATGTGTAGGACAGAGTAACAGTCCTGCCTTCTAAACTGTTCTCTTCATTATTGACTGGAGTGAGTTGGTCACAGCTGACACCTAGAGAAAGAGAAAACTCTGTTATTCCATGTTAGTAAATTACTCAAAAGATTCACATTCAGATGTTATTTAAATTAAAAGATTTAGTATCATAATGATGTAACATACCTGTTAGAAATGTGCCAAGCATCAGATAAAAACATCGAACATAATAGTCCAATGACAGCATGTTGAATAAAGGTAATGTTTGTGGTTTGTGTACCAAACTCTGCTGAATATGGAAGTTCCTCTCTCTTCTATAGTTCTGTTTGGAATCAAACCGTTCTCTGCCATGAAGCTCCTCTGCAAACAAATCTAGACTGTATCATCAGAGACCATTGAAGTTTAACAGTGTGTGACTCCCTCTAGTGGACGTTGTGGAGTATTGTTTTGTCTTTGCTCCAAAGGTTTTTGTACAGAGTTTTGGTGTTTCCTGTCACTGTGGGCCTCACAGCACAGTAGTACACAGCAGAGTCAGACACTGCAGCAGAGGAGATCTGCAGATTAAACTCCTTTGCTTTTCTGTCATGTGTTAAAGACAACTTTGCAGTTTTCTCTGAAAATTCTGTGATGAGAAGCTGTGGAGATTAACTGGACTTCTGTTGATACCAGTAGAGGTTGTTGACAGAGCCTGAATAGTTGCAGGAGAGAATCACATGTTTCCCTTCCAAAGTCAGCACTACGTCTTCAAATGGTCTCACTAAATCCTCAGAGGATCCTGAAAAGAACAAACATATGTTGTGACATTTTTATTTATTTTAAATTTGTTTAATTGTAGAAAATGTAGAAACTGGCTCACCAGAATGAAACATGAACATTATCATCCAAACTAAAGAGAGCTGCATTATTTCCACCTGTACTGAAGGAAGCACAGAGAGAACACAGCAGCTCTTCAGCTCCAAAATGAATCATTTCATATTCAGTTGTGTAGCTCCTCCTCTTGCTGTGCTCTGTTTACATTCAGACTGGTGGAAGCTTTAGAAATGACAGTGATGGTTTGTCATTGATGTGGATCTGCTGCTCATGTGAATCCTCCCACAGTGTTTCATTAGCAGCTGTAACCACAGTGACTCTGATCAAACAGGAATGAGCAGAATCCATCTGATATGAAGCTGTGGGTTGAATACCACTTCCCTCCTCTTTGAAGAGTAGTCAGATATCTGTGTTCAGGTTTTTGTACAGCCTCTTCTACACTTTGTATCACTGTGTCTCTAGAGCACAGTAGTAGAGACCTGTGTCTGCCAGGGTTAGCTCTCTGATGGTCAGTTTAGTGGAACTTGTTGATGTTTGAGATTCATATCGTTTATCAGGAATATATTCAGATGTGCTCCCCTTTGCTCCTTTCCAGAGTATAAACTGAGGAGCCTGGAGGTCAGAATGATGTCTGTACCAGTAAAGGGTTATGCCATCACTAGTTGTCTCATATTGACATGTGAGTGTGATAGATGCTCCTTCTCTTCCACTGACTTCATCTCCTTCAGGAGAGATTGTGTCTCCAGCTATTAGTCCTGGAAGAAGCAGAGAAAATGAAGCCATTAGACTAACATTGTTCATGAGGCTGAGAGGAGAAGACAGTGGAAAATGTCAACTGTACAGTGTTACTCTGTGGACAGAAACAGCTCAACTGTTGAAAGATTTCTGCTCTGAACTCCAGTTTACATCAATATTTAGAAAATAATAAAAACATGTTGTTGTTTTGTGTCTCACCAAAGAAAAGAGCAGCAAGAATAATCCACAGCCAATGTTCCATCTCTACAACCAGGTTTAAATCAACAGGAGAAACTAGCTGATGTTCAACATTCAGTCTGAGAATTGTTCTCTTCACAGCAGCAGTTATTATTGACTCAATGTTTGAACACAGAGCAGAAGTAGTGCACCGCCTACTTGATGATGTCGCCCTCTAGTGGAGGTAAAGAGTTCATTACAACAGTGTGGAGAAAAGGCTTCAGCAGCTTGTCAGTGTGTCAGCTTGTGTTTTTGTACAGAGTTTTGGTGTTTCCTGTCACTGTGGGCTGCAGAGCACAGTAGTACAAAGCAGATTCAGACAGCTGAAGCTTCTGGATCTTCAGAGGAACTGATCTTGAGGTGGAATTCAGTGTGGAGGAGAATTTTTCCTTAAATTCATCCTCTGTTTTCCCCTGTCCAAATTTAAAGCGACTCAGCATGAATTTGGGGCTGTTGTTTCCATCCTGTTTGTACCAGAAGAGATTATCATTTGATGAACTGCTGTTATAATGACATCCAAGTGTGACTGCCTCTCCTTCAGTAGCAGACACATCTCCTGGTTGCAGCACGTTGTCTTTCTGTGCTCTGCATCCTGTAAAACAGCAACAAACAGTATCAGTGAGTTGTTACAGAATGATGTCAAAGTTGTCTTGATGTCAAATAATCAGAGTTGTGTTCATACCAAGGCACATAGCAGCCAGCAGCACTGAGATGAACCGAGGTGTCATGTCTGCAGTGTTGAGTAACTGTGAGCTACAGCAAGTATAAAGCAGGCTGTGATCTCTCTGTCTAGTCTTCATCAACACTACGTTGGTGGGTTAGAAGGAAGAACCTGATCACAGTGACAGGGCTCATTCACAGCCCTGTGTTATTCCCCTACTGGCAGCTTCACACTAAAGCTGAGAACACACCGGGCGCGTTGGCGCTTTGGGCCAAAGCGACCAACGCGCCCGATCTGGCGCGTGGTCATTTTGTGTCAAAAAATTGTCCAACGCGCCCAAAAGCAACGCGCCTACGTCATGGCCTACGTAGATGCGCTCTATCTTTTGTGGGAGTCCGAGGAACGGAGCTACGCAGCTAGTCTCCCCCGATATATTTATTCCCCTAATCAACCATGGCTGCGATCAGATCCGACCCGACACAACAGCGTTTATGTCCACACAAAAACAGCAACTACACGGCCAACAATTGTGCCAAAAAACAAATAAACAGCAAGTGAACGGAACAAATAGCCTTAAAACAGCATTGCAGATTCACGCCACTCGGAAATGAACACAAACAGCAAGGCAGCACCATACCAAACACATTTACAGCAGCATTGTGCACAGGGCAGTAGAAAATAAAGGCAAGTAGCCTACATTACCTGGCTGTGACGGGACCGTGGCTGGCGTAGATAGCCTATAGGGCAGGCATAAACACCGGTGCTTCGCTGTACTCGTTGTGAAAGTTCCCCGGATTTAGCCGTTATGTTTGGGTTCATTATATGGAGGTGGTGGCCGCACACAGCCGGGTGAGTTAGCTAACGCTATCCGACCGGTGCTAACTTGGTTTATCGGCTTAAGCACAGCCACACATATTCACTGAATTAACCAGGAAGCCCATTCTCCTGGCTCACTTTCCCCACCCGAGCGGCTTCATATCACCAGCCAGCCGCATTTCCTCCACGGTGTTTATACAGTCTCGCACACACAGCGGTGATTATTTGCTCCTGGTTCACTTTCCCCACGTCTTGTAACCCCGAGCGGCTTCATACAGCACCAGGCAGCCAGCCGTAAATACATTTCCTACTCGGTGTTTGCCTCTGTGTTGTCACGGTCTCGCACACACAGCGGTGATTATTTGCGCCTCCATTTTGTCTCAGATTTTTCTGTCCTCCGGCTCTCTGCCAGTGACGTAGGGTCAAGCTCACCGCTGATTGGCCAACGCGGCTAAACGTCACGCAACGGAGCGTTGAAAGTTCAATATTTTCATCTTTTTTTGAGGCTTTGCCGGCGCGGTGACGCTTTGGTGACGCTTTGCCGGCGCGGTGACGCTTTGGCAACGCGCCCAAAGCGCCCAAAGCAACGCTTTGCCGCGGCCAACGGATCCTCGCGCCCCAACCAATGGTTCCCTATGCAAAAATAGGATTTTTCAACGCGCCCACCACACCCAACGCGCCCGGTGTGTTCTCACCTTAACACTTCACTGCCGCTCTACTTTCTTACCACAACTTGTCTTGTATGTAGTCATCATTGAAGATATCATGTGACTTGTTTCCTGTTCAACAGCTGCTGCAGATTCACTTTGTCACCGAACATACTGGTGCATTTAAAAAACATAGAAGATCATAAAACCGTTTTTTTTTCATTATTGTTCAATTTAAAAAATTAAACTTTCAGGGTTCATATATTCTATATTTATTACACATACAGTGAAAAATGCAACACCTTTTATGTACAGTTTTTTGTTGATTGCGTCTGACAGTTTATGGAAATCAAAAATCCAGCTTCTAATAATATTAGAATATAACATAAGACCATTAAAAATAAATATTCTATTTTGAGATTATGGACTTTGGATTTCAATGAGCTGTAAACCATAATCATAAAAAATACAACAAAACAAAGGCTTGAAATATTTCTCTTTCTGTGTAAAAAAACAAATTTTTCCATGATATGATATATTTTTTTTTAGATGCTACTGTATAAAATCTACTTGTTATTGTGAACCTGCTTCGGCCTCTTCAATATTTATTTTCAGGGAGATTGTTACAAGATTTTCTGTGTGATACTTTCTCATATCATCTAAACAGTTACCATCCAACATCTAAAATACACATCATCACATACATTGAGTTTAACAGTGTGTGACTCCCTCTTGTGGACGTTGTGGAGTATTGTGTTGTCTTTGCTCCAAAGGTTTTTGTACAGAGTTTTGGTGTTTCCTGTCACTGTGGGCTGCAGAGCACAGTAGTACACAGCAGAGTCAGACACTGCAGCAGAGGAGATGTTCATGTGGATTCTGTCTTGTTCCACTTTAATCTTCAGTCCAGTGATTTGTTCATTCAATACATTTCCTGAAGCAGAGTGTGAGATGAGGAACTGTGGAGGTTTTCCTGGATATTGTCGATACCAGAAGAAAATATCACCAGTTGATTTTGAGGGGTATGTGTAGGACAGAGTAACAATGCTGCCTTCTAAACTGTTCTCTTCATCATTGACTGGAGTGAGCTGGTCACAGCTGACACCTAAAGGAAAATAAATCTTTGTTATTACATGTTTTAAAATACTCAAAGGATTCAAATTTGATTTTTATTAGATTTCAACTTTTTAATATATAAAGGAAGAATTCCACCTACCTGTTAGTAAAGTGACAAACATCAGAGAAAGTACATAATAGTCCAATGACAGCATTTTGAATAAAGGTAATGTTTGTGGTGTGTGTATTGAACTCTGCTGAATATGGAAGGTCCTCTCTCTTCTATAGTTCTGTTTGGAATCAAACCGTTCTCTGCCATGAAGCTCCTCTGCAAACAAATCTAGACTGTATCATCAGAGACCATTGAAGTTTAACAGTGTGTGACTCCCTCTAGTGGACGTTGTGGAGTATTGTGTTGTCTTTGCTCCAAAGGTTTTTGTACAGAGTTTTGGTGTTTCCTGTCACTGTGGGCTGCAGAGCACAGTAGTACACAGCAGAGTCAGACAGCTGAAGCTTCTGGATCTTCAGAGGAATTGATCTCGAGGTGGAATTCAGTGTGGAGGAAAATCTTTCCCTAAATTCATCCTCTGTTTTCCCCTGTCCAAATGAAAAGCGGCTTAGCATGAACATAGGGCTGTTTTTTCCATCCTGTTTGTACCAGAATAGATTAGCATTTGATGACAAACTGATGTTATAATGACAGCCAAGTGTTGCTGCCTCTCCTTCAGTAGCAGACACGTCTCCTTCTGGTTGCAGCACGTTGTCTTTCTGTGCTCTGCATCCTGTAAAACACCAACAAACAGCATCAGTGAGCTGTTAAACAATCATGTCAACGTTGGCTTGATTTCAAATAATCAGAGTTGTGTTCATACCAAGGCACATAGCAGCCAGCAGCACTGAGATGAACCGAGGTGTCATGTCTGCAGTGTTGAGTAACTGTGAGCTACAGCAAGTATAAACCAGGCTGTGATCTCTCTGTCTAGTCTTCAACAACACTACGTTGGTGGGTTAGAAGGAAGAGCCTGATCACAGTGAAAGGGCTCATTCACAGCCCTGTGTTATTCCCCCTACTGGCAGCTTCACGCTAACACTATACTGAAGCTCTCCATTCCTACTAGAACTTGTCTTCTGTGTAGGCATCACAGATAATTTGGTTTGATTGTATTTTATTATTTTGTCATGCATAAACAACATACCAAATCAAGGGCTAACAAGACCCCAGTTTTAAAACAAACAGACCAGAAATGAAAAATGCTTAACAATACTAATACTGACAAAAAAATAACAGTGTGTGACTCCCTCTAGTGGACGTTGTGGAGTATTGTGCTGTCTTTGCTCCAAAGGTTTTTGTACAGAGTTTTGGTGCTTCCTGTCACTGTGGGCCTCACAGCACAGTAGTACACAGCAGAGTCAGACACTGCAGCAGAGGAGATCTGCAGATTAAACTCCTTTGTTTTTTTGTCATGTGTTAAAGACAACTTTGCCGTTTTCTCTGAAAATTCTGTGATGAGAAGCTGTGGAGATGAACTGGACTTCTGTTGATACCAGAAGAGGTTGTCGACAGTTCCTGAATAGTTGCAGGAGAGAGTCACATGTTTCCCTTCCAAAGCCAGCACTACATCTTCAAATGGTTTCACTAAATCCTCAGAGGATCCTGAAAAGAACAAACATGTGTTGTGACATTTTTATTTATTTAAATTTGTTTAATGGTAGAAAATGTAGAAGTTGTCTCACCAGTATGAAACGTGAAAATTACCATCCAAACTAAAATGAGCTGCATTATTTCCACGTGTACTGAAGGAAGCACAGAGAGAACTCAGCAGCTCTTCAGCTCCAAAATGAATCATTTCATATTCAGTTGTGTAGCTCCTCCTCTTGCTGTGCTCTGTTTACATTCAGACTGGTGGAAGCTTTAGAAATGACAGTGATGGTTTGTCATTGATGTGGATCTGCTGCTCATGTGAATCCTCCCACAGTGTTTCATTAGGAGCTGTAACCACAGTGACTCTGATAAAACAGGAATGAGCAGAATCCATCTGATATGAAGCTGTGGGTTGAATACCACTTCCTCGTCTTTGAAGAGTAGTCAGATATCTGTGTTCAGGTTTTTGTACAGCCTCTTCTACACTTTGTATCACTGTGTCTCTAGAGCACAGTAGTAGAGACCTGTGTCTGCCAGGGTTGGCTCTCTGATGGTCAGTTTAGTGGAACTTGTTGATGTTTGAGATTCATATCGTTTATCAGGAATATATTCAGATGTGCTCCGTTTTGCTCCTTTCCAGAGTATAAACTGAGGAGCCTGGAGGTCAGAATGATGTCTGTACCAGTAAAGGGTTATGCTACCACTAGTTGTCTCATATTGACATGTGAGTGTGACAGATGCTCCTTCTCTCTCACTGACTTCATCTCCTTCAGGGGAGATTGTGTCTCCAGCTATTAGTCCTGGAAGAAGCAGAGAAAATGAAGCCATTAGACTAACACTGTTCATGAGGCTGAGAGGAGAAGACTGTAGAAGATGTGAACTGTACAGTGTTACTCTGTGGACAGAAACAGCTCAACTGTTGAGAGATTTCTGTTCTGAACTCCAGTTTACATCAATCTTTAGAAAATAATAAAAACATGTTGTTGCTTTGTGTCTCACCAACGAAAAGAGCAGCAAGAATAATCCACAGCCAATGTTCCATCTCTACAACCAGGTTTAAATCAACAGGAGAAACTAGCTGATGTTCAACAGTCAGTCTGAGAATTGTTCTCTTCACAGCAGCAGTTATTATTGACTCAATGGTTGAACACAGAGCAGAAGTAGTGCACCGCCTACTTGATGATATCGCCCTCTAGTGGAGGTAAAGAGTTCTTTACAACAGTGTGGAGAAAAGGCTTCAGCAGCTTGTCAGTGTGTCAGCTTGTGTTTTTGTACAGAGTTTTGGTGTTTCCCGTCACTGTGGGCTTCACAGCACAGTAGTACACAGCAGAGTCAGACACTGCAGCAGAGGAGATGTTCATGTGGATTCTGTCTTGTTCCACTTTAATCTTCAGTCCAGTGATTTGTTCATTCAATACATTTCCTGAAGCAGAGTGTGAGATGAGGAACTGTGGAGGTTTTCCTGGATATTGTCGATACCAGAAGAAAATATCACCAGTTGATTTTGAGGGGTATGTGTAGGACAGAGTAACAGTGCTGCCTTCTAAACTGTTCTCTTCATCATTGACTGGAGTGAGTTGGTCACAGCTGACACCTAAAGGAAGAGAAAACTGTTATTACATGTTTTAAAATACTCAAAGGATTCAAATTAGGCTTTTATTAGATTTAAACGTTTTAATATATAAAGAAAGAATTCCACCTACCTGTTGGAAAAGTGACAAACATCAGAGAAAGTACATAATACTCCAATAACAGCATGTTGAATAAAGGTAATGTTTGTGGTTTGTGTATTGAACTCTGCTGAATATGGAAGTTCCTCTCTCTTCTATAGTTCTGTTTGGAATCAAACCGTTCTCTGCCATGAAGCTCCTCTGCAAACAAATCTAGACTGTATCATCAGAGACCATTGAAGTTTAACAGTGTGTGACTCCCTCTAGTGGACGTTGTGGAGTATTGTGTTGTCTTTGCTCCAAAGGTTTTTGTACAGAGTTTTGGTGTTTCCTGTCACTGTGGGCTGCAGAGCACAGTAGTACACAGCAGAGTCAGACAGCTGAAGCTTCTGGATCTTCAGAGGAACTGATCTTGAGGTGGAATTCAGTGTGGATGAAAATCTTTCCCCAACCTTGTCCTCTGTTTTACCTTGGTCAAATGTGAAGCGTTTCAGTATGAATGTTAACCTTTTGTTTCCATCCTGTTTGTACCAGAATAGATTATAATTTGATAATGAACTGCCATTATAATGACAGCCAAGTGTTGCTGCCTCTCCTTCAGTAGCAGACACATCTCCTTCTGGTTGCAGCACGTTGTCTTTCTGTGCTCTGCATCCTGTAAAACAGCATCAAACAGCATCAGTGAGCTGTTAAACAATCATGTCAAAGTTGGCTTGATGTCAAATAATCAGAGTTGTTTTCATACCAAGGCACATAGCAGCCAGCAGCACTGAGATGAACTGAGGTGTCATGTCTGCAGTGTTGAGTAACTGTGAGCTACAGCAAGTATAAAGCAGGCTGTGATCTCTCTGTCTAGTCTTCATCAACACTACGTTGGTGGGTTAGAAGGAAGAGCCTGATCACAGTGACAGGACTCATTCACAGCCCTGTGTTATTCCCCCTACTGGCAGCTTCACACTGACACTTTACTTCAGCCCGTCTTGCCAACAGACCAGACACAAAAAATAGATGCTTTACAATGCAAACACTAACAACATGTATAATAGTGTGTGACTCCCTCTAGTGGACGTTGTGGAGTATTGTGTTGTCTTTGCTCCAAAGGTTTTTGTACAGAGTTTTGGTGTTTCCTGTCACTGTGGGCTGCAGAGCACAGTAGTACACAGCAGAGTCAGACATCTGAAGCTTCTGGATCTTCAGAGGAACTGATATTAAGTTGGTGGTCAGTGTTGAGGAAAATCTTTCCTTAAATTCATCCCCCGTTTTCACCTGGCCAAAATAGCGACTCAGTATGAATGTTAACCTGTTGTTTCCATCCTGTTTGTACCAGAAGAGATATGGATTTAAGTCAGTTGTCTGAAATGTACAGTTAAATTCAAGTGTCTGTCCTTGAGTAGCAATAACGTCTCCTGTTGGCTGCATCACTCTGTCTTCTCCTTTACTCTCTGGGGAAGAAGAGAACATGCAGAGGAAGAGATGAATCAATAAAGATGATTGATTAAAGGAGAACAATCAGTAGGTTTAAAGAGTTACCTAGCCAGAGAGTCAGAATCAGGAGGTTTCTCAGCCAGTGTTTCATGTCTGCAGTGAGAGAGGAACAACATTGATACTCTGATGGATCTGGGCCTTCACATCATTGGTCCTTCCTCTTTATTGTCTGCTGAGGATGTTGTCAGTGTCCACTTGATGGCGCTGTTGTTCTATAAAAGGAGGAGCTGAAGTGTGTAAATGTTGAGTGAGCAGCTGTCAGGTTTTTGTACAGAGTTTTGGTGTTTGCTGTCACTGTGGGCCTCACAGCACAGTAGTACAGAGCAGAGTCAGACACTGCAGCAGAGGAGATGTTCATGTGGATTCTGTCTTGTTCCACTTTAATCTTCAGTCCAGTGATTTGTTCATTCAATACATTTCCTGAAGCAGAGTGTGAGATGAGGAGCTGTGGAGGTTTTCCTGGATATTGTCGATACCAGAAGAAAGTATTACTAGATGATTTTGTGGGGTATGTGTAGGACAGAGTAACAGTGCTGCCTTCTAAACTGTGCTCTTCATCATTGACTGGAGTGAGTTGGTCACAGCTGACACCTAAAGGAAGAGAAAACCCTGTTATTACATGTAATAAAAGACTCAAAGGATTCAAATTTGGATATTATAGGATTTAAACTTTTTTAATATATAAAGAAATAATTCCACCTACCTGTTAGTAAAGTGCCAAACATCAGAGAAAGTACAAAATAGTCCAATGACAGCATGTTGAATAAAGGTAATGTTTGTGGTGTGTTTTGAACTCTGCTGAATATGGAAGGTCCTCTCTCTTCTATAGTTCTGTTTGGAATCATACTGTTCTCTGCCAAACAAATCTAGACTGTATCATCAGAGACCATTGAAGTTTAACAGTATGTGACTCCCTCTAGTGGACGTTGTGGAGTATTGTGTTGTCTTTGCTCCAAAGGTTTTTGTACAGAGTTTTGGTGTTTCCTGTCACTGTGGGCTGCAGAGCACAGTAGTACACAGCAGAGTCAGACAGCTGAAGCTTCTGGATCTTCAGAGGAACTGATCTTGAGGTGGAATTCAGTGTGGAGGAAAACCTTTCCTTAAATTCTTCTGGGGCCTCATTTATAACGGTGTGCGTAGAAACCATCCTAAAACATTGCGTCCTCACAAAGCCAGAAATGTGCTGCGCAAAAAAAAATTCAGATTTATAAAACTGTGCGGCGCACACCTGCACGCAATATTCCCTTTATAAATACCCACCTGCGGTGAATTGAGCGCAGATGATCTCCACCCCGTGTCATCCCACTTCTCCTCCCACTATCTACCATACATGGCATATGCTAAATAGCTCATGAATATGGACGCTATATAATGAGGACGGTCGATTGACAGACATGAGGAAAATGACTTCGAAGAAGACCAAAAAATCTAAGTTCTCTGAAAGCGAAATGGAGGTGCTCGTAACAGAGGTGGAGCACCGCAAAAAGGTTTTGTTTGGAGGCCTCAGCAGAGGAATTTCAAATAAATTAAAAATAACTGAGTGGCAACATGTCACAACGGCGGTGAATAATGTCAGCTCGACCGAGAGGACAGTGGCCGAAATCAAAAAGAAGTGGTCAGATATGAAGGTGGAGACAAAAAAGTCGATCACTTCACATCGCAACTCCATGAGAGCAACTGGTGGGGGTGAGGGGGAAGCAGACGAACCCTCACCGCTCCATCAAAAAATAGCTGGCGTGATTGGCGAAACTGTGCTGTCCGGCATTGTGCCAGAGGCAGTGGGGGACAGCGACGCAGCAGCAGCCACAGCAGCCGATCCAGAGAGCAGTAAGTTAAACATATTTTTTTAAACAAAGCAAAGTAAGAAGGCATTACAATATTTAAGCAACCAGACAACTCATTGATTTCTGTTTCATTTATTTAGAATCAAGTGTGGCTGAAGCTCTTGAGACGGCAGAGGAGGCGCCAGGGCCAAGCGGGGTCCGTGCGTCCATGTCCCCACGGCCAGGCCCAAGTGGAGTCTCCTCCGGAACGCGTGCCAGTGCGCGCGTTCTGACGGATGCTGTGCTGGAAATACAAAAAGAAATTGTTGCATCTGTGCAGCAACTGACAAAAGAGGTCCATAATGTGCACAATGTGTTGAATGAAATGTGCAACGTATTAAAAGAAATTGCCAAAAAGTACCCAGTTTGTTGTCTTTATAGACGGTGCATCACATTTTCCCGGATGGCCAAGGCCCGGGCAATGGCTGGATTGAGTGGTGGGGGAGGGGGGGGCATGTCCTCGTCCTCTGGCATGATTCCAGCTGGCGCAGGGATGCCATTGCGCTGTGCCACGTTGTGGAGAACAGCGCAAGCCCGGACAATCTGGCAAACCTGTTGGGAGAAAGTTACAAAGTGGTTTCAATGAAAATGCTAGACAATTACCAATTAAGGTCCTTTGGCATTACAAAGCCTTAGACACATGACAAGCATGATCTATAATAAGCTTGCTCACCTTCTCTGGCTTGTAAAGCAGTATTCCACCCGATTTGTCCAGGCATCTCCAGCGGGATTTTAGGAGCCCGATGGTGCGCTCAATCACCGATCGGGCTCGACCGTGGATGGCATTATAATGCCGCTGTGCTGCGTCCTGCGGGTTCCCGAACGGAGTCAGGAGCCACGGTGCCAGAGCGTACCCACTATCACCTGCGTAATGAGAACTAGTTGAATGTAGGCTATTCCATAAAAAATTGTGCAAAGTAAATGCAGTGTAAGATATTACTGAAAATAATGAACTTACCCAGCAGCCATCCATCGCGCACAGCACCAGCTTGAAGCTGTGCCCCCACACTGCTTTGCCTCAGAATAAACGAATCATGTGTTGAGCCAGGCCACCGAGCCACTATATTTGTTATCGTCATATCGGCACTGCAAATAATTTGCACATTAATGGAATGGTAATGCTTACGATTGACAAAAGCAAACTCATTCTCATTTGGTGCCTTTATTGCAACATGGGTGCAGTCAACGGCTCCGATTACGTTAGGAAAACCGGACATTGCTGCGAATTGCATTTTAATGTTGGCCTGGTCAACCGCTGTATAAGGAAACTTGACATAACGAGGGCTTAAGTCAATTAGGCTATCCCAGACGGCTGGCATGAGCGCGCTCAGTGACGGCTGGGATATACCTGCCCTATCAGCTATCTCGCGCTGGAAGGTCCCAGTGGCAAGGAAGCCCAGAGTGGCACATACCTGTACCTGCACAGGGATGGACCGGTTCCTCATGGTCGTTCTCTCCAAGGCAGGGCCCAGTATAGTACACAAATCTAACAGAATTGCTCTCGGAAGTCGAAAACGGCTTATTAGCCAGTCATCTCCATGCGCGAAAGGGTCATCATGGTCATGGAAAATACGCTCTCTTCTCAGCCTTCTGGCCAAATCCTCAAGGTGCGCTAAATCTGCCATATCGTAGCACAATTATGCTTTGCCATGAGCCCTATTTATAGCCCGTGTGCTACCAAAATTAACACATACAAGCTGGTGGCAATTTTATAATTAGTAGTTATTATTTGTAAGGAATTTTAGCTCATAGCCTACTTTAGGCAGTATTTGCTACACGTGAGATCCACACATCAACTAGTTTAAAAACTCACCAGGGTCAAATATTACCAAAAAGAGATGAATGTAATAACTTCCTAAATTTAAAAGATAATTGGACATAACGAAATTCACCTTTTCAATTCATAATTGTTGGCCATATGATATCTTTGGACACAACTTTTTCACGAAGTCGGCCAAGTGGACACACCTGCCGACATGTGCATTTATAAAATTATATAAAACATGTTAATAAAAACATGTAGACTTCATAAATAATTCAAACTGCATCTTAAATGTGTCACAACATTATAGGCCTTTAGTATAGCCTATCCACACCTACAACTTGGCTTTGTACAGTGTGAAATACATTTGCTGCCGATTATTTTATAGTTGTTTTTATATAGGCCTACTATACAGCCGCGGAAAAAATTAAGAGACCAGTCTGGATTTTTCTTAAATCTTGATCTCTACATTAGCCTACTTATTGAAAATGTTCTAAATGAGAATATTTTTATTGTGAATTTGGTAGAAATGTAAACGTTTATATTCTAAAATCAAATTGTCCATTATACTCAAACATATGGCTATAAAGAGTAAAACAAGAGACACTGAACATTTGAAGTGGTGTCTTATTTTTTTCTGCGGCTGTGTGTTTTTCTGATGACAGAGCTTTATTTCGTGGTGTTGCCATTGAGTGTCGCTGATTCCCCGAGTCAGGAAAACCTTGCGGTAGCTCTACGCATGGTCGAAGGTTGGCGTAGGAATACGCACACTTCTCCGCAAATAATGTCTTTATAAATACCAACGTTTGCCACCGCACATTTTCCCGCAAATTTCTTCCCGTCTACGCAAGGTTTTTGTGCGCCGCAAGCTTTATAAATGAGGCCCCTGGTGTGTTCCCTTCATCCCGTTGAATGCGGCTTAGTATAAATTTGGGACTGTTGTTTCCATCCTGTTTGTACCAGAATAGAGTGGGAGCTGTTGAAGTTGTTTCAAATGTACAGCTAAGTGTGAGTGTCTGTCCTTGAGTAGCAATGACATCTCCTGTTGGCTGCATCACTCTGTCTTCTCCTTTACTCTCTGGGGAAGAAGAGAACATGCAGAGAAAGAGATTAATCAATAAAGATGATTGATTAAAGGAGAACAATCAGTAGATTTAAAGAGTTATCTAGCCACAGAGTCAGAATCTGGAGGTTTGAAGGTATTTTTAATTTTTATTTCGTATTTGTCTGATGCTGACTTTTTCCGGCATTTTTTATATATTTTAATGCTGAACTACTGAATACTTGTATGTGGTTCTTCCTATTATTTGCTTTTTAGGGAGCCTATTGTTACATCTTGCTAAGGACTGCAGATGGAAACTAGCCTTCTGGCTAAATCATATTTACAAAAAAAATTATGAATCTGTCAAATAAACAAAAATAAAAATAAATAAAAGAGTTACCTAGCCAGAGAGTCAGAATCAGGAGGTTTCTCAGCCAGTGTTTCATGTCTGCAGTGAGAGAGGAACAACATTGATACTCTGATGGATCTGGGCCTTCACATCATTGGTCCTTCCTCTTTATCATCTGCTGAGGATGTTGTAAGTGTCCACTTGATGGAGCTGTTGTTCTATAAAAGCAGGAGCTGAAGTATGTGAATGTTGAGTGAGCAGCTGTCAGGTTTTTGTACAGAGACTGTGGGTTTGCTGTCACTGTGGGCCTCACAGCACAGTAGTACAGAGCAGAGTCAGACACTGCAGCAGAGGAGATCTGCAGATCCATTCTGGTTGTATCCTCACTCACTGTAACAGACAGTCTAGAGGCCGATTCATGTTGTGTTCCCAAGTGAAAAAGGAGGAACTCTGGAGGTTTTCCTGGATATTGTCGATACCAGTAAAACTGATCACTACCAGTTGCTTTTTTGTAGTATCTGTATGACAGGGTAACAGTGCTGCCTTCTAAACTGTTCTCTTCACCATTGACTGGAGTGAGTTGTTCACAGCTGACACCTAAAGGAAAAGAAAAACTCTGTTATAACATGTTTTAAATTACTCAAAGGATTCACATTCAGATATTATTTAAATTAAACTTTTTATTATCGCAAAATGTCACATACATGTTAGAAAAGTGATAAACATCAGAGACAGTACATAGTAGTCCAATGACAGCATGTTGAATGAAGTTAATGTCTCTGTTCTGTGTATTGAACTCTGCTGAATATGGAAGGTCCTCTCTCTTCTATAGTTCTGTTTGGAATCAAACCGTTCTCTGCCATGAAGCTCCTCTGCAAACAAATCTAGACTGTATCATCAGAGACCACTGAAGTTTAACAGTGTGTGACTCCCTCTAGTGGACGTTGTGTTGTCTTTGCTCCAAAGGTTTTTGTACAGAGTTTTGGTGTTTCCTGTCACTGTGGGCTGCAGAGTTAAGTTAAGTTAAGTTATCTTTATTTGTCAGTTGTACACAAGGCACATTGAAATTTGTCTTTTCGCATATCCCCTCTCAAGTTACCACACTTCGGAGGGGGTCAGAGCGCAGGGTCAGCCGCAGTGCAGTGCCCCTGGAGCAGTTTTGGGGTTAAGTGTCTTGCTCAAGGACACAATGGTAGAGATGGTGGGCACCGTAGACACAATACCAGCCTCTGCTAGTTTTACGACTCACACCCTCCTGTCCGGTGCCGGGGATCGAACCAGCGACCTCATGGTCGGCCACCTTACCTCTAGGCCATCCTACCACCCCAGGTAGGATGCACAGTAGTACACAGCAGAGTCAGACAGCTGAAGCTTCTGGATCTTCAGAGGAACTGATCTTGAGGTGGAATTCAGTGTGGAGGAAAATCTTTCTTTAAATTCATCCTCTGTTTTCCCCTGTCCAATTGTAAAGCGGCTTAGCATGAATTTGGGACTGTTGTTTCCGTCCTGTTTGTACCAGAATAGATTATCATTCGATATTGAACTGCTGTTATAATGACATCCAAGTGTTACTGCCTCTCCTTCAGTAGTAGACACATCTCCTTCTGGTTGCAGCACGTTGTCTTTCTGTGCTCTGCATCCTGTAAA
The DNA here is from genome assembly GCF_949987685.1 of Ammodytes marinus. Classification (NCBI taxonomy): domain Eukaryota; kingdom Metazoa; phylum Chordata; class Actinopteri; order Uranoscopiformes; family Ammodytidae; genus Ammodytes; species Ammodytes marinus. The sequence continues at coordinate 32,442,827 of NC_137213.1, read as the reverse complement.
ACAGCAACAAACAGTATCAGTGAGCTGTTAAAGAATCATGTCAACGTTGTCTTGATGTCAAATAATCAGAGTTATGTTCATACCAAGGCACATAGCAGCCAGCAGCACTGAGATGAACCGAGGTGTCATGTCTGCAGTGTTGAGTAACTGTGAGCTACAGCAAGTATAAAGCAGGCTGTGATCTCTCTGTCTAGTCTTCATCAACACTACGTTGGTGGGTTAGAAGGAAGAGCCTGATCACAGTGACAGGGCTCATTCACAGCCTTGTGTTATTCCCCCTACTGGCAGCTTCACACTAATACTCTACTGCAGCTCTCATTGCCTAGAAAAACTTTTTTTGTACATATTGTTTATTGGAGATGGTTTGATTCCATTTTATTGTTTTGTAATGCATAAACAATACGACCAGGGGCCTTATTCACAAAACATTTTATCTTAGCGCTAAGGGTACTCCTAAGGAGCACTAAAAGTTCTTAGTAAGGAGTAATATCTTAAAACCTATTCACAAAGCTGATAAGACCAACTTTTACTAAGGAATGGGAGGGACTCCTTAGCTAAGACTAGAGGGCGGTGTTGACCCTGTTGCTATGGATGATGTCATGTTCATACCTTCTATGCCCACAGTGATTGGCTGAGAGGGAATGAGAGCTAAGAGTGAATTTATGATGGAAACACTGTGGGAGATATCCATATCGTGTCGCTGTATTAAAGTAAAGAGTATTTATATACAATTAATGACAAGTGACACTGGTTTAACATGAAACCAAGATACTGCAGGGTTTCCCACACCTTTGTTCACAATTAACCTACAATAGCGCCACATAGGTTTATTCATTTTAAATTTTACAATGATTTGAATCGGAAAAAATATCCTCATTGAACAGCTGCACACCATGCACTCTCAATGTATTTCTCTCAATGGCGGACTATGCAGCAATAGTCAGACAGCGACAAACCAGGAAATTCACAATTTAGAAACAACAGACTCCTAGCTTTTTATAGATTTAGGAGCTAGTTTTAGCGCTAAAATGCTTTATGAATTACACTTATCTTAAAAAGTTAGGAGTCCTAAAATTAGGAGTGAAACGCCCCTTATTTTTGAGAGTTACTCCTAAATCAGCATGTTAGGACCTACTCTTAGCCTTAAAATGTTTTGTGAATACGGCCCCAGGCCAACAAGGGCTTACAAGACACCAATATTAAAACGAACAGACAAGAAACCAAACATAAATGTTACAATACTAACTACAGAAATCATTGTGTGACAACCTCTAGTGGATGTTGTGGAGTATTGTGTTGTCTTTGCTCCAAAGGTTTTTGTACAGAGTTTTGGTGTTTCCTGTCACTCTGGGCTGCAGAGCACAGTAGTACACAGCAGATTCAGACAGCTGAAGCTTCTGGATCTTCAGAGGAACTGATGTCTCGTTGATTGTAGCAATAAATCTGTCTTTCTGGAATTCTGGAGCGTTATCTACCGATTTTCCATAAGACTTCAGCATGTATTTTGGAAAATCATTCACGCCTTGTTTGTACCAGAACAAAGTTGGACTTTCTCTAGTTGTTTCAAATGTACAGTTAAGTGTGAGTGTCTGTCCTTGAGTAGCAATGATATCACCTGTTGGCTGCATCACTCTGTCTTCTCCTTTACTCTCTGGGGAAGAAGAGAACATGCAGAGGAAGAGATGAATCAATAAAGATGATTGATTAAAGGAGAACAATCAGTAGGTTTAAAGAGTTACCTAGCCAGAGAGTCAGAATCAGGAGGTTTCTCAGCCAGTGTTTCATGTCTGCAGTGAGAGAGGAACAACATTGATACTCTGATGGATCTGGGCCTTCACATCATTGGTCCTTCCTCTTTATCATCAGCTGAGGATGTTGTCAGTGTCCACTTGATGGCGCTGTTGTTCAATGAAAGGAGGAGCTGAAGTGTGTAAATGTTGAGTGAGCAGCTGTCAGGTTTTTGTACAGAGACTGTGGGTTTGCTGTCACTGTGGGCTTCACAGCACAGTAGTACAGAGCAGAGTCAGACAATGCAGCAGAGGAGATCTGCAGATCCATTCTGGTTTTATCCTCACTCACTGTAACAGACAGTCTAGAGGCCGATTCATTTCGTGTTTCAAAGCTTAAGATGAGGAGCTCTGGAGGTTTTCCTGGATATTGTCGATACCAGAAGAAGTAATCCAGTTGCTTGTTTGCTTTTTTGATGTATCTGCAGGACAGAATAACAGTGCTGCCTTCTAAACTGTTCTCTTCACCATTGAATGGAGTGAGCTGTTCACAGCTGACACCTAAAGGAAAAGAAAAACTCTGTTATTACAAGTAGTAAATTACTCAAATGATTCACATTCAGATATTATTTAAATTAACTTTTTATTATCGCAAAATGTCACATACCTGTTAGAAAAGTGCCTAACATCAGAGAAAGAACACAATAGTCCAATGACAGCATGTTGAATAGAGGTAATGTTTGTGCATTGAACTCTGCTGAAAATGGAATTTCCTCTCTCTTCTATAGTTCTGTTTGGAATCAAACCGTTCTCTGACATGAAGCTCCTCTGCAACCAAATCTAGACTGTATCATCAGAGACCATTGAAGTTTAACAGAGAGTGACTCCCTCTAGTGGACGTTGTGGAGTATTGTGTTGTCTTTGCTCCAAAGGTTTTCGTACAGGGTTTTGGTGTTTCCTGTCACTGTGGGCTGCAGAGCACAGTAGTACAGAGCAGAGTCAGACACTGCAGCAGAGGAGATCTGCAGATGGACTTGATTTCTCTCCTCATTCAGTTCAGCAGTCAGTCGAGGGTGTGGAGGTTTTGCTTCCACCACTGAAGGCTCTTTAGTGTCAGTGATCAGCAGCAGGAACTGAGGTGCAGATCCAGGATCCTGTCGATACCACTGGAGATTTTGAGCTTTAACTGAATAGTTACAGGACAGAGTAACACTACGGCCCTCTGGTGAAAACTCTTCATCTCTGCTAGCAGTAATATCAGCTTCCAAGGTGTTACCTAGTGAGGGAAACAACATGTTATATTTAAAGTTCTATTCCACAGTGAGAGATCCATCATTTGAGAAACATAAGTACCTATAAGAGCTGAAAAGAACAACATTACAGCAAGTTTTTCCATGTTTACAGAGGTGAAATAACTTAATGTTCAGTAAGAATAAATTATGTTAGTTGTGTTTGGTCGGATGTTTAAAGCTGGAATCAAGCTTTTATCTGCCATGAAACACCTCTACAGTCAGTAGGAGGAGACTTATACATCAAATTAATGTTTGAAGGTCTGTACCACATCTGTGTCTCATGAGAGAAACAAACAGACTTCATCATAAGTGTGTGACTCCCTCTAGTGGACGTTGTGTAGTATTGTGTTGTCTTTGCTCCAAAGGTTTTTGTACAGAGTTTTGGTGTTTCCTGTCACTGTGGGCTGCAGAGCACAGTAGTACACAGCAGAGTCAGACAGCTGAAGCTTCTGGATCTTCAGAGGAACTGATCTTGAGGTGGAATTCAGTGTAGAGGAAAATCTTTCCTTAAATTCATCCTCTATGTTCCCCTGTCCAAATGTAAAGACGCTCAGCATGAATTTGGGGCTGTTGTTTCCATCTTGTTTGTACCAGTAGAGATATGGATTCAAGTCAGTTGTTTCAAATGTACAGTTAAGTGTGAGTGTCTGTCCTTGAGTAGCAATGACATCTCCTGTTGGCTGCATCACTCTGTCTTCTCCTTTACTCTCTGGGGAAGAAGAGAACATGCAGAGGAAGAGACGAATCAATAAAGATGATTGATTAAAGGAGAACAATCAGTAGGTTTAAAGAGTTACCTAGCCAGAGAGTCAGAATCAGGAGGTTTCTCAGCCAGTGTTTCATGTCTGCAGTGAGAGAGGAACAACATTGATACTCTGATGGATCTGGGCTTTCACATCATTGGTCCTTCCTCTTTATCATCTGCTGAGGATGTTGTCAGTGTCCACTTGATGGCGCTATAAAAGGAGGAGCTGAAGTGTGTAAATGTTGAGTGAGCAGCTGTCAGGTTTTTGTACAGAGACTGTGGGTTTGCTGTCACTGTGAGCCTCACAGCACAGTAGTACAGAGCAGAGTCAGACACTGCAGCAGAGGAGATCTGCAGATCCATTCTGGTTTTATCCTCACTCACTGTAACAGACAGTCTAGAGGTTGATGCATTTTGTGTTCCCAAGTGAAAGATGAGGAACTCGGGTGGTTTTCCTGGATATTGTCGATACCAGAAGAAGTAATCATTATAATCTGCAGCTTTGTAGTATCTGTAGGACAGAGTAACAGTGTTGCCTTCTACACTGTACACTTCATCATTGATTGGAGTGAGTTGTTCACAGCTGACACCTAAAGGAAAAGAAAAACTCTTATTACATGTTTTAAATTACTCAAAGGATTTCCATTCAGAGGTTATTTAGATTCAACTTTCTTATATCATAATAATGTCACATACCTGTCAAAATAGTGATAAACATCAGAGATAGTACATAGTAGTCCATTGACAGCATGTTGAATAAAGGTAATATTTGTGGTTTGCGTATTGCACTCTGAATATGGAAGGTCCTCTCTCTTCTATAGTTCTGTTTGGAATCAAACCGTTCTCTGCCATGAAGGTCCTCTGCAAACAAATCTAGACTGTATCATCATAGACCATTGAAGTTTAACAGTGTGTGACTCCCTCTAGTGAGCGTTGTGGAGTATTGTGTTGTCTTTGCTCCAAAGGTTTTTGTACAGAGTTTTGGTGTTTCCTGTCACTGTGGGCTGCAGAGCACAGTAGTACACAGCAGAGTCAGACACTGCAGCAGAGGAGATCTGCAGATTAAACTCCTTTGTTTTTCTGTCATGTGTTAAAGACAACTTTGCCGTTTTCTCTGAATATTCTGCGATGAGAAGCTGTAGAAATGAACTGGACTTCTGTTGATACCAGTAGAGGTTGTTGACAGTCCCTGAATAGTTGCAAGAGAGAGTCACATGTTTCCCTTTCAAAGCCAGCACTACATTTTCAAATGGTTTCACTAAATCCTCAGAGGATCCTGAAAAAAACATAAATGTATTTTACCGTGACATTCATATTTCTTTGAACTGAGTTTATATGCAGAAAAACATTAAAGTTGTCTCACCAGTATGAAACGTGAACATTATCATCCAAACTAAAACAAGCTGCATTATTTCCACCTGTACTGAAGGAAGCACAGAGAGAACTCAGCAGCTCTTCAGCTCCAAAATGAATCATTTCATATTCAGTTGTGTAGCTCCTCCTCTTGCTGTGCTCTGTTTACATTCAGACTGGTGGAAGCTTTAGAAATGACAGTGATGGTTTGTCATTGATGTGGATCTGCTGCTCATGTGAATCCTCCCACAGTGTTTCATTAGCAGCTGTAACCACAGTGACTCTGATAAAACAGGAATGAGCAGAATCCATCTGATATGAAGCTGTGGGTTGAATACCACTTCCCTCCTCTTTGAAGAGTAGTCAGATATCTGTGTTCAGGTTTTTGTACAGCCTCTTCTACACTTTGTATCACTGTGTTTCTAGAGAACAGTAGTAGAGACCTGTGTCTGCCAGGGTTAGCTCTCTGATGGTCAGTTTAGTGGAACTTTTTGATGTTTGAGATTCATATTTAGATTTATTAGGAATATATTCAGTCTTGTCATTTCTTGCTCCTTTCCAGAGTATAAACTGAGGAGCCTGGAGGTCAGAATGATGTCTGTACCAGTAAAGCTCAATGTTGTTGGAAGTTGTGTCATATTGACATGTGAGTGTGACAGATGTTCCTTCTCTTCCACTGACTTCATCTCCTTCAGGAGAGATTGTGTCCCCAGCTATTAGTCCTGGAAGAAGCAGAGAAAATGAAGCCATTAGACTAACAGGAGAAGACAGTGGAAAATGTCAACTGTACATTGTTACTCTGTGGACAGAAACAGCTCAACTGCTCTGAACTCCAGTTTACATCAATATTTAGAAAATAATAAAAACATGTTGTTGCTTTGTGTCTCACCAAAGAAAAGAGCAGCAAGAATAATCCACAGCCAATGGTCCATCTCTACAACAAGGTTTAAATCAACAGGAGAAACTAGCTGATGTTCAACATTCAGTCTGAGAATTGTTCTCTTCACAGCAGCAGTTATTATTGACTCAATGGTTGAACACAGAGCAGAAGTAGTGCTCCGCCTACTTGATGATGTCGCCCTCTAGTGGAGGTAAAGAGTTCATTACAACAGTGTGGAGAAAAGGCTTCAGCAGCTTGTCAGTGTGTCAGCTTGTGTTTTTGTACAGAGTTTTGGTGTTTCCTGTCACTGTGGGCCTCACAGCACAGTAGTACACAGCAGAGTCAGACACTGCAGCAGAGGAGATCTGCAGATCCACACGATTTTTTTCTCCAGACAGTTTAGTAGAAAACTTTGTCTGATTTCAGAGATTCTGCTGCTCTTGTTGAATTGAGTCCTGAGATGTACAAGAGGAACTCTGGTGGTTTTCCTGGATGTTGTCGATACCAGAAGAAATGATCATTATAATCTGCAGCTTTGTGGTAAATGTAGGACAGAGTAACAGTGCTGCCTTCTACACTGCACACTTCATCGTTGATTGGAGTGAGTTGTTCACAGCTGACACCTAAGAGAAGAGAAACTCTGTTATTAAATGTCGTAAGAGCCTTTACTGCAAAAATTCCACACACGTTTTGATATATGAAGAAAGAATTCCACCTACTTGTTAGAAAAGTGCCACACATCAGAGACAGTACATAGTAGCCCATTGACAGCATGTTCAATAAAGGTAATGTTTGTGGTTAGTGTATTGAACTCTGCTGAATATGGAAGGTCCTCTCTTCTATAGTTCTGTTTGGAATCAAACTGTTCTCTGCCATGAAGCTCCTCTGCAAACAAATCTAGACTGTATCATCAGAGACCATTGAAGTTTAACAGTGTGTGACTCCCTCTAGTGGACGTTGTGGAGTATTGTGTTGTCTTTGCTCCAAAGGTTTTTGCACAGAGTTTTGGTGTTTCCTGTCACTGTGGGCTGCAGAGCACAGTAGTACACAGCAGAGTCAGACAGCTGAAGCTTCTGGATCTTCAGAGGAACTGATCTCGAGGTGGAATTCAGTGTGGAGGAAAATCTTTCCTTAAATTCATCCTCTGTTTTCCCCTGTCCAAATGAAAAGCGGCTTAGAATGAACATAGGGCTGTTTTTTCCATCCTGCTTGTACCAGAATAGATTAGCATTTGATGATAAACTGATGTTATAATGACAGCCAAGTGTTACTGCCTCTCCTTCAGTAGCAGACACATCTCCTTCTGGTTGCAGCACGTTGTCTTTCTGTGCTCTGCATCCTGTAAAACAGCAACAAACAGTATCAGTGAGCTGTTACAGAAACATGTCAACGTTGGCTTTATGTCAAATAATCAGAGTTGTGTTCATACCAAGGCACATAGCAGCCAGCAGCACTGAGATGAACCGAGGTGTCATGTCTGCAGTGTTGAGTAACTGTGAGCTACAGCAAGTATAAAGCAGGCTGTGATCTCTCTGTCTAGTCTTCATCAACACTACGTTGGTGGGTTAGAAGGAAGAGCCTGATCACAGTGACAGGGCTCATTCACAGCCCTGTGTTATTCCCCCTACTGGCAGCTTCACACTAACACTTCACTGCAGCTCGTCTTGCCTATGAGAACTTGTCTTCAGTGTAGTCATCACAGATAATTTGGTTTGATGATATTTTATTATTTTGTCATGCATAAACAACATACCCAGCAAGGGCTTACAAGACCCCAGTTTTAAAGATAAGATGAGATAAGAAAATAAAAACTTTATTGTCTGTCACAAGTGACATAAATTCGTCTTTGACAGGGCAGGTTCAATTTACACAAAATAAATATATACATACAAAACATACATTGCCTATGTGTGACTGTTCAGTGTGGTGATGGCAGTGGGGATAGAAGATTTTTTGCAGGTGTTTTTCCGTGTCAACGGGACCCTGTAGCGTCGACCTGATGGCAGTAAGTCAAAGGATTGGTGGAGCAGTGTTAATTTCGTAGACTAAGACTATGACGAAAAATATTCGTCTACAAACCTTTTTCACGGACGTAAACTAAATAAAAACTAAATAAAAATGCAGATGTGATGACGAAGACTGAGACTAATTTAACTGACACTATAGTCTACGAATAGGAACTAGACGAAACTGTTAGGGCGGGACGATTGGAGAAGATATCCAATCAGAACTACTCTTTTTGTGGGACAAGTTGGGAAGAAATCCAATCAGTGCAAAGCAGCGAATTCAACCCTGTGTCGGTGAAAATCGACGGGAGACCGCGCAAGTGTGAGCGGGTGGAGTGAGCCGCTGTGCTGAAAAACTCTGCGGTATGATGGACAAAAATGATAGTCAGGGATATCCTGCCCGTTAACGATGTCTAGGGGAACGGCTAAGTTCCGCGATCTGTTTGTAGTAGGCTCTGTCTCGAGTTTGAATACACAGAGCCATGTGAAACTGCCACCTCCGTCCGTTAGTTTCTGTTTTTAAGTTACAATCAACTCCGACGCATGGACAGCGTTCAATTAAAACCTCTAATTGTATTATCAAAAAGGCTTTGATGCAAAAGAAGTCCGAACACACACAGCGGCAGCAGTGTTGCTTAAAGGAAGGTGCAGTTGCTCAAATTTATCAGCACCTCAACTGCGTGCTGCTGCTGCCCAGGGGCGGCCTTAACGATCTCGGGGCCCGTTTCAAGACCTAGTGTGGGGCCCCCCACTTTTTTAAAATATTTTCTTTATTTTCTTTATTTTTATAAATAATGCTTGTGCATGCTCCCCGCAAAAAGAAAAAAGATTGTGGAATCCAGTTGGTTCATAGACAGATCATGAGATAATGGACCCCCGGGCACAGGCTCTTAAAGCCCCCCCTCCCCCCTATCCAGTCAGGTACACTGATTTTATGTGAGATTATTACTAATGAAATAGAATACATGTTTTGTATTACAACCATTAAATTTGTGTCTGTATTGCATATTCAAACCTTAATACCATTCAATGAAGAAAAACACTTAGTAGACAAAGTCCGCTGTAGATTTTGTCAAACTAAAATCTGCTTATATTTAGTAGACTAGACTAGACTAAGACTAAAATATTTTAGATGACTAGAATAGGACTAAGACTAAATGGTGTGATATTCAAAAGACTAAGACTAAGACTAAATCAGAATTTGCTGCCAAAATTAACACTGTGGTGGAGGGTCCTGTGTGATTTTCTTTTTTTTTTAACCTTTATTTATACAGGTAAATCCCATTGAGTCCGAAGACTCTTTTACAAGGGAGACCTGTTCCCATTTACACGTTACCATTCACACACTCATTCATACATCGATAGCAGGCTAACTATCGACATTCACACGAGGCAAGGTGGGTGAAGTGTCTTGCCCAAGGACACAACAACTATGACACAGGTGGCAGGGTGGGGATCGAACCTCCAACCCTTTGATCATCGGCCAACCCGCTCTACCAACTGAGCCACAGTCGCCCTACTGTATTGGCTTTCCTGAGCACTGACCGGGTGTACAGTTGTGGTAGGGGGGTTTGGCGAGAGCCAATTATTTTGCCAGACTGATTAACTATACGTGCAAGTTTTGCTTGACAAACAAACAGACCAGAAATATATGTAAAAGAATGTAAATAACTTAGCTTGTGGTTTGTAGAAAAATACTTTTAAGTATACTTGTGCAAGTCAACTCAAGTGTAAGAAAAGAGTTGGCGCATACAGAAGATCCTTTGTAGAACAAGTGTTGATAGTGGGTAGATGGACCAGAAACGAAAAATGCTTAAAGAGGACCTATGATGCTTTTTGACTTTTATGACCTATAAACGTTGTTATGATGATTCATAGTCATGCTTAACCATACTAAATTATCAGATAATGACTTACATGCATTTCGACGTATTCCCTGCTGACCGTCTGGGGTGTCTGTGCAGAGCACTAAACACTATTCTAGCCAGTCGAGAAGTCGCGTGTTCAGAGCGGTTCAGAGCGGTCTAACCCTTCCGTAACTTTGTGACGTCGCATGTAACTTCGTGACGTCACCACGCGGATGTTTCCATGTATGGTAATGCTGTCACTTCCCTGTTCGCGTCTGCCTCGCGCCCTTATAGGTCCATGCTCGCGCTTCCCGCCACTGAAAGTGTTCCGGAAGGAAGGTAACCAATTACAACGGAGTGGGGTTTGCAGGAGGGGGGAGGGGAGCGGAGATCCCCGAAGCACAGGCGGAGTGAGCGGAGATTGCCGAAGCACACACACTCAAGTGTTGACAGGATGTGCTGGATCGCCAAAATAAGAGAAAGAGCTTCCCGAAAATCTACATAGTTTTTTGTGATGTGATTCATGTCAGGTTGCTCTATAGCAGTGTAAAACAAGAAATTAAGACCAGAAAAGTAGTATAATAGGATCTCTTTAACAATACTAATACTGACGAAAAAATAACAGTGTGTGACTCCCTCTAGTGGACGTTGTGGAGTATTGTGTTGTCTTTGCTCCAAAGGTTTTTGTACAGAGTTTTGGTGTTTCCTGTCACTGTGGGCTGCAGAGCACAGTAGTACACAGCAGAGTCAGACAGCTGAAGCTTCTGGATCTTCAGAGGAACTGATCTTGAGGTGAAATTCAGTGTGGAGGAAAATCTTTCCTTAAACTCATCCTCTGCTTTCACCTGGCCAAATTTAGAGAGGCTCAGCATGAATTTAGGGCTGTTGTTTCCATCCTGTTTATACCAGTAGAGATATGGAGTTGAGGCACTTGTTTCAAATGTACAGTTAAGTTTAAGTGTCTGTCCTTGAGTAGCAATGACATCTCTTGTTGGCTGCATCACTCTGTCTTCTCCTTTACTTTCTGGGGAAGAAGAGAACATGCAGAGGAAGAGATGAATCAATAAAGATGATTGATTAAAGGAGAACAATCAGTAGGTTTAAAGAGTTACCTAGCCAGAGAGTCAGAATCAGGAGGTTTCTCAGCCAGTGTTTCATGTCTGCAGTGAGAGAGGAACAACATTGATACTCTGATGGATCTGGGCCTTCACATCAGTGGTCCTTCCTCTTTATCATCTGCTCAGGATGTTGTCAGTGTCCACTTGATGGAGCTGTTGTTCTTTAAAAGGAGGAGCTGAAGTGTGTCTATGTTGAGTGAGCAGCTGTCAGGTTTTTGTACAGAGACTGTGGGTTTGCTGTCACTGTGGGCCTCACAGCACAGTAGTACACAGCAGAGTCAGACACTGCAGCAGAGGAGATTTGAAGATCTACACGATTCTTTCCCTCAGTCAGATCAGTAAAGAACCTTTTGTCCGATTTCAGAGATTCTGCTGTTTTAGTGATGTTAAGCCCTGAGATAAACAGCAGGAACTCTGGTGGTTTTCCTGGATATTGTCGATACCAGAAGAAGTTATCATTTCCATCTGCTTGTTTGGTGTATCTGTAGGAAAGAGTAACAGTGCTGCCTTCTACACTGTACACTTCACCATTGACTGGAGTGAGTTGTTCACAGCTGACACCTAAGAAAGGTTTACCATGTTACAAAACTTAATAAATTAATCACATTATGAAACTTTTAAATTATTTTTTTAAATCTAAGAATGTAACGTACCTGTTAGAAAAGTGCCAAACATCAGAGAAAGTACATAATACTCCAATGACATCATGTTGAATATAGGTAATGTTTGCGGTCTGTGTATTGAACTCTGCTGAATATGGAAGGTCCTCTCTCTTTTATAGTTCTGTTTGGAATCAAACCGTTCTCTGCCATGAAGCTCCTCTGCAAACAAATCTAGACTGTATCATCAGAGACCATTGAAGTTTAACAGTGTGTGACTCCCTCTAGTGGACGTTGTGGAGTATTGTGTTGTCTTTGCTCTGAAGGTTTTTGTACAGAGTTTTGGTGTTTCCTGTCACTGTGGGCTGCAGAGCACAGTAGTACAGAGCAGAGTCAGACACTGCAGCAGAGGAGATGTTCATGTGGATTCTGTCTCGTTCCACTTTAATCTTCAGTCCAGTGATTTGTTCATTCAATACATTTCCTGAAGCAGAGTGTGAGATGAGGAACTGTGGAGGTTTTCCTGGATATTGTCGATACCAGAAGAAATAATCACCAGTTGATTTTGTGGGGTATGTGTAGGACAGAGTAACAGTGCTGCCTTCTAAACTGTTCTCTTCATCATTGACTGGAGTGAGTTGTTCACAGCTGACACCTAAAGGAAGAGAAAACTCCGTTATTACATGTATTAAAAGACTCAAATTATTCAAATTTGTCTTTTATTAGATTTCAACTTTTTAATATGTAAAGGAAGAATTCCACCTACCTGTTAGAAAAGTGCCAAACATCAGAGAAAGAACACAATAGTCCAATAACAGCATGTTGAATAGAGGTATTGTTTGTGCATTGAACTCTGCTGAAAATGGAAGGTCCTCTCTCTTCTATAGTTCTGTTTGGAATCAAACCGTTCTCTGACATGAAGCTCCTCTGCAACCAAATCTAGACAGAATCATCAGAGACCATTGAAGTTTAACAGTGTGTGACTCCCTCTAGTGGACGTTGTGGAGTATTGTGTTGTCTTTGCTCCAAAGGTTTTTGTACAGAGTTTTGGTGTTTCCTGTCACTGTGGGCTGCAGAGCACAGTAGTACACAGCAGAGTCAGACACTGCAGCAGAGGAGATCTGCAGATTGACTTGATTTCTCTCCTCATTCAGTTCAGCAGTCAGTCGAGGGTGTGGAGGTTTTGCTTCCACCACTGAAGGCTCTTTAGTGTCAGTGATCAGGAGCAGGAACTGAGGAGCAGATCCAGGATCCTGTCGATACCACTGGAGATTTTCTGCTTTAACTGAATAGTTACAGGACAGAGTAACAGTACGGCCCTCTGGGGAAAACTCTTCATCTCTGTTGGCAGTAATATCAGCTTCCAAGGTGTTACCTAGTGAGAGAAACAACATGTTATATTTAGAGTTCTATTCCACAGTGAGAGATCCATCATTTGAGAAACATACGTACCTACGAGAACTGAAAAAAACAAAACTACACCAAGTTTTTCCATGTTTACAGAAGTGAAATGCTGAATGTCGATGGTCAGTATGAATATGTTTTGTGAGTTGTGTTCTGTCTGATGTTCACAGTCGGAATCAAACAGTTATCTGCCATGAGGTACCTCTGCACTCAGTAGGTGGAGATTCATATGTCAAATATACTCCTGAAGGTTTTCAGACCATTGAAGTTTAAGAGTGTGTGACTCCCTCTAGTGGACGTTGTGGAGTATTATGTTGTCTTTGCTCCAAAGGTTTTTGTACAGAGTTTTGGTGTTTCCTGTCACTGTGGGCTGCAGAGCACAGTAGTACACAGCAGAGTCAGACAGCTGAAGCTTCTGGATCTTCAGAGGAACTGATGTCTCGTTGATTGTAGCAATAAATCTGTCTTTCTGGAATTCTGGAGCGTTATCTACCGATTTTCCATAAGACTTCAGCATGTACTTTGGAAAATCATTCACGTCTTGTTTGTACCAAAACAAAGTTGGACTTGCTCTAGTTGTTTCAAATGTACAGTTTAGTTTAACTGTCTGTCCTTGAGTAGCAACGACATCTCCTGTTGGCTGCATCACTCTGTCTTCTCCTTTACTCTCTGGGGAAGAAGAGAACATGCAGAGGAAGAGATGTATCAATAAAGATGATTGATTAAAGGAGAACAATCAGTAGGTTTAAAGAGTTACCTAGCCATAGAGTCAGAATCAGGAGGTTTCTCAGCCAGTGTTTCATGTCTGCAGTGAGAGAGGAACAACATTGATACTCTGATGGATCTGGGCCTTCACATCATTGGTCCTTCCTCTTTATCATCTGCTGAGGAACTCTCAACATTTACATCTCATTATGCATGGTGAGATCATCGTCACAAGTCTCAGTGATTGAAAAAATGCGTATTGTGGGAGCTGAAATGTGTGAATGTTGAGTGAGCAGCTGTCAGGTTTTTGTATAGAGACTGTGGGTTTGCTGTCACTGTGGGCCTCACAGCACAGTAGTACAGAGCAGAGTCTGCAAATCCACCTTCATTGCTCTGAGGGTCTTGCACTGAGAAACAGGAGGTGAAGGTTTTTCCTGGATACAAGGATAGGACAGTTAACTTGAGGTCAAAAGGCAATGGGAGTATGGGATGAGGCGGGTACTTCTTATCCAATCTCTGTACCCTCAATGTCTGGGTTCCCTGCATTAAGTCAGCTCATTCCCGTTGGGGGTTGGCCTCAGCCAGGGCTGCACTTGGTCACCAGTCCTGTTTGTGACATTCATGGACAGGATATGGAGGCATAGTTGTGGTTGGAAGGGTTCAAGGTTCGGTGGGCTGGGATGAGGATCAGCACCTCTAATTCTGAGGCCATGGTTCTCAGCAGGAAACCGATGGACTGTCTACACAAGGTCGGGAATGAGTCCATAACCCAAGGGAAGGAGTTCAAGTACCTAGGGGTGTTGTCGGCGAGTGAGGGGACAATGTAACGTGGGATGGCCGGAGAATCAGAGCAGCTAGGGTGGTTTAACACCCCACTTTACCCCAACGTTGTGACGAAAAGAGAGCTGATCCGGAAGGCAAAGCTTTGGATTTAGCGGTTGATCTTGGTTTGTTTTACCACCTATGGTCATGCAGGCCAGGTCATGACCAAAGGACTAGGTTGCAGGTACGAGCGGCCAAAATGCTCCTTTGGTAGAAAGGAGCCAGTTGAAGTGGTTAGGGCATCTGGTCAGGATCCCCTTGGACGCCTCTCTAGGGAGGTGTTCCCGGCAAGTCCAGCTGGAAGGAGGAAGACCCAGCACTAGGTGGAGAGATTATATCTCCACGGGAACGCCTCAGGATCCCCCAGTCAGAGCTGGTTGATGTGGCCAAGGAAAGGGAAGTTCCCAGGTCCCCTGCTGAAGCTGGTCTCTGCATTACATTTCTGAACAAATTTAATGCAATAAATAATAGTTTTAATCTCAGTAATAAACTGGTTTCATGGTGATATCTATATCTATATAAATGTTACCCTTTTCACCTTTAACTACTCCAAACCTTAGACACTCGAAAAACACATTTGCATCTTCTGCATTGCATCATATTCTTTAAGATTATCATGTGTTTGTAGCCCGGCTGTCCTGTGAGAACCACAAATCTTTCAGAAGTCCAGAAAAAAGGATAATATAAAGAGTTTATTTGGAAGAAGACAGAGAAGATTTTATTTTTTACCTTCAAACATCTGGAGATATGTGGTTTTAGAATGCCAGGCATAATTAAAAAAGATATTTAAACAAAAACAAGTTATTATGAAGGATATATTGAAGATGTTAAAGTAGGCCTATTACATGAAGAAAATCTTGTTAGAACTAATATCCAGTATGTGCTGCCATCTGCTGTTCACTGATAGGTACTACAATGATTACTTGTTTTATTTGATTATTATTTGAATTTATTTATTAACATATTTTAAGTGAGCTAAATCCCATTCTACATCAATGTCTAAATGTTTCAATAGTTTTGTCTCTTTATCAGCTTGTTGTGTATTTGATGTATTTGCATTGTGTATTGTGTATGTATTGTTGTTTTCGCTTTGCATTTATTTGACTGGATCTCATTGTAAATCAGGGTCACCTGTCAATTGATCTCTACAGTATGAAGAACGTTTAAAGGAAGTGTGTGTGTGATTCATAATTGTGTGATGGTATCTTTGGGTCTTGAATGGTTCTGTAAGTTTCATGCAATGACAATAAAATAATTTTAATCTTTATCTATTTAGTTCTGTTGACCGGAGTGGGTTTTAATTGTTATTAATATTAATCATTTATATAAATTAACTAAGCACAATATTAAATTGATGAATGTGGACTTATGTAATTGAAAGTACCCTTTACAAGAAAAAGAAAAAAACGTTTGAAAAAATGTGGAATTAAAGAAAAAATTCAAATGTATTTATTTATTGAACTACATTGACTCATAGGCTATTCCTATCCATTGCATCATTTAGACTATTCATTTTATATGTATAGGCTTACTGTATATTGTTTTTTAAATAGTGAATTTGATGGTATATTTCATCTGTAAAATAAGCCATTAAAACCTACTGATGTGAATGTCGATCCTGCGTCAGGGCGTGGTGGAGCCCTTTAACTCAAAGAAGAAAGCCTCTCATTGGTCAGCAGAACGACAGCCAATCACATCGCTTCATGTTGACACGTCACCGCCCCTGGTCGCTGACAGCAGGAAGAATAAATAGCAGAAGAATTCACCGTGTGTATTTACCTTTTAACGTTACTGTCATCGGCTCACCTGTAACGTTGTATAACCGGAGCCGGTTCTCACTTCACGGCTGGTACTTCGGAGGCCGCTGTCCGTCTCAGGTAGGCCGAGAAACAGCGTCTGAAAGCGGGTAGAGAAAGGGACAACACCCGCTCCTCCATGGTCAGCACTATAAACGTGACACACACACAGCAGCAGGTTTATTCATGTATACGGCTTCTTTATTAGTGCAGAACATCACTATGGAGAAATTAATGTTATGTTATCTGGGCCTTTGTAAACGTGTGTTTATGTGTATAGATGGGTGGATGGATAGATAGATAGATAGATAGATAGATAGATAGATAGATAGATAGAATTCTGACATCTAGTGTCAGCATACATAGGCTACATATTAACTAAAACAACCCATACCTTTTTTTACTTTAAAAACTTACTATATATAAAATACGGATATATATATTTTTTTATTATGTTTTTTTTTCAAGTTAAAAAATATATATGTATTTTTTTCAAGTGTTTTTTTTTCTTTTCAAGTAATAAAAAAATGCAAGTAAAAGAGAAAGTGTGTGTGTGTGTGTGTGTGTGTGTGTGTGTGTGTGTGTGTGTGTGTGTGTGTGTGTGTGTGTGTGTGTGTGTGTGTGTGTGTGTGTGTGTGTGTGTGTGTGTGTGTGTGTGTGTGTGTGTGGTCCTCAGGGTGGGCGTTGTAAAATGCATAGGAGTGTAAGTCTGTGTTATACATGTATATCTACATATTTATTTTCAAGTTTCATTTATTTATATATATATATATATATATATATATATATATATATATATATATATATATATATATATATATATATATATATATATATATATATATATATATATATATATGAGCTACAGCACACAGATGAGTTCTAGTCTGTGTGTGTTCCCCAGGGTGTGCCTTGTATGGGTGAGTGAAGAGCAGTGGAGTGCTAGTCCAATATATAAATATAAAAAATATAAATATCTATTGATTTAACTTTGTGTGTGTGTCTGTCTGTCTCTCGCTGTCTGTATGTGTGTGTGTCTGTCTGTCTGTTTGTATGTCTCTCTCTCTCTCTCGCTGTCTGCCTGCCTGCCTGTCCGTCTCTCTCTCTCTCTGTCTCCCTACCTACCTGTCTGTCCCCTCAGTGTATCTTGTATGGGTGAGTGAGGATCACCATGACTGAAGCGGAGCCGGACGCGCTGGCTGTGGTGAACCAGCTCCGTGACTTGGCTTCTGACCCCATGAACCGCCGGGCCATCGTCACGGATACGGGCTGTTTACCGGGACTCATCCTGTTCCTGGACCATCCCAACCCACAGGTCGTCTACTCCGCACTGCTGGTAAGTCCACCTGTGTGTGTGTGTGTGTGTGTGTGTGTGTGTGTGTGTGTGTGTGTGTGCGTGCGGTCTGTGTCTGTCTCTTTGTGGGTGTGTGTGTGTGTGTGTGTGTGTGTGTGTATGTATCTATCTGTGTTTGTATGGTGTGTGTGTTCGATCCCCCATCCCACTGCCACATGTCGAAGCGTCCCTTAGCAAGACACTGAACCCTAAATTTCTCCTGATAGTAACCCTGCTGCTATCGGTGTGTGAATGGTAACGTGGGAATGGGAACAGGTCTCCCTTGAGAAAGAGTCTCCGGTCTCAATGGGATATACCTGTATAAATAAAGGTCTAAACAAATATATTTAAAAAAGTATGTGTTGTATTTCCAGGCGCTGCGCTACCTGGCAGAATGCAAATCCAACAGAGAGAAGCTGAAGGGAGAGCTGGGGATGATGCTCAGTCTGCAGAATGTCATGCAAAAGTAAGTCGGATCAGAAAACACTGTGTACTTCTAGGTCTTAAAAATGCATTTTCGGTGTGTTTCTGAGAAGAAAATGTCTCATGAATCAGACAATGAACAACATATGAACAAATCCTTCAGTAATAACCTTCAGAATAGTGCTAGAAATGATTATGGAAAGTTAAGTTGATGTGAGTACCTTTTTTAAATTGAGATATTCGGTTCAGAGAATTGGAAAAAAAAGTTGAGATAATGTTTGTTAAAGATGGTTGACAGTATTCTGATAGTGTTGCTTCCCTGGTGTCTGTCTGTCTGTCTGTCCCTCCATCCGTCCATCCGTCCGTCCGTCCGTGTGTGTGTCTGTCTGCCTGTCTGTCTCTGTGTTTCTATGTCTGTCTGCCTGCCTGCCTGTCTGTCTGTGTCTGTCTCCCTCCCTCTGTCTGTCTGTCTCTCTCTCTCTCTCTCTCTCTCTCTGTCTCTCCCTCCCTCCCTCCCTCCCTCCCTCCCTCCCTCCCTCAGACCTACCACCCCCGGGGAGACTAAGCTTCTGGCCTCAGAGATCTATGAGCTTCTGAACAGTGAGGCTGATCCAGAGTCAGCCGGTGAGTCCGGCAGCGCGCGACGCAAAGCCGCTCACTTCTTCATGGGCTCCAGCAACAAGAGAGCAAAGACCATCATACTGCACATAGAAGGCCTGGACGATGCGGTGAGAATACAGCAGGGATGTGTATGTCTCTCTCTCTCCATTTCTCTCTCTCTCCCTCTCCTTCTCTCCATTTCTCTCTCTCTCTCTCCCTCTATCTCTCCATATCTCTCTCTCTCTCCCTCCCTCTCTCTCCATATCTCTCTCTCTCCCTCCCTCTCCTTCTGTCCATCTCTCTATCTCCATCTCTCCCTCCCTCTCTCTCTCCCTCTCTCTCTCCATATCTCTCTCTCTCTCTCTCTCTACTTGCTGGTTGTTTTCACTGGGAGGCTCAGTCCATGTGATGTAACTTCTGCTGCAGTGGATTGTGGGTCAGAACCTCCATAAAGCTGCTGGTTTCAACACTAAAAATCACCACCGGATGTAGTAGGACATCTGGGTATTTTTCAGCATGCTGCATCTGACATCATGTCTTAGGCCAAACTAAACCTGTTTCTACCAAACTAAATATCAGGGAAGTATTTGAGTAAGAACTCAGGGTGTGCCAATATGTCTTAAAAAAAATTGCTGATCTTCCGTGGTAGAAGTGTAGCAGAAGTCACTTTTATACACACGTATTTACCTCCTAATATATATATATATGATTTTATTCAGGACACATGAAGATCCATAGTACAATGTATAAAAAATAGACTCAATACATAAATAACAACAAAAAGCACACCAATGCATGCAGATTAAAAATAAATAAAATAAGAGATCAGCATACAACACTTGCAGTATACAAAGATGCCCTCCAATGTCTCCAGAGTGAGGATGAGAACCTGACAGAGCTGAGCCCAGGCTTGGCCAATGCCTGAATAATACTGTTTTCAGATGCTGTCAACCTACACATAAAACGATCATCAAATTCCTAATTAAAGCATTGTGTGTGTGTGTGTCTGTCTGTCTGTCTGTCTGTCTGTCTGTCTGTCTGTCTGTCTGTCTGTCTGTCTGTCGCTCTCTGTCTGTCTGTCTGTCTCTATCTCTCTCTGTCTGTCTCTCTGTCTGTCTGTCTGTCTCTATAAGTGAAGCATTGAAAGTATCGCTGTCCGGTTGTGAAAGTAAACAGTGCATTGAAAGTCTCTGTGTGGTTGAAGAAGTTACACTTTATCTTGAAAGGGCTGGAATAGTGTTTGATTTTCGCTCTTAAAAAGCTGTATCAACCTCCTAATTTAAGTGAATTGTGAATCTGTGTGCAATTGTGCATGCTTCATCTGACATCATGTATTGGGACAAACTAAATCTGCTTCTACCAAACTAGATAGCAGAGAAGGATGGGGACTGGCACACAGGGGAAATGTGCAGATCTTCCATGGTAGAAGTGTAGCAGAAGTCACTTGTAAACACACATGTATTTAGCTCCTAATATAAGTGGACTTTAAATTGAAACTATCTCTGTGTGGTTGTGTCAGAGTTTATATAGCACAATTCAGACACAAGGCAATTCAAAGTGCTTTACTGGGGCATGAAATACAATATATTACCTCCTAATATAAGTGAATACTGCATTTAAAGTCTGTGTGTCCACTTATATTAGGAGGTAAATATGTGGGTGTTTACAAGTTACTTCTGCTAGACTTCTACCACGGAATATCTGCACATTTTCACTGTTTGACTTTAAAGGTGCTGTAAGCGGAATGGGTCTTTTAGCTAACTTCCTGTCAGTTACTGCAGTTAGCAGTCCCCTCCCTCGTCCCTACGTCACCACATTAATGCACTGCGGTCTTCAAGCAGCGAGTTATCTAGCATCATCTCAGATCCATAAGTGTGATAAAACTTGATAAAAACCATCAAAACAGACTTTGGGAAGGATTTTTACCTGCTCCGCCATTGTAGGCACATAAACATTCACCCATCTGTTGCTCTGGCGTGCACCGGCAATGAGACCAAGAGCGAGACGGGTTTCGGTTTGTAGCGTTCTCTCTTGTGATTGGATATTAATTTCGGGATCCCCCGAAAAGTTTATTTGCCGATTACATGCAGAGCAGCTGACTGAGAGATCGGCTTTATAAAACGTGCACATTATGTAAGTGATCACTGTATGAATAAAGAGCGATTTAACACTTATATTAACATAAATAAACCGCTTACTTCACCTTCAAATTGAAACTATCTCTGTGCGGTGGTTGCAGAGTCGGCGCGGTGCCTGTGAAGAAGCTCTGCTGAGGATCAGAGGAGTCATCAGCTTCACCTTCCAGATGAACCTGAAGAGATGCATCGTCAGGATACGCTCTGACCTGAAGGCTGAGGTAAGACAGACAGACAGACAGGCAGACACACAGACACACAGACACACGGACACACACAGCGTGAGGATCCGGTCTGACCTGAAGGCTGAGGTAAGACAGGCAGGCAGGTAGGCAGGCAGACAGACAGACAGACAGACAGACAGACAGACAGACAGGCAGGCAGACAGGCAGGCAGACAGGCAGGCAGGCAGACAGACAGACAGACAGACAGACAGACAGACAGACAGACACACACAGTGCATCACGTAGCAGAGCAGCAGTGACTCACTTTATTCCCAGTTAGGCAATCATTTTATCAGTTCTTGTTCATGTTTTTCATACACGTTGATTCATGTTCAGAAGAAATTTCAAAATAACACATTTCAGAGCTGTAGTCTCAATACTGTGATACAGTGAAACCTTAAAAGGAGCTCCGAGGAACTTTGAGTTTGTGTTAATTCTAGCGCCCCCCTTTGGACAAAAGCGGTAGTGTTTTTACCACGCCAGCTGTTGTTCCTGGGTGAGTGTATACCCATGACAAACAGACAGACAGACAGACAGACAGACAGACAGACAGACAGACAGACAGGCAGGCAGGCAGACAGACAGACACACAGACACACACACACACACACACACACACACACAGACACACACACAGACACACACACACACACACACACACACACACACACACACACACACACACACACACACAGACACACACACACACACATGAAAAATACACGGGTACCAAACAAAAGCTGTTGGACAAAATGTGTGACTAACTGGTAAAGAAAGTTAAACGCTGAAGACCATAACACAGCTGAAAGAACAAGAATTACTTTGACTTTCTGTTTGTCAAGTGGCCAAACAAGTAAAACCCTCTTTGTGCATGAGTATCCACACCTTCTTATGTTTTACTGTATTTTTCAGTTAAAAAAAAAATTCTGTAATATTTCTCCAAGTGCTTTGAGACCCCATAGTGCAATCCATCTGTTTGTGTATCTCTCTCTCTGTCTCTGTCTCTCTCTGTCTCTGTCTCTCTCTCTCTCTCTCTCTCTCTCTCTCTCTCTCTCTCTCTCTCTGTGTCCGTGCCCTGCATCAATCTCCGTGTTCCTATCCCTGGTCCCACACATCACATGTCGAGGACAGGCCACAGGAGGACACGCTGTCCTCAGCAATCTGCTCAACAGTTTTCAAAGTTCAATTTGTCACCAGGCCTGTTCCAGACAATGACGGGGTAGAACAGGTTAATTCTGATAGTACAGACAGTCCACTAACTCAGCGTTCCCTGGATACCAGTCAGCAATGGACAATCAAGCACAGAGAGACACACAAGGCTGATGTGGGATCATTTCGATCTTTCAAGTGAAATTTGGGAGATGGGGACAGTACTCGTGATCCTACAAATAAGTGCATGTGATCTGTGCTGCGATAGGGCCATTGGTGACTCACCATCAACCACAGAGACTACAAATAGACCAGTGTAATCTCGTGAAATAACACTCATTTTTGGGCTTCATAAAAATGCTAAATCTGTGGCTGTTGCTGTGATCAACATTAACCACGTATTTATATTTATGTATTTATTTCTTTATCTCAGAAGCTATAGTGCCAGATTTAGCCTCTGAGCTTCATTATACAAAAATAACATGGACTCTTAAAGTATCTATAAAGTGTGAAGGCTAGTATGCAGGCACCCATTCATATAATACCAACTTGTAATATTGACCAACAGAGTAACCCATTGTTTAGGTGTATATTCCCTTGACCATTTACCCCTTCAACTTCAACACCACAAATCACACAGCAACAGCAGGGACACGACAGGCCATTTAATTGCTGCTGTTAAGCTTGAACTTTCTCAGTCACAAATTATTTCCCTCTCTTGTCTCAAAATGACGCAAAAATGAGATTGGGGCAAAGTTACCAACAGAGTGGGAAAAGAGACCAGTGTAATCAGCCAGGATTACGCTGCTTCTTTAGCCTTACATGGCTGAGTATGACACAGGCTCACCCACTCAGGATGAGCATGGTGAATCCCCACTATGTGTGTGGATCCCCGTCTCTGTCTCCCATGTGGCAACAACATTGCGAGCTCCCATAGCAAATCTCTAAGAGTTTTTTTTTATTTTTTATTATTATTCTTTCGGACAATTCCACACAATACACAATTATCTCTTTCACATCATACATCTTACTTTGTGTTGTCCGAAGGGAGACGGAAGAAGCCAAAGGCTTATCAGGTCCCGCCCCCATTTTCATCAGATTCAGATACACAGATACACATTTACTGTTACAAAAAAAGAAAAAACACTTTTTTTTTTTTTTTGATGATTTTGCTAATTTTTTTGTTAAGCAGCTGCAGTCCAATACACAGTCAATTTTCATTCTCATTATTCATTGACCTTGCACAACTGACATGCTTTCCATTTTCCCAATGAATTTTAATTACTCATCGTTATCCTCTCTTTCCACTGTAGCCATTTTTACAATGTCTCCTTTGATATCAGCGATTCCAGCGATTTCTCCTTTGATAGATGCAATACTGGATACAATTTTTGCTATCCCCTCCCGAACAGCAGTAATAGCCTGTTTTGTTCCATTCATTCGACGCTGTACATCTTCCATCTCTCCCTTCCGCTTGTGCAACAATGAGTTTCTTCAGTTTGCGATACAGAACATACAAAGCAGTTCATCTTAGATTGTCGCTACACTGCACTACTAATACTGCAGGGGAATAACCTTCAGTGTCGAAGGTTCAATGTAATCTGAAATGGTGGAGCACTTGCTGGGCCTCAACAGTGATTCATGTTTGCCATCCTGTTTTGATTTTAATAATGCATTAACAGGCTTAGATTTCCCTCTACACCTATGTTGACGTCATTTCTTTCTTTTGAAGTTGGCATTTTAATATGTCTCACTGTTCTTCAGGGATTATAAAAATGTCACGGCGAGTCTGAGCCACGACTGGCTCCGTGCGTCCCGGTACAACGGGGTGTCACATGTCTTCACGTAGCCGATGAGCTCCAACGCTCTCCGGGATGTTTTTCATGAGCGCTTCTTGATGAACCTCGGTCGCTGTCCGCCTTCAAAGCCATCGCTATCAGTCAAGCGGAAAGCTGCTGCTGACCGTCAGGGGGGAAACAATTATAGATTTAGCCTCAGTGTGAGTGTCTCAGGCTACCTTTAATTCCCATTATTATACATGTTCCCTATGCGGAGCTGTCTTCAGGGTGCCTGCCTCCAAAACAAAAGTTAAACAAGTTCACGCATCTGCCAAATTATGGTGTTCACAATAGTTGCCCTTTTTTTAAAGTTTTTGTGGTTCAGAACTTCCCCCATTACATTTGGTCAACTAATGTGTTCCCCAAGGTATAGTCACGCAGTAAACCGAAAAGCAACCCCCTGAGTTTCACTGCCTCAACATAGTCTCTCGCCCTCTCTCCTATTCCTTCCGCTCCCCTCCCACTAGACCCTCTTTGTTCCTGCTCCGGTGATTCCTCCATCACGTTTCAGCTCGTCCCCCGTCTTTCTGTTCACACTGCATGGCTGCTGTTGCACTGGACGTGACTCAGTTCGCGGTGGATGGATGCCATGTTTACATGAAGAGTTCCCGGCCCGTTCTGGAAGATGGAGCAGCCCCATTATGTGAATCAACTATAGCAAGCCTTAAATACATTTTAGAGGTAGCCTACTCCGGTGTATAAAGATGACAGGAGACCTAAAAAGGGGAGATCACACTGGTGCAACACAACTTGTTGAAGCAAACGAAACAAAACGTCTGTCTAATAGATCGGGTACAGTTTGTTTTGTGTATTCGTATCATAAATGTATCAGATCTCTCCTTTTCCTCATTCGTAGCTTGTGTTGATGTAACATAGGGACCGTGTTTTATTACAGTAGTGTTGCACAACATGGCTCGGGGTATGAAGCTATCCCACGGACCGTGGACATTTTCCAGTACGAACAGTTCTTATTGAGGCTTAGTAGAAACATGGTTTCGGATGTCAGGGGAGTTAAGGAGAGGAACACCTGATGCACAAGAGACCAAATAGTTTACTTTTAGCTTCAGTTTATTACACTTTCTACACTGGTTGAGACTTCCCAGTGTGAAAACATCTTTACAGCCACAGTACCATTTCTCTCTCTCATACAATAAATAAATCAACAAATCACTGAACTGTGACATGGCCGTTACCATGGCGACCCACAGGTGGAATAAAGAAGTGGCCCAGCTCCAGCACTAACACACTGTAAATCACATTTTGGCAAAGTTGATAAAAACATTCTCTGACATTTTGCCCCTGGCAGACGTTGTCCAGACACTCTCCTCCTGTTGTACGGGGAAAGTGTTGTAACAGTTTCATCTATGGTGGTTGCCATGGTGCTGCTGCAGCCGAGGCTTCATAGCGAAAATTAAAGTGAAAATGAATGACTGGCGGCTGCCACTAACATTCATGGAAGTTTTGGTGTGCGCGCAGGGTTATAAGTAAGACTTCTGCAAATTACAAGCTTTCTTTTCTGTTCTTTTCCACGTAGACTCAGAGCATGGGTCTCAGTCACACACGGAAGACTAGTGAAGGTCGCGCAGCTGAGCTAGGAAGTGCTAGGTTCAGGTTTCTGCTTCAAAATAAAAGTCAGAATTGACTTGACGTTTCGCCGTTTTGCCAGTTAAATGATTTTAATGTGAAATTACCGTTTGAATTGACAGTAACTTAATTGTGAGCCATATGTATAGTTTGTGGTGTTTCAGTTGTTCTAACATTACTAGTTGATTCAACAGCTTGTGAAAAAACCACAACGTTTCCTAGGCCATGACGAGCGTTAATCGCGCGATAAAAAAATTGACGCCGTTAAAATGGGTTTGCGTTAACGCCGTTAATAACGCATTAAACTGACAGCACTAGTTTAAATATTTAGTTATCATGTATGAACCATAGATAGTATATAGTATAAGGTATGTCATGTATGAATGCATTAGAACAGCTGATAGATGAATACATCTTGTGTTTTGTTTTCCAGGCGCTGGCGTCTGCGATCGCGGCCACGGAGGTGATGACGGCTCAGCAGGTGGTGAAGGGGCAGAACGGAGAAGAGGTCTGTCACACACACACACACACACACACACACACACACACACACACACACACACACACACAGACACACACACAGACACACACACACACACACACACAGACTGACACAGACACACACACAGACACACACACACACACACACACACACACACACAGACAGACACAGACACAGACACAGACACAGACACACAGACACACAGACACACAGACACACACAGACACAGACACACACAGACACAGACACAGACACACACACACACACACACACACACAGACACACACAGACACACACACACAGACACACAGACACACACACACACACACACACACACACACACACACACACACACACACACACACACACACACACACACACACACACACACACACACACAGAGGCTCAGCAGGTGGTGGAAGGAGAGAACGGAGAAGAGGTCTGTGTCAGTCGGTTGAAATGTTAAAACTTTATTTAAACAGGGACAATGTACAACAATAACATTTACCTTGTTTAAAGGTACCCTATGCACAGGAAAGTGTGATCCCTTGAACACTGTTTGAAGTTAGAAAGCTTCCTGAAAAGTTACCGTTTCAATGTTGTTGTAGCAACTGCAGGCTCTGTGCATGTAAATCCCCCTCCTCTGAAACAGCATACTTCACCTTCAAATAAGGTTATGGAAATGTCATGGAAAAGTTTTGAAGATTCATTGGTAAAAATTAGGGCTGTAAAAATGAACGCGTTAACGCAGGGTGATTCATTATCGGCGTTAATTTTTTTAACGCATTTAACGCATGTGCAGAATGATCTGCCCCGTACATCCCACCGGCTCTGTACTACAGTCACTCTACGTTGTGGCTGACCAAGGATCAGTAGCTGCGCACAGCCAAACATAGCAGCACGCTAGCCTGTGCCGTGTTTTAAAGTTTTAAACTGCCACGTCTGTGTCGGGGGCATAGATAGTATATAAAATCAACTGCCGCGGGTGACAGTTGATGTCGAAGCAACAGGAGGAGAAACATTGTGCGCTCTGTTCAGAGCCCGCGAGGACACAAACGTCTGCAGTCTTCAGAGGTGTGTGTGATCAGACATCAACATAACGTTGGCTTCCTGGCACACATGAACAGTCCCCTAGGACGTGGTTGCGCGTACAAACGCACCCACACACACGCACACACCGCGGACTGTGATCAAGTTGTATTCAAGAATGCACAACCTATAGATTCACCAAATAAATGCCATTCTATAGCCTATCCTATATTTGCCCAAATACATAGTAAAGAGACAGACCAATTGAATTATGATTTGGTAGGTAGGCCTATATATTTTAGTTTGATTAAAATGTATTATCAGTATTAAAACCATAATTTTGATTTTCAATTAATAAACATACTAATTTTAAATGTACATATCCACCTTCTGTCATTTATCTTTCCATTCATACAACAATATACAGAGAAAATTCGAATTTTCCGGGCATATTTCGAATGGTAAAATTAATCGTGATTAATCCGCAGAATCCTGTGATTAATCTGCTAAAAAATTTTAATCGTTTGACAGCCCTAGTAAAAATATGTGGGAACCATGAATGTACAGTATATGTTTGACTCTAACCACTACACCACGAGCAAATATACAAATACACTTTGTCTTGTTTTGTTGTGTTAAGGTGTTGATTGCGCTAGCTGAGGATTGCATATGATTTGTTAACTAACTGCAGGCTCTGTAAATGTATACAAATCCCCCTCCTCTGAAACTAGTCAATTAATAAAATAAAAGTACAAAAATAGACAAACCAAAGTGATATACATACATAAGGCTCAACTCAAAGAATACAAAAAGCATTACATTGCACATTAGAAGCTCTCATCACGATGTCTTACTAAAGTAGTTGTGTTTAGGTTTCAAAATGAATCGGTAAAAATGTGAGGGAACCATGAATGTACAGTATATGTTTAACTCAAACCCTACACCATGAGCGCCCCCTCTAGATACACTCTGACTTGACTTGTTGTGTTTATAAAAAGCATTACGTTGCATATTTCAAGCTCTTATTTGTGTTTAGCACACACAGACTGTGGCAAAAGTTCTGTCTTAGTTTTACTGGATCTCAGTGCCGCTTTTGACACAGTTGACCACAGCATATTACTAGATCGACTAGCAAACTGGGTTGGACTTTCTGGAACTGTACTAAGCTGGTTTGAATCCTACTTAAAGGATAGAGACTACTATGTGTCAATAGGAAATTTCACATCCGAGCGAACAAATATTGAATGCGGAGTCCCCCAAGGTTCCATTCTTGGGCCTCTTCTGTTTAACATCTACATGCTCCCACTAGCTCAGATTATGAATAAGAACAAATTATGCTACCATAATTATGCAGACGACACACAAATTTACATAACCATATCACCAGGAGACTACAGTCCGATACAAGCACTGAGTAAGTGCATTGAACAAATCAATGATTGGATGTGCCAAAATTTCCTTCAATTAAACAACGACAAAACTGAAGTAATTGTCTTTGGTGCCAAAGATGAACAATTAAAAGTCAGCGCACAGCTTACATCCGTTATGTTAGAAACTACACCCCAAGCCAGAAATCTTGGTGTTGTCGTAGACTCCGATTTGAATTTCAGGAAACACATTAAATCAATTAATAAATCAGCCTACTACCACCTAAAAAACATATCAAGAATTAAAGGACTTATGTCTCAGCAAGATTTAGAAAAACTTGTCCATGCATTTATCTTTAGTAGACTTGACTACTGTAATAGTGTATTTGCAGGCCTTCCAAAAAAATCCATCAGGCAGCTTCAGCTAATTCAGAACGCTGCTGCTCGAGTCCTCACTAGGACCAAAAAAGTGGATCACATTACCCCAGTTCTGAGGTCTTTACACTGGCTTCCAGTCACTCAAAGAATTGATTTCAAAATACTGATGTTGGTTTATAAAGCACTAAATGGTTTAGGGCCAAAATACATTACTGATCTGCTGATACGTTATGAACCGTCCAGAGCCCTTAGGTCGTCTGGGACAGGTTTACTTACAGTCCCTAGAGTTAGGACTAAACAAGGAGACAGACAGACAGACAGACAGACAGACAGACAGACAGACAGACAGACAGACAGACAGACAGACAGACAGACAGGTCTACTTACAGTCCCCAGAGTTAGGACTAAACGAGGAGAAGCAGCTTTTAGTTTTTATGCACCAAAAATCTGGAACAAACTCCCAGAGAACTTGAGGTCTGCTGCAACTCTCAGTTCTTTTAAATCGAGTCTGAAGACTTTTTTGTTTCCATTTTAACCTGCAATTTTTATTTTATTTGCTTCTTTTATTCGCTTTTAAATGTTTTATAATGTGTTTTATGTATCCTAATCTTGCCCCTTTAAAGCACTTTGAGTGGCCTTGTGTCTGAATTGTGCTATATAAATAAACTTGCCTTGCCTTGCCTTGCCTTGCCTTTAGGTGTTGATCACGCTGGCGGAGGACGGTTCAGTGGATGTGGACCAGACCAGGGACCTTCCTGACTATCTGCCCGAGGACGAGAGCCCGTCTATGGACCCGGACAAGGCCGTGAAGCGCGTGGGCCCGGAGGCCGACGGAGCCAGCTGGCTAGGGGCCGCCACCAACTTCCTGTCACGGTCATTCTACTGGTGACATCACAGCTGCTCCACCCAACTCTGTTAAAGGTGCAGTCAGTGATTCTTGCTGTAAAAAAAAAAAAAATCAGAGTCAAATCAGTGAATATCTCCTCATGATACCGCTACCTGTGTGTGTGTGTGTGTGTGTGTGTGTGTGTGTGTGTGTGTGTGTGTGTGTGTGTGTGTGTGTGTGTGTGTGTGTGTGTGTGTGTGTGTGTGTGTGTGTGTGTGTGTGTGTGTGTGTGTGTGTGTGTGTGTGTGTGTGTGTGTGTGTGTGTGTGTGTGTGTGTGTGTGTGTGTGTGTGTGTGTGTGTGTGTGTGTGTGTGTGTGTGTGTGCGTGTGTGCGTGTTTCTGTGTGTGCGTGTTTCTGTGTGTGTTAATTCACAGCTTAGGTTCTGTAAACTGGTATGTAAACAAAGGGGCCAACCGTAGCTAGTAACATGCCAATTTCACAGAGCCTAGGCTGTGGACAAACACTTGATTTTCTTTCAGTGCACACACAGTACAGACAGGTAGCGGATCATGAGGAGATATTCACTGATTTTGACATCAAGCGTTCTCCAGAATCACTGGCTCCACCTTTAAGGCTGCGACGATACGAGACGTTCCTTGCAACAGAAACAGGATTTTTGGGTTTTTAGTTTTAGTTTTTTTTTCTGCTGCGACGATCTCTCTCTCTCTCTCTCTCTCTCTCTCTCTCTCGCTCTTTCTCTCTCTCTTTCTCTCTGTGTGTAAACGGGTCCTTCTGTTCCAAACCAAATTGTCTTAACGAACAGGAAGTGGCCTGCAGCTACACGAACAAAGCACCAACGAGTAAGAATCAAGAATAACTTTTTATTATTTATTGGACCAACAGACTTTTTTCTTCTGAAGTTTTGACGTGTTTTTTGAAAGACGAGTCAGCGATGCCTTCACGTCCTACGATGCTGAGCAGTTCTGGATTATTCTTTAAAGGTGCTCCGAGGAACTTTCAGTGTGTGTTAATTCTAGCGGACCCCTTTGGACTAAAGCGGTAGTGTTTTTACCACTGCCAGCTGTTGTTCCTGGGTGAGCGTATATACCCATGACAAATGCATTAAGAAAAACTATAGAAAAATACCATTCTTTGCACTGATGGTCTCGTTTGCTGTTGCATGTAATTTATGATCATCAGAGGAAAAAGTAAGACAGAAATATTAAAAAGTTCCTCGTAGCACCCTTAATAAAAAAATTTAAAAAATGATTTAGACAGGGTTCCTATGCAGAATGGAATTTAAGGTTCAGTATTTTCCTAGTCTGGAAGTATGGGGGGGAAAAAGAGTATGGAAAAAAAAAGTTGTGTTTCAAGTCTATCTCTAAAATATATTTAAAATACAAATTAAATCAAGCTTGCTAATGTTACATACTGTTCAGATGATGTGCAACTAAACAAGCTTACTTGAGGATCTTGTCTGGTTACCATGGATGCAACTGAAACCTTTCCATCATGCATACATTGAAAAAAAAATTAAATTCTTTTGAGCAATTCTTATCAAAAGTTTTGAGCAACCTACTGTAAATTAACGGTAAGTTTTGACTTGTTCTTGAGTTTGGGGAAAGAGTTTGTAATGATGATGCAAGTCCTCCAAAGGGCAAAGGGCTGGCTTCAGAAACCATGTATGTTTATAAAAAGCATTTAACTATTCGTATTGAAATGGTAAATATGGACTGAAAAATCAACAAAGAATCCTGGAAATTTGAGTCTAAAAAAGTATGGAATTTTGAAATGGAGAATGTGTAGCAACCCTGTTTAGATCTACGTAGGTGTTCAAACATTATGCTTCATTACATTCGTACCGTGGCCACATCATCATTGGAACGTTGTGTGGTATTGCTAGTCTTGTGTATGAATGCCTTTTGTACTGAGGGGGACATTTAAAGGTGCAGTATGTAGAATTAATTGGCATTTCTCAGAACAGACTTGGTAAAAATGGAAAATAATATTCACATTAGTGTATAATCTCTTGTTCTCTTGTGATCGTAGAATGATCCTTTATATCTACATAGGAGCGGGGCGCTGAGGCCGCCATGTTGCACCGCCATGTTTCTACAGTAGCACAGAACGGACAAACTTAACGGCCTTACACGTTTTTATAAATAGTGGGCGTCCTGGGGAAATGTACCTGTTGGAAGACCAAGAAGAAGAAGAAGTACTGTAGAATAAATAACTAAATACATCTTCACCTCATCACTTGATATTGTAGGAAAGACTTGAGGCAGTGGTGGATGATGCCATCTTTACTTACTAGCTTCTTGGTCTTGATGGCCACTGTAGCTTCTGTAAATTCTCCTCTTAAGGGAGGGGTAAGCAAGGGAGCGTTGCAATCTAGAACCTTCACAACTTGATGCCACTAAATATTACACACTGCACCTTTTAAATCTCTCCATTCCATATGCCGCAGTATTTCCATGGAGCGACGTTACAAAAAGACATAATCAGTTTTGTGAGCGTTTTGC